>NC_056498.1:36863577-36866769 GCF_014905685.2 Nematolebias whitei
AGCTTTTCTTTCTGCAGCTGTGCAGCCTCCATGCCACACGTTGATGCTGGAGCACAGGATGCTCTCCACTGCACACCTGTAGAAGGAGGAGAGGACTGAGCTTTCCAGTCCAGCTCATCTCAGCCGCATGAGGAAGTAGTCTCTGATGAGTCTCTCTTCATGATACAAAGCACCAAAAACTTTTACTGATTTCTACCAGAAAGGAGACTTTTGGATAATGATTCATAAATCTTAGCTAAATATTGCAAGTGATAAAATAATCAAGAGGGATATTAGACATTTTTAAATGAATATAACGTGGTATCATCTACATACAAGTTGATCAACTTTATCAAACCTTCTATGAATATATTGTAGCGATTGACAGCTGGACGATTTTTCAGAACTTGGATCAGCGTTTTGGGCCGTCCATGGTCCAAAAGTCTGATCGACCCCCTTTTAAAAAGGACACGTACACAAGTTATGCTTCAGTTGCTGAGAACAGAATAAAATGAACTTTCCAAACACAAGAAAACAACAAACATTGACCCAACAAATCAAATAAATTAAATCATTAAAAAAACAAAAAAACATGGTTAGTGTTTATGAGGCTTTTAATGTTTTGGATCTACAACAATTTCAATTCAAAATATTTTTATTAATCCCAAAGGGAAATTGTTGTTGGAAATGTTGTAGCTCATCATCCTGGTTTCATGAAGATTTGTTATATATGCTGATGGTTGTGGGCAGGAAGGATCTCCCACTGGATCTGAAGAAACTGGTTGCGGATGCCGATCCGTCCACCCGGACCCAGCGGGCCTTTCGGTCCTCCTAGGCGGCAGGACCACCTTAATGTTGGGCAGAACTCCTCCCTGAGCGATGGCCACTCCTCTCAGCAGCGTGTTGAGCTCCTCATCGTTGCGGACAGCCAGCTGCAGGTGTCGGGGAATGATTCTGGTCTTCTTGTTGTCATGAGCTGCGTTTCCTGCCAGTTCCAAGGATCTCAGCAGTCAGTCACTCAAGCACCTCCGCCAGGTAGACGGGGATGCATCCACGGCTCCTCCTTTACAACTCATTTGAATCTGAGGTATTTAAGCTTTGAGATGTTAATCAGCTGCTCCCGGTTGTAAAAAACACCCGGTTGTCATGGTTATGCATCACAACAAATGTCCAAAAGTACAAAGGTTTCATTAAAAATCCTTCCAGCTGCACAGCATCCTATACCAGAGGAAGTAATCATCCCCCCAAAAAAAGTAATTTACATCCAGAAAAAAGAGAAAATAAAGTTTTCAAAAGCAATATCCCAGAATGAAAGTAGAGCTACTCCAACATGCAGCCACCTTGAGCAGCGCAATTCTAGAACTCTTTCTCCACCAAAGTTACTCAACTTTTGTCCTTTCTCCAAAATATTGCTCACGTTGAGAGTTGAATTCACATTTTTGTGGCTCACGAGTCGTTTCGTCTGGGTAGTTTTGACCCACATATGAAAACATCCCCGTTGTACAGTATTGAAACCGTACAGTTTCCAGGAAGGACTCAACAGAGGGCGATGTAGAGCAGCGCTAACATTAATAGTGAGTTTACATTAAACCATACAACTGTGCTTCAGTGAACCAGCCCTTCTTTATTATTTCTGTCTTTAGTGGGGAAAAACACGGCTGTGCTTGGTTATCTCGTTAAACATGTTAATAAAGTTATGTATGTTGATCACATTTATATTGTTAACCCGTCTTTTGATGCATGTTTAAACTATAATCATTAAAAAAGAAAAATCCGTCGGGTTGGAGTCAAAAATCGGTCTTTAAAGGTGCACGTTTTATTTTTCTTTGCGTTCAGAGCCAACCTGACAGGTGGCACGTGTAGTTTGGACAGTGGAAGTGGGCCATTGTGTTGCTAAACGTGCGTTATTGTTCGTCTGTTAGCCCAGCAGACGCTGAGGGCGTCGCTCACCTACTGACCTACCTGAGCGTCTCGCAGAGCTGCTGACAGGTAGAAAAAAACAACTAAAACGAGCCGACAGAGGGAGTGACGAGCGAGTGCACGTGTGGAACTGAAACTGTTGGGAAAAGTGTGTGAGAGCCGGCGTGTGAGCGTCGAGATGAAAGCGTTAATAAGGTTGTCACGGTGTGTGTACATGCATTATGCATTTCTTTGTTCAAAGAACCGCACGTGCATTTTTTAAAGCCCAAGCTACAGAAAGGTGGGTCACGCTTGGTGTGTTTGCTGTTTGTGTGTGTGAGAAATCCACTCGCTAAGAGTGCACGCAGTGGGATGGCGTATTCCTGGAAAGCTTGTAGCCGCTGCTGTTATCACAGTTAACTCAATTAGAAGAGCTTCGGCTGCTGTGGCTTCTGCGTTGAGCTGCTGCATGAACACACACACACACCATGCAAAAGCCAACACTAGATTTGATTTAATCGGCTGAAACAACACAGATTTTCTAACCAGTAGAACGTTTGCACTTGTCCCATTGAAGTTCCATCAAAAACATGTATATTTAGGTAATGACAAGAAAGTTACAGGAGACATGAGGTTTGATCAGACGTGGGTCCATTTGGACCAAACATCTGGAAGTCTGGGTGCCTCCATAAAAGTCTCATGGCTACTATCTTGTTGCCCTTGCTCTAAAATCTTGTCACAGTATTTTCTGGTAGTTTTTAATTATTTTTTTAATTGTATTTTTTGTAGTATTGATGAATTATGATAGAAAAAATTTACAATTAGACATAGATTTTTGGCTTTATATTTCTTGCTGCATACAGTCTAGCAGGGGTGTCAAACTCACTTACAGACGGGGGCCAAAGTTAAACCCTTTTTCAAACTAAGGACCAGTTTCAGAATCTGTGTTAACTGAAGTTAGATACCCGACATCTTTTCTTGGTTGCAGGTTCCTCAAAAAGAGTTTGATTGGTCTCATTTGATGTTCTCTGTTGCATTTTTGACATCATAATTAAAAATTACTGAAAAAATTTAAGTGATTAAAGTATTTTACATGTAAAATATCATCTTGGATTCAGATAATATGTCAATGAGGGCCACATTTGGCCCCCGGGCTTTGAGTTTGACACATGTGGTCTAGAGCCTCACAAATCCAATTACCGTATTTTCCGCTGTGCACGTCGGACCGCCCTATAAGTCACGTCAGTCCAAATATGTCTAATAAAGTGGAAAATACGGTAATTGGATTTGTGAGGCTCTAGACCACATGTGTCA
>NC_056498.1:36866869-36875092 GCF_014905685.2 Nematolebias whitei
ATTAGTATCACTTGCCACCAAAAGACCATGATGGATGATGTTTTAACTCTGCGTGTCTGTTAGCAAAATATCCCATGGGCCAGTAGATGCATTTCTTCAATCTCTCAACACAATCATTAGATGATCCTCAGCAACTGAATGATTGTGAAATTAGCACAAATTAAGATACCACAACTAATCCTCAACACTAAAATAGCTCCAACTCATTAAGTCTCAGACGTTCAGATAAAATTTGATATAGAACTTAAAATCTTCACAACATATCTGTGCGCAGCGTCTCATGATATCAAAAGATTGTTGTAATAATAATAATAATAATGAATTTAATTTGTAACACTTTTCATTAAAAAAAATTCAAAGTGCTACAAAGTGCAACTAAAATCAATTATAAAATCAACTAAAATCAGTGATGAAATCAACTAAAATCAGTGATAAAATCAGTGATAAAGTCAACTGAAATCAGTGATAAAAATCAACTAAAATCTGTGATAAAACTCAACTAAAATCTATGATAAAACTCAACTAAAATCAGTGATGAAATCAACTAAAATCAGTGATAAAAATCAACTAAAATCAACGATAAATATAAACTAAAATCCGTGATAAAATCAACTAAAATCAACTAAAATCAGTGATAAAATCAATAAAAACAACTAAAATCAATAATAAAATCACCTAAAATCAGTGGTAAAATCAACTAAAATCAATGATAAAATAAACTAAAATCAATGATAAATACAAACTAAAATCAATGATAAAAATCAACTAGAATCAATGATAAAATAAACTAAAATCAACGATAATTATAAAGTAAAATCAGTGATTAAATCAACTAAAATCAATGATAAAATCTGTGATAAAATCAACTAAAATCTTATAAAATCAACTAAAATCAGTGCTAAAATTATGTACACAATCTTTCAATTTATTTTTATTTTTTATTTCCCCCTTTTGTATAAAAAAAACCCCACCCAGGTTTAGGGATGCACGGTATTATTGGCATGGTATCGGCCAATATTAGTGATAAAGTTAAATATCAAACATCAGTCATTCCATCAAAATAACTCACCGATATAAAAGGCGTTGTTTTTGTATTACAAGTACAACCCAGTGACAAGGATGCCTGCAGCGCCAGCACGTTATGTCACGCACACCGTTGAGTTTAGATTTGTGAAAATGTACAAATTTGCGCTGTTCGAGTGTTGTCATGGTGTTAGAGAGAGTAAATGTCATGAATAAATTTGACATTAAACGTAATCCAAGTTGAAGTGTTACTAAGGGTGTAAATCACCAGCTTTACGATATATACCATACCATTTATTTATAGAGCACTTAAAACAGCTACAAGGCCAACCAAAGTGCTGTACAGACAGAACAACAGACAACACACAAAGCAAAATACAAAATGAAGTAAATAAAAAATATAGACATAAAAACGATGCAGATAATAAATAAGATGACAAACCAGTGTGGAGCGTACAGGTTCACAACACAGATCCTCTAGTGTTGAAAGCTACTGAATAGTAGTGAGTTTTTAAACGGGACTTGAAAACCGAGAGGGAGGGGGCCTGTCTGACAAGCAGAGGTAACTCGTTCCAAAGTCTTGGTCCTGCTACAGAGAAGGCCCTGTCCCCTCTGTACGCAGGGTCCCAGTTACATCCAAAAATGCACAAATATAAATTGCAAAGAAAAATGGTAATAAGATCAAAGATATGAACTAAGAAACATGCTAAACTAAAAATATGCTAAGCACTAGTACAAAAATGATACGCCGAACAACAACGGTACGAACATGAGTCTGTCTGAGCAGATGAGTACGAATGAACACTGTGCATGAACTAAATCAGCAGCATGAGATCAGCAGCATTGATAATCACAGCACATAAACAATCAAGTGGCATTACAGTGATTTTTTTTCCACAGTGATTATCCTGGTTAGAGATTCATGAGTCTAACAGCCTCAGGGTAGAAGCTGTTCCTCAGTCAAGTAGTTCTACACTTCATGCTCCACAACCTTCTACCTGAGGGGAGTGGGGCAAAAAGTGTGTGTGCTGGGTGAGTGGGCTCCTTCATGATGCAGGTGGCCCTCTTCCTGCATCTGGAGGTGTAGATGTCTGTAATGGTGGGGAGGCTGACTCCAACAGACTTCTGTGCAGCCTTCACCACTCTCTGAAAAGCTTTTCTTTCTGCAGCTGTGCAGCCTCCATGCCACACGTTGATGCTGGAGCACAGGATGCTCTCCACTGCACACCTGTAGAAGGAGGTGAGGACTGAGCTTTCCAGTCCAGCTCATCTCAGCTGCATGAGGAAGTAGTCTCTGATGAGTCTCTCTTCATGATACAAAGCACCAAAAACTTTTACTGATTTCTACCAGAAAGGAGACTTTTGGATAATGATTCATAAATCTTAGCTAAATATTGCAAGTGATAAAATAATCAAGAGGGATATTAAACATTTTTAAATGAATATAACGTGGTATCATCTACATACAAGTTGATCAACTTTATCAAACCTTCTATGACTATATTGTAGCGATTGACAGCTGGACGATTTTTCAGAACTTGGATCAGCGTTTTGGGCCGTCCATGGTCCAAAAGTCTGATCGACCCCCTTTTAAAAAGGACTCGTACACAAGTTATGCTTCTGTTGCTGAGAACAGAATAAAATGAACTTTCCAAACACAAGAAAACAACAAACATAGACCCAACAAATCAAATAAATTAAATCATTAAAAAAAAAAACATGGTTAGTGTTTATGAGGCTTTTAATGTTTTGGATCTACAACAATTTCAATTCAAAATATTTTTATTAATCCCAAAGGGAAATTGTTGTTGGAAATGTTGTAGCTCATCATCCTGGTTTCATGAAGATTTGTTATATATGCTGATGGTCGTGGGCAGGAAGGATCTCCCACTGGATCTGAAGAAACTGGTTGCGGATGCCGATCCGTCCACCCGGACCCAGCGGGCCTTTCGGTCCTCCTAGGCGGCAGGACCACCTTAATGTTGGGCAGAAGTCCTCCCTGAGCGATGGCCACTCCTCTCAGCAGCGTGTTGAGCTCCTCATCGTTGCGGACAGCCAGCTGCAGGTGTCGGGGAATGATTCTGGTCTTCTTGTTGTCATGAGCTGCGTTTCCTGCCAGTTCCAAGGATCTCAGCAGTCAGTCACTCAAGCACCTCCGCCAGGTAGATGGGGATGCATCCACGGCTCCTCCTTTACAACTCATTTGGATCTGAGGTATTTGAGCTTTGAGATGTTAATCAGATGCTCCCGGTTGTAAAAAACACCCGGTTGTCATGGTTATGCATCATAACAAATGTCCAAAAGTACAAAGGTTTCATTAAAAATCCTTCCAGCTGCACAGCATCCTATACCAGAGGAAGTAATCATCCCCCAAAAAAAGTAATTTACATCCAGAAAAAAGAGAAAATAAAGTTTTCAAAAGCAATATCCCAGAATGAAAGTAGAGCTACTCCAACATGCAGCCACCTTGAGCAGCACAATTCTAGAACTCTTTCTCCACCAAACTTACTCAACTTTTGTCCTTTCTCCAAAATATTGCTCACGTTGAGAGTTGAATTCACATTTTTGTGGCTCACGAGTCGTTTCGTCTGGGTAGTTTTGACCCACATATGAAAACATCCCTGTTGTACAGTATTGAAACCGTACAGTTTCCAGGAAGGACTCAACAGAGGGCGATGTAGAGCAGCGCTAACATTAATAGTGAGTTTACATTAAACCATACAACTGTGCTTCAGTGAACCAGCCCTTCTTTATTATTTCTGTCTTTAGTGGGGAAAAACACGGCTGTGCTTGGTTATCTTGTTAAACGTGCTAATAAAGTTATGTATGTTGATCACATTTATATTGTTAACCCGTCTTTTGATGCATGTTTAAACTATAATCATTAAAAAAGAAAAATACGTTGGGTTGGAGTCAAAAATCGGTCTTTAAAGGTGCACGTTTTATTTTTCTTTGCGTTCAGAGCCAACCTGACAGGTGGCACGTGCAGTTTGGACAGTGGAAGTGGGCCATTGTGTTGCTAAACGTGCGTTATTGTTCGTCTGTTAGCCCAGCAGACGCTGAGGGCGTCGCTCACCTACTGACCTACCTGAGCGTCTCGCAGAGCTGCTGACAGGTAGAAAAAAACAACTAAAACGAGCCGACAGAGGGAGTGACGAGCGAGTGCACGTGTGGAACTGAAACTGTTGGGAAAAGTGTGTGAGAGCCGGCGTGTGAGCGTCGAGATGAAAGCGTTAATAAGGTTGTCACGGTGTGTGTACATGCATTATGCATTTCTTTGTTCAAAGAACCGCACATGCATTTTTTAAAGCCCAAGCTACAGAAAGGTGGGTCACGCTTGGTGTGTTTGCTGTTTGTGTGTGTGAGAAATCCACTCGCTAAGAGTGCACGCAGTGGGATGGTGTATTCCTGGAAAGCTTGTAGCCGCTGCTGTTATCACAGTTAACTCAATTAGAAGAGCTTCGGCTGCTGTGGCTTCTGCTTTGAGCTGCTGCATGAACACACACACACACACACACACCGTGCAAAAGCCAACACTAGATTTGATTTAATCGGCTGAAACAACACAGAATTTCTAACCAGTAGAACGTTTGCACTTGTCCCATTGAAGTTCCATCAAAAACATGTATATTTAGGTAATGACAAGAAAGTTACAGGAGACATGAGGTTTGATCAGACGTGGGTCCATTTGGACCAAACATCTGGAAGTCTGGGTGCCTCCATAAAAGTCTCATGGCTACTATCTTGTTGCCCATGCTCTAAAATCTTGTCACAGTATTTTCTGGTAGTTTTTAATTATTTTTTAATTGTATTTTTTGTAGTATTGATGAATTATGATAGAAAAAATTTACAATTAGACATAGATTTTTGGCTTTATATTTCTTGCTGCATACAGTCTAGCAGGGGTGTCAAACTCACTTACAGACGGGGGCCAAAGTTAAACCCTTTTTCAAACTAAGGACCAGTTTCAGAATCTGTGTTAACTCAAGTTAGATACCCGACATCTTTTCTTGGTTGCAGGTTCCTCAAAAAGAGTTTGATTGGTCTCATTTGATGTTCTCTGTTGCATTTTTGACATCATAATTAAAAATTACTGAAAAAATTTAAGTGATTAAAGTATTTTACATGTAAAATATCATCTTGGATCCAGATAATATGTCAATGAGGGCCACATTTGGCCCCCGGGCTTTGAGTTTGACACATGTGGTCTAGAGCCTCACAAATCCAATTACCGTATTTTCCGCTGTGCACGTCGGACCGCCCTATAAGTCACGTCAGTCCAAATATGTCTAATAAAGTGGAAAAATCCATAAATACAGTACGACGCTTCGCCGTATAAGTGGCATCTATTATGCGTCACCACTGACAGCCTGGAAATGTGGGCCGGTGTTGTGCCAGAAATCGACGGGCTGCCAAATGGCGACCGCAGGAGCGTGCACGGGAGGACTTGAACAAGAATTTAACAAGATTAACATTTAGAAACAATTATGTTTGCTTGAAATTATAGCAAAGGTGTGTCTCAGTGTACCTTTGGCTTAATAAATGCACTTTGACGTCAAATCAGCTGCATTTCAAAAGCTGATGCGTAGAAACATGAACGCGCAGAGGGCAACTCGGTCCGTTTATTCTAAATTTAACGCAATAACCACCTAAAAGCATTATTTGTTTGCTCGACTTTATAATAAAGGTGTGTCTCAGTTGAACGTTTACTTAATAAAAGGACTTTAACGGTCAGATCAGCTGCATTTCGCATTTTAATAGCCACTTTTTTTTATTATATGATACAGCGGCATGCCCTACAACTCGAGTGCCTTCTAGTGGCTGACAATGGCAGTTTTTAATATTTTCAGTCAGAATGAACGACAACGGTCATGTCTCAGCCAAAAATTGGTTTATAAATACGGGAAAAAAATCCATAAATACGTCATTTCGGCGTATTAGTTGCAGGGCATGTAAATTATAAAAACAAAAAAAACTGTGACTTATACGGCGAAAAATACGTTAATTATTGTGACAATGTGTTTTCATTACTCTAAAATTAAAATAACCATTAATAAATATGTTGCTTTATCACACTGATGACATTAAAAAGTGCAGATTACTTTGTCTTTTCTATGTGAGGTTTGGAGCCAGAGACGCTGATCTTGGTTAGTTAATTAACCAGAGTCGCACATTGAACTTTGTGTCCTCACCTGTTTAAATTGAGTAGATTTCAGCCATAAGGGTGCGTTCCCACAACTACAATAATCCTAATCCCGTCTAGCTATTGGTGGTAAAGTTCAAACCTATTTTTAGATGCAAATTTTCCAACTCTACTGCTCATATTTCACAAGATATTCACTTTGAACCTTAACTATAACCATTGGAATCAACTCTGATCTGTTTTGCAAAATCTTTTATGAAGTACTTGATGAATTTTAATGAAACTCTCAAAGTAAGGATCAGATCAGATTTGCAGTCAATCGGTTTTACAGTGCTGAGCTAAAATACTATGTGGTAATAGCAGACAGTCGTTCTCAGTACGTACTCAGAGTTCTGACAGAGCATGCAAGATCTTGCAATATGGCTTGAGGTTGTTCTAACTATATTTCTCAGCATTTAATCAGAACAACAACTCCTTTTGCAGTCATCCATCCACTTTATTTTACGAGCGTCAGCTTTCTAGGTTGTGTTGTAACTGGTGCCTAACTCCAGCAGTCCCTGTGCGAGAGGCGGGGTCCGCCTGGACAGGTCTCCAGTCCATCACAGGGCCACGTAGAGACAAACGAGACAACCATCACACTGTCACCCACACCCACTTAAAGTTACCGGTTAACGTACCATGCATGTTTTAGATCTGTGGGAAGAAACGAAAGAACCCGGAGAAAACCCACACGTGCACGGGGAGAACATGCTCCACCGAGATAGGCTTCAGGCCAGCAGACGATCCTGCAATCTTCTTGTTAAAAGACAGAAGCTCTAACCGCTGTGCCACCTCCAGGGCATGCTAGCTTTTTAATTTATCAACATTAACAAGACATTTGTTCGCTGAACTGTATCCAGATCATGTAAATACTAATAAATAATAAATACACGGTCCCAGTCTTCAGGAATGTGTAGCATGTTGCCCTTCAAACCCTTTGCACGCCATGTGGCCTCCAACATGGCATCTTAATGTGCACAATGATTGCTGTGTTCCAATTAACAAAATACCAACAGAAATCTCAGTTGGTAAATGAGCTTTTCATGTGAGGGGTTGACCTTTCATAGACATCCTAATAATTGATCACTTAGATAAACACAAGCCACCATAAAACCCATTATTGCCCCTCCCACCGCCCTTCTATGAATGCCCAGTGTAATTAAGCCCTGGGGTAATTGGTTGACTAATTGCTGCTGATTCTATACGTACATCGTCTAACGTCAAACTCAAGAGGAAGCTCTGCAATTTATTTTAATTACCTGCTGTTAGGTTTGACTTTAGTCCCAAAGTACTGGTTTTGGTGTAAGTTTTGTTTTATGGGGGGTTGAAGGAGGTCACGGCCCAAATGGATGGTTTTCTTGTTGCCCCTCTACACACACTCCGTGATGAGCAGACACACTTCCTTGTTGTCCTCTGTGCACAGGCTTTTAAGGCAGCAGACCCATTTATCATGTGTCTGTGTTCGGAGGAGCTGCTATTCATTGTCTCTCCTGCTTATTCTTCAGGAGCCGGTCTGTCTCATCTCCCCACCTTTCTCACTACTTCTTCCTTTGTCTTTCTGCTCCCCTCACCGTCTCTCCTCCTCCTGTTTTTACTTCCCCTTCTATCGCTCAGAGCTTCTGCACGCCTCACCTGACTAAACGAACAAAGAGGTAGAAACCAGTTACTTTTTCCAAACTGCATGCTTGTTTCAGACTTAGATGAACGGCCATGTTGACTCTACCCAAATGGTTTTTAACCGTTTCGTTCTTGAAACAGTAGCTCAAACTCCAAGCATTCTTTGGTCAGTCTAAAATGGCGATTTCAAACCAAGAAGGCCTTAGAGTGTAAACCCAGTTAACACCCAGAAGCTTTGGAAAAGTTTAAAGTCAACATTCTGTCTCGAGTCAAATGACTCTGGCGTAGTCTCTGGAATTTTTCAGCTACAGCTTCACTTGCAGTGATGAAAAGATAATAGCTGGGTGAAGATGCTAATTTTCTCCCAAGTTTCTTTATTTAGAAGTGTGAGCGCAGCAACC
>NC_056498.1:36875192-36878270 GCF_014905685.2 Nematolebias whitei
GATGGATGGATGGATGGATGGATTCATAAGATTCCTGCAGGTTAACATCACAAAGGTGTTGTATTTGTATATATTTAAAGATTACTTTCTGTTTCAGTAAAATCTGTCCAGTGGTCCATGAGATATTTTGCTAACAGGCCGATGACCACAAACACAGGCGATTACGTAACTGCCCTTCATGGCGGACAGAAATGAGGCAGAGACTGAAGGAGAAGTTGGACCCGTTCAAACAAATGAATTCTAATGAAGCTTCGTGAACAAGACGTTTTGGAGCCGCTCGGTCGGCGCCGCCTGAGAGAAAGAAGGCCCAGACTTCCACTCTGGAAGGGACTCGGCTCAAAACCCCTGAAAAGAGGAGGGGGGAGGAAACAAAACAAGAGAAGGACCCTGGAGAAAGAAGGATTCAGCATTGAGAGAGGGGAACCAGTAAAAAGGGGGTAGGTGCAGTTCAAGGTTGTATTCAGAAATAAGGATTGTCCTCCCTCTCAAAGACCCAACAGACTTCCTCAGGGTTGAAGAGCCTCTTTATCAAACCCAGCTCTGAGTGCGAGTGTGCACTGGTGGTCTCTAGTTGGTGGGAGGTGGAGGGAGGGCAACGTGCTGAATTTAAATTCAAATGGGCTTTTTCTCTTTCTGGTTGTGACGAATATTCAACTGAACCAGAACGTAAATGTGGAGCGAGAACGATTTACTCGTATTATTTGGTAATAATCACATATAAAATATGATCTGGAACTCTTTAATCCAAGATATTTAAAAATATATATAAAGGCTAGAAAAAACTTCTGTTGAATATGGCCTACTTGAAACAGGCACCTTTCACTGTATGGCACGCCATTACAACATATAATCAAATGCTCAATCAAATGCTAATTTTGGCTTGCTTCAGCTCCTTTCAGCTTTTTTCTGTTAAATCATCACCAGATTTTCACACCAGTCCAAAAAGTAGATAAAGAGAACCCAGTTAAACAAATGTATTATACTTGGTCATTTATTTATTAAGGTAAATAGTCCAGTATTACACATCTGTGAGTGGTAAAGGTTTGTGAACCTCTGCATGAACATGCATGTTTTTGGTCTGTGGGAGGAAACCGGAGCACCCGGAGAAAACCCACGCATGCACAGAGAGAACATGCAAACTCCACCCAGAAAGGCCCCTGGACCGGGGTTTGAGCCAAGGACCTGCTCGCTGAGAGGCAGCAGCTCTACCAGTTGCACCACCGTGCTGCCCCAAGTTGGAGATAGTCTGGTGATTTCTGAAGTGATGTTCTGTCAATTCTAATGGCTACACAAACCATGTAGCCATCAATTTATTATTTTGACAAATGGGCTTGCCATACCCAAAGAGTCCCTGTCCCCAATACTTCTGAGAGACATCTTAATCAATATGTCCTGCATGGATGTGCTCTACTCCCCCCCCCCCCCCCCCCCACCCCCACAGGGTAGGCATTAACAACTAAATAACTGATAGATTACCGTAACTTGCCATACCTAAAGTGTTCCAGTCTCGAGCACGCCCAAGAGCCAGCTTGAAGATAGTCTGGTGATTTGTGATGTTCTCTCACATCTAATGTCTAGACAAACCATGTAACCATCAATTCATTATTTTGACAAATGGGCTTGCCATACCCGAAGAGTCCCTGTTAATGCTCCTGAAAGACATCTCAATCAAATCTGTCCCTAAGTTTTAGGTTTCCCACCATGACTGTGCCCTTGTTTCCCAGTTTCTTAAAAAAAAAAAAGTACCTGGCAGGTCTAGGAGACATGAGGCACAACTTTTGATGCTTCCCTGAGCTGCTGGCAAGAAATGAGGCTGACTGCTGGACCAGAGAGGGATGGGGGGAGCTCTCCATTGGATTTATAAAGGAATTTTTGGGAGGGGGGCAGAGTTGTACAGTGACTGAGGAGGCGGGGCAGTTGGTGTCCGAGAATCCTCCTCTGAAAATAAACCTGCAAGAGGGAGAAGAGAGAGAGGGAGGAGGGAGGAGGAACCAGCCTCCGTTTCAATGGAATAAAAACTGCGCAATTTCTTTAAGGACTCCCTGCTCGGATCACCGCGTAGCAGCGAGCTGCGTGGCGTGCGTTTCGTTTTTATTTTAATTAATTCATTAATTTCGGTGCCAGCTCAGAGGGAAAGAGCTGTGCAATCGTTTAGAAAGGCGATGATATGACTGTGCATCATCACTGATCGTCACCTCGTTTTGGACTATTTCCTCTTTTTTTAATGTCCTCAGCGCGGACAAGTGCGCATCCAAACGCATTTTGGACGTTGATGGATTTCTTTATATATTTGGGATGGGAGGGAGAGTGGATTTTAGGGGGGCTGCGTCATCCGTGACTGGAGAAGATGGGCTGCTGTGTGCACGGTTTTCACTGTTATTAGTGTTTTTTTTTTTACCTGCGAGGCTCTGGATTACATCATGAAAGGTAGGAATTAGGATGTGTCCTTAAACGCAACACCAACTCTAGGTTCTTCCTGTGGTAAATCCTGCAGGAAAAAAGCACAAAACTAGATGAATAAAAGGCATTATATTACACGTGATTTAGTCCTTAATCCCCGTTTTTATGAGATTTGAAAGTAAATGTATTATAATTTTCGGAGTGATTCAACTTTGCATGGAAACGCGTTTAACTTTTAGCTCCACGGAGGTTTTTAATTGTGATTTTTCCTCCATAAATTCATCCTGAAACTGGAGTTGGTGATGTCATACGGAGATGAGGGGAATAGTTTACGGGAAGGACTCGGTGATGTCGCAATCTGGTTTGTGTCGAAGCACAAAATAAAACTAGGAGCGCGCGGTGCGTAATGGTGCGTTTGCTTCGTTTGTGGGTAAAATGCGGTTATTTGGACGTAAAGATGAGAGGATCTGTCGGGGTTGAGAGGGAGTGTCGCATTTTCTTTCTGAAATGTCATGTGGTGAAGTTGTGGCGGGTTCTTTACTATTTCCAGGAAGAGCGTTTGAATTTTCTTCCCTGGATTTTCTTTTTGTGTCTCCACCCCTCTTCACGCTGATCTGGTTGTAATTCGTCTCTCCGCCGCTAGATGGCGACACAAGGCAGCGGAAAACGACAGTTTCG
>NC_056498.1:36878370-36879845 GCF_014905685.2 Nematolebias whitei
AAACAGAAAATGGAAGCAAAATAGTAAAAATAAAAACCTGCTCAAAATAAGGTTGACACAGAGTAACTCATATTTTTTGTAGGAATGAACTTTAAGGTTTAAAAAAAGACAGCATTGAACAAATGAACTGCAACAAAAAGAATAAACTTGTCTTGATACAAAGTGTTTGTTAGAGCTCTCAGCTGTCCAGGCTCATGAGGAGAGCTGTTCCTCTCTTGATCCAGTGATGTGGAGTCGCAGCTCCAGATTTGAGTTCAATGCCGACAACAAAAGACGGCTGACCGGCCCGTCCAGCACGCACTGGGAAGTAGTAACACGGACACGAGTATGCACCTGCGTGCACAAACATACAGAGCAGAGTGTGACAGCATGCTGAAACTTCTGGTGGAAAAAGACAAAAAAGTGCCAGACCACTCACTCTTAGACATGTTCTTGCAGTTTTCCACTGGTTTAAAGCAGATGGTGGGAATGGGACAGACCATCTGCATGTGTTTAGCTTCCACCAGACATGAGTTCGCTTTGTCCCAGCCTGCCCCCTCCAGGAACAAACCTTTAATATACACCCCGTCCTGGAGGGGTAAGAAGCAACGAGGAACAGGAACAAGCTCACAAACATGAATGACAAAAGTAACAGACTGTACTTCATGTATAATGAGGTAATCCAACTTTGAAAGACAGGAGAAGGGACGGATGAAAACAAATAAAAATTGAAGGAATGCATATCGCCCGCCACCTTTCCTGACAGTTTTAAAAAAGATCATCGAATGGTGAGAAATTACAGAGTTGGAGCAGTTTTGGTCAAATCTTTTAAACAATATTTGTGCTCTCATCTGATATTTCCCACGAGCTACATTAGTGCTCAAACTGTGTTGAGGATGACTTTCAGCTACTTGTCAGAATCCATGTTTGTGTTAGTTTACTAGTAGTCGTTTTGTGTTTTATTTTTATAATTTTATTTAATGTATTGTGATCCTTGTGTTGAGTTATATCACTTGTCTATCAGTTCTTTGTTTTCCTTTGTCATCACTCACTCATCAGTCAGTCAGCCACGCCCACTCACACCTGTTCCCAGTCTGAACTCAGCCACGCCCACTCACACCTGTTCCCAATGTGAATTCAGCTACGTCCACTCACACCTGTTCCCAGCTTGAATTCAGCCACATCCACTCACACCTGTTCCCAGTCTGAATTCAGCCACACCCACTCACACTTGTTCCCAGTCTGAATTCAGCAACATCCACTCACACTTGTTCCCAGTCTGAATTCAGCAAACATCCACTCACACCTGTTTCAGTCCACGCCTACTCAAATTTGCTCCCAGTTTGAATTCAGCCACGCCCACTCACACCTGTTCCCAGTCTGAACTCAGCCACGCCCACTCACACCTGTTCCCAGTCTGAATTCAGCAACATCCACTCACACTTGTTTCCAGTCTGAATTCAGCAACATCCACTCACACCTGTTTCCAGTCCACG
>NC_056498.1:36879945-36880192 GCF_014905685.2 Nematolebias whitei
CCAGTCTGAATTCAGCAACATCCACTCACACCTGTTTCCAGTCCACGCCTACTCAAATTTGCTCCCAGTTTGAATTCAGCCACATCCACTCACACCTGTTCCCAGTCTGAACTCAGTCATGCCCACTCACAGCTGTTCCCAGTCTGAACTCAGCCACGCCCACTCACACCTTTTCCCAGTCTGAACTCAGCCACGCCCACTCACACCTGTTCTCAGTCTGAATTCAGCCACACCCACTCACACCTGT
>NC_056498.1:36880202-36885200 GCF_014905685.2 Nematolebias whitei
TGAATTCAGCCACGCCCACTCACACCTTTTCCCAGTCTGAATTCAACTACATCCACTTACACCTGTTCCCAGTCTGAATTCAGCCACACCCACTCAAACCTGTTCCCAATCTGAATCCAGCCACGCCCACTCACACCTTTTCCTAGTGTGAATTCAGCCACATCCACTCACACCTGTTCCCAGTCTGAAGTCAGCCACGCCCACTCACACCTGTTCCCAGTCTGAATTCATCCACACCCACTCACACCTGTTCCCAGTCTAAATTCAGCCACATCCACTCACACCTGTTCCCAGTCTGAACTCAGCCACGTCCACTCACACCTGTTTCCAGTCTCAATTCAGCCACGCCCACTCACACCTGTTCTCATTCTGAACTCAGCCACGCCCACTCACACCTGATCCCTGTCTGAATTCAGCAACACCCACTCACACCTGTTCCCAGTCTGAATTCAGCAACATCCACTCACACCTGTTCCCAGTCTGAACTCAGCAACACCCACTCACACCTGTTCCCAGTCTGAATTCAGCAACATCCACTCACACCTGTTTCCAGTCTGAACTCAGCAACACCCACTCACACCTGTTCCCAGTCTGAATTCAGCAACATCCACTCACACCTGTTTCCAGTCCACGCCTACTCAAATTTGCTCCCAGTTTGAATTCAGCTACATACACTCACACCTGTTCCCAGTCTAAATTCAGCCACTTCCACTCACACCTGTTCCCAGTCTGAATTCAGCCACGCCCACTCACTCCTGTTCCCAGTCTGAATTCAGCTCAGGTATCTCCTCATCAGCCCAGTTTTAAATATTCAGTTAGTTTCTTTATATATTTTTTGATAATAAGTACGTTTTTATCTTTTGAGCTCCTCCTGTTTGTAACAAACCTCCTGCTGTCCGTGACAATATTCAAACTTAGCTCAGTTTCTGTAAATTGGACTAATTTCTATATTGGCTCAGGTGGATTACACGTGGCATGCGTTAAATGTAAGTTGTCCGCCCATTGATTATTTAGTTTCTTTAAAATCTGGTGGTGTATAGGATATTTTGCCAACTTGACTTTTACCTTCAGCAGCAGCCAGTTAAAAAAAGGATTTATGGAAAGGCAATAAACGTATAGAGAAGATGAATTATGAGTTGGTAAAGGACAAAAACAAAATAGAAATGTATGAGAAGAACAACAAAAGAGCAACTTTCAACTGAGAGAAAAAGAGAAAATGGAAATGTGACATAGTTTATGTGTAGTTTTAAAGAGATTAAACAAAACACAGGCAGGTTGATGCAGAGATTAATACGATTTGACTGGAAATCAATTGACAGAAAACGGACGATAAGCAGCGGACTGACACCAAACGACTGAGAAAAAGGTTGGAAATCACCATGGTGACAGAAACAAGTATAAAAAGAGTCACCTTGGGCGGGGTGAGGAGGTTTGTGTCATCAACAGTGGACACGATAAACTCCCAGGACAGAGTGTCGACAGATATCTGCAAATAAACACACTGTTACTGGACGAACAGTAAAAACTATTTCCAGAGAAGCTAGAAGATATTCACAAACATCTCAATTTTTATTCACAAATCAATATTTTCTTAACATTTCCCTTCGGAGTCCCATCCTTTTTTTGTAGTTTATTTTCCCTTATGGTGTTAAACAGTTAAATAATTAAAGCACATTTTGTATTCTTGTCAATGTTGGACAAATATATTTATGTACTTTCCTTAAAATAAGTTGAAGGTTTAGAAAAAAGGTGACTAAAAACACCATTATCCATCATTTTGGTTTTAATTCTGATAACGCCTCAAAACACACAAAAAAAACAAATAATTATTTCGGCAAACTTAAAAAAAAAAAAGTCGTAAATCACATTTTTAACAATCTATTTTATGTTGAAGAAAATTAATTTGCATAGATGAAAAAGTTGATTTGTTAATAACTGCAAAGGAAAAATATGAAAAGCTAATAAGTTTTACAACAATACTTTTCAATTGTTACCTTTCTATATGATAATGCTGTCTAAAATCGTGCACTGCAGTGCATGTGGAGCAATTGTTTTAAGAATCTGCCATAAAATCTTAATGAAATGTCCCCAACTCATGAGGGGGCAACGTTTCTTTACAGAGGGCCAAATCAAGAAGAAATCAAACGGACGCCTAGAAAATTGGAACAAACATTTTTTTTTTAGAAACATAATCTGGAGTTACGGATTTATTCAGGATATTTCTCGTTGTAGCAAAGTTAGCAGCTTGATCAAATACAAATATGTCTCTAATACTCTAGTTTCAGTGAAACGGCTTTTGTGACAACATATCTTAATCCAAATGTTTAATTTAGACTTCCTTAAGTTTCATTAATAAAACGCAGGTTTTTATCAATTTATTTAATAGTTTTCTTTTAAATTCTGGATATTGGGGGCCGGATGGAGATTGTCCAAGGGCCACTTTTGGCCCTCCGGCCATATGTTGCCTGCGCCTGGCCTAATCGCTCTGTAAACTTGTCTCCAACGACTGATGTTCCGCTCAGAAGCTTTTAGAACTCAACCTGATAATGTAATCTTATGCAATTTATAAAAAAGTGGATGTGACTTGTTAGGGAAAAAAAAAAATCCCTTGGCTCAGTAACTGAATTCGTTCTCTCGTCTTCTGTATTTTCACCCGTCACCAGAAAACTAAATATAAAAAAGGTGGGAACCTGTGACTGCGCCGACAAGAAATGAGTCATCTGTCAAACGGCTCCAGGTCTGAACTCGCACCAGTCGGCTCGGAGACGTTTCTGCAGGAGGCTGAGATTAATTGTTGGTGCTCAGAAGAGTGAGAGGCCAGAGGGTTCAGCTGACTGACAAACCCCCACAGGGGGCGGCTGCAGTCTATTTGATTTGATTCTTCCTTACGTGTTTAGTTAGAGAATTACTTGTTTATTTAAATGGACTCGTGAAAGCGCTGGTTCTCACTTTGTTCTGTCGAGCCGTGGACTGCAGCACGGCGGTGAGGAAACCGTTGGGCAAGGTGAAGCCGGACAGCCAGAACAAGACGGGGGGCTGCGTCGTCCTCGCCCAGCGTGCGAACTGATCGACTCGTTGGCAGAGATCTCGGGTCCACGCTGCCAGGGGCTTCAGAGAGGGGTACGCCTGCAGGACGGAGAGGCAGAGCAGACACGTCAAGCTGCTGGCAGCTCCTTGTATCGAGTGCAACCACAGTTCAGTTACACTTGTCACAGAAACAGGTGCAGGAAGGAGACCCGTGCCTAATTTCAAGTACAGCGTCAGTACGCAGCTAGAAGCTCGACAAGACAGACTTGTTGGTTTAACTTCAAACACTGGAAGAACGAGGCTGAATTTCAGGAAGCGCCAATCAATCAACTGCTTTTCGCCTTCATCAGTTTGACTGGAGAACAATCAAAACTTTGGTTTTGTGCCAACAAATTTATCACATTCATGGAGTGAAAACAACCGGAAGTTAGGAATTATCGATACCTGCAAGGAGTTAAGAAATAAAGATGGAAGAAGCAGAAAAAGTGAAGAGGCTAAAAAATGGAAACCGTAACATTTGTGACGTTGACACGGCTCAGAGTCATCTGAGTTTGATTTGTGTCGAGTTATCTCTTGATAAACTTTATTACCTAACTCTGTTTCAGAGTCCAGATTAAATTTCTTGACGTAATCTGTGTTTTTCTGTTATTTTCTTACAGCTTCTTTTGTCTCTGTTCCCCTTGTGAATTGAATTTTGTCTTCTGATCATAGGCATCGCAACAATTATATGTGAAAGAGACGTGTCCCCATCACATTTAAAAAATATTTGTTTGGACCCCCCCACACACACATTTACCATGAAATATTAGTTCACCCAGCGCCGTTTCTATTTCTTCATGAACAAATCCATTCCACTTGGTTAATTGGAGAATATTCAAACCACTAAAAGTCCACTCCGGGTTTTCCTGGTTACCTACAACAACTCACCACACCGCATGCAGTGTTTCCTTTAGATCACTTGACGGGGCGGGAGGAGGAGGGGGAGACACCTCTGTGTTGCACGTTAGCTTAGCGCTAGGTTAGTGTCAGCAGTTGCTGACCGGGGGGATGCTGAGAGAAGCAGAGCGTGCTCTATTCACACAAGGGGAGCTGTTGGTCAGGCTATTTCTTGTTGCGCTCTAAAATAAGTTATTGAATCAAGTACAACCTGTTAAAATACACCAGAATACAGAAAATGGTGTCTACTTTATTCTAAATCTTCTGGTGGAGGATCCCCCCCCCCCCCCCCATTACAAATGCTTCTGATCCTTGTGTTTTGACTCTCGCTGTGTTTTTCTGTGCCATACTTCAGTCTCCCGTCAGTCAGTCTGTCCAGCCACTAATCGCTCACACCTGTTTGTGATTAGTAATCATCCCAGGTGCTTTCATTTCCCACTCTCCCTCAGTTCTACGTAAACCACTCCTGTTCACCGCTCCACGTCGGCTCATTGTTCTGTAAACTTGTCAGACGTCTCGGTCCTCCTCGTGTCTTCGACTGCATTATTTTTGGAAGTCGTTGCTCCCCCCCCCCCTAAAAAAACGTTGTTTACTTAATAAAATCCGTTTTTTTGTTTTTACTTCGTGCTCCCCGTGTTTGCACGTAGGTCTAACCACACCGGATCGCGGTACATTTTACCTCAGAGAAACTGCGGGGCGTAGCGTTTAGATGATTATAAAGCTACTTTTAACCCGCAGCACATTATAGCTTACAGTGAGCACAGCAGCTCCTATCAGCTCTAAAAACTTAAACTGGAGATAAATGTATCCACACACTAATATCAGGTCTTAGAAATGAAGGTCTTTTAGAAAAACAAATATTTTCCTGTCAAACGCTGGACTTTTACATTTTAAAGAGACATACTCTGGTCTCTGAAACACCCTTTACATTGTAGCTCTTTTAAGTTGGGCTTAATTTGTATACGTTTCTCTAATAATCTAGAAGACATTAGTACCATAGTAGATTTTCAGTGACACGCAGAGAAACAGATCAGT
>NC_056498.1:36885300-36890688 GCF_014905685.2 Nematolebias whitei
AAGCAGAGCGTGCTCTATTCACACAAGGGGAGCTGTTGGTCAGGCTATTTCTTGTTGCGCTCTAAAATAAGTTATTGAATCAAGTACAACCTGTTAAAATACACCAGAATACAGAAAATGGTGTCTACTTTATTCTAAATCTTCTTGTGTTTTCGACTGCATTATTTTTGGAAGTCGTTGCCCCCCCCCCCAAAAAAAGTTGTTTACTTAATAAAATCCGTTTTTTGTTTTACTTCGTGGTCCCCGTGTTTGCACTTAGGTCCAACCACACCGGATCGTGGTACATTTTACCTCAGAGAAACTGCGGGGCGTAGCGTTTAGATGATTATAAAGCTACTTTTAAAAAAGAAAAAGAAAGTTCAGAACTAAGTAAATCTTTGTAAAACACATTTTGACAATAGCTATACTTCAAATGGACTCTTGGCAAATAATAAATCAATTAATTAATCTAGACTAAAATAGCAGATTTGTTACTCACATTTTCATGAAGCAGAAAATGCTTATATTGATCCTTGTTGACAAACTGTCTATTTCAAAATAAACAATTTGTTGTGTGAATGTTCATGAAGCAGTCACTCTATTGTGATCCATTGTTCTTCTGTACGTTTTCGGCGTCTTTCTTGTCCCGCAGTTTTCAAGCTGTTTCAACAAATGTATCAGAAACGTTCAGCTGTTTCAGGACAATCCTGCTATGACTTTTGGTATTGGTGCAACTTTAGCTTTTTGAAATATTTAGCCGTTTCTGCCTAATTTTTTTTCCTCATAAAAAATGAATTAAACTCATTTTACATCCTTCAAATCTTTAGATGCGTTTACAACCTTTTACTGCGCCTTTCATATTTTGTTCTGGTTCAGCTTCTTTCAGCTTCCTGCTGCAAATTTTAACTTTTTTCTGCTACTTTCAGCAAATGTCAGCTGTTTTGTGCACATTTTATTTTCTTTTTACTTACTACAACACTTTGTGCTTCTTTTAATTTCTTTCTGCTAATTTCAGCTGTTTTCAGCTTATTTCTGCCCGTTTCAGTTTTTTCTGCTATTTCAGCTACTTTTTAGCTGTTTTATGTAAATTTTTGCTTTTTCAGCTAATTCCACATTTTTTGCACCTTTTTCAGCCCAATTCAGCAAAAATGTGCTCTCTCTACTTCCTTCTGGTAATTTAAGCTTCTTTCTGCTTTTTAAGCTACTTTTCAGCTGGGTTTTGTTGTTGTTGTTGCTAATTTCATATTTTTTCAGATCATTTTTATTTTTTCTGCTTATTTCAGTTAATTGGGCAAATGTGTTCTTTCTTCTTCTGTTAATTTAAGCTCGTTCTACCTTTTCAACTACATCTTTAGCATTTTTAGCTAATTTCAGCTGTTTTCAGATAAATTCAAGTTTTTCATGGTAATTTCTGATACTTTCAGCCTAATTACTTTCTCTAGGCTAATTTCAGCTTGTGCTCTTTCCAGCTTTTCTCTGCTAGTTTCAGCTTTTTCTATTTCAGCTACTATTTAGCTGTTTTGGGGCTAACATTAGCCTTTTCAGGCAATTCCACATTTTTTTAGCTAATTTCAGCTCTTTCAACTTCCTTCTCGTAGTTAAAGCTTTTTTCTGCCTTTTCAGCTACGTTTTAGCTTTTTTTTTGTGCTAATTTTAGCTTTTCTTTTGGAGCTAATTTCCTAATTTTTGTGCTCATTTCTTCTAATTTATACCTCATTCAGCAAAAATGTGTTCTTTCTGCTTTCTCCTGCTAATTAAGGCTTGTTTTTCCATTTCAGCTACAATTCAGCATGATGTTTTTTGTTAATTTCAGCTGTTTCTCAGCAAGTTCTTCTGTAATAAGCATCCACACTGTATTTTCGCAAGAAATGCAATTTCTCGTTTGTTTCAATTCTGATTTAACACAAGCTACGTTTTTGCAAGATGAAGGATTGGAAAACCAAAGTGTTTGCATAACATTTAGTTGACAACACGCAAGCTATTGATTAGTTTCGTATCGTTTCCACTCACAAGCCTTGTGCAGAAAAAAAAAAAAAAAACACGAGCGTGCTGAGAGGCAGACCGCAGAGAAAATGGACGGAGAGGGAGAGTCAGGCGGCCAAAATTAAAGCCATGAGTCTGAGCACAGAACTAATGACAGGCTGCCGTGCCAAGGAGGGTCAGGGAGGAGAAGGAGAGGGATGAACAGAAACGAGGGGCAGACGTCAAGGGAACAGTGAAGGAGGTGACGAGAACAACAGGTACATCAGGAAAAGGAGCAAATTAACAGAGACAGATAAAAGGCAGAAACAAACAAACGCATGGAGTTGTGTAGTGTACAAGCGGTCAGTAGAACATAGGGACTCCGCTGGAAGCAGCAGCCTTAATGGCCACCCAATACTCCTATAAAAGGAAAGTGATACACACACGGTAGACTGAGAGGTAATAAGCTGCTGGCTGGAACACAATGAGCTCAGGGTCTTATTAGGAAAATGGAGCAGGCCTTGGAAGGTTTACTTTGGTTATTACACTACGATTAGTCCGCACACAGCGGCTTTGTCCGTCCTCGGGGGGCCGAGGTACGCTTCACCCGGCGGACCATCACAAACACAAAAATGCAAGCCCTGAGCTTTTGTGCTCCGCCATTAAAATTAGAAGCACGTTTGAATATAAACATGACCTTCTCTGACCTCTGCACAGTGGACACACACACACACACACACTTTCATTTACATCCAGAATCAGTTAAAGCCCTTTGACCCGAGCTGACAGCCCCCTGCGTTTTTTCTCCACTGTAAAGAGAAGACCAGATGTAATGAAGCCAGAATGGACGGTTCACAGCTGGAATGCAGCCATCGTGTGTGTGTGTGTGTGTGTGTGTGTGTGTGTGTGTGTGTGCGTCTCACCATACTGATCTTAAGAGTGTTCTAGTTTGTGTCTGCTGCTTACTTTTTGGCAGCCATTTTGAACGAGGTTCACTCGGAGTTATTCGAAGGTTTTTATCAAATTCGTCCTGAACTTCACGACATATTTTGCTAACAGACGACGTGCACAGAAACGGCAGCAAAAACCATGAGTTCTGAGAAATATTTTAAAAAAAGTAGTATTTTTATCTTTTTAAGTTTAGGACCACGGCAGCACGGTGGTGCAACTGGTAGAGCTGCTGCCTCTCAGCGAGAAGGTCGCCGGATCAAATCCCAGCCGAGGACCTTTCTGAGTGGAGTTTGCATGTTCTCTCCGTGCATGCGTGGGTTTTCTCCGGTTTCCTCCCACAGTCTAAAAACATACGTTGCGCTGATCGGTGACTGTAAACTGTCTCTAGGTGTGAGTGAGAGAGTGAATGGTTGTTTGTCTCTGTGTCCCTGTGATGGACTGGAGACCTGTCCAGGTCTCGCACAGTGCTTGCTGGACATGGGCGCCAGTGACCCCTCGACCCGAAAAGGAAGAAGCGGTTTAGATAACGGATGGATGGAAGTTTAGGACCAAACTTCAGATGTTGTGGACGCTCTGTGTGTGTTTGCACCTTCTCCCACAGCGGTGGCACCCGAGCGTCGTACATGCAGTTGAAGGTCTCCTCCATGCCCGATGACATCACCACAAAGCCTTTGATCCCCTTCTCCAGCTCCACCAAGGATGAGCTGAAAAACAAACGTGACGAGGATGTTTGCTGCTGTCTTTTAATGGCTGTACGTTGTAAAACCCTACGAGCACCTGAAGAGGGATTTGTGCAACTGTGTAAGTCTTGGACCGCTTTTGTTTTCACTCTATCCTGAGGAAACACGGTCGTTCACTTCACTGTTATGCTGATGACTGTCAAATTTATCTGCCATTAAAAGCTAATGGTTCTTG
Source organism: Nematolebias whitei (assembly GCF_014905685.2). Lineage (NCBI taxonomy): Eukaryota > Metazoa > Chordata > Actinopteri > Cyprinodontiformes > Rivulidae > Nematolebias > Nematolebias whitei. The sequence continues at coordinate 36,889,108 of NC_056498.1, forward strand.
TTCCATTCACGCTCTGTTAAAATGTCTCGATGACATCAAGGCATGGATGGCTTCAAATTTCTTGAAGTTTTAATGATCAGAAGTCTGAAGTCATTGTGTTTAGCTCTAGCGCTGTCTCTGATCCTGTACACCTCGACTCTCTTCAATCATATCTTAAGCAGTCTGTTACAAAACTCAGGATGGTTCTAGATTCTGACTTTAAGTTTAATAAAAAAAATTAACTGTTCTCAGTAAAGTTTCTTCCTTCCTTACTTTATTACAGGTCTCTCTTGTAAATGAGTCCTTGAGCCTCAATGAGACGTACCTGTATAAATAAAGATTGAATGAATGAATGAATTACATCCTGACTGGACTACTGTAACACAACATGTTGGGGTCAGTCAGGTCTCCATTTCATTTGTGCGTTTTCCTTTTGATGCTTTTAATTAATTATTTTTACTTTTATTTTTTTTCCATGAAATTACTCCCACTGATTTTAATTGTTAAGCACTTTAGAAACAGCTGCTGTTTTAAATGTGCTTTATAAATAAAGATGACTTGACTTAATTTTTTTTTTTTTTTTACAATGCTATAGCTTTTGAAATGTCAAAATATGATTAAAAACTACGTTTATGAATAACGTGCCTCGAAAACATAGTTTTACTTCATGTTAATTGTGTCGTCTTTTGAATAAAACTCATAAAAGGTTTAATAATACAAACGTGTGCATGTGTGTAGATGAACAGATGCTGAGATATATTCATCAATTAAAACGGATTCTTTAATTTTTCTGGACTGAATATAAACGTGCATTGAATTTAATAAAATGTAACGTGAGACGTTATTTATCTTTGACCCATCAAAATGAATGTGGTCATTTATTTACAGAATCAAAGTTTAACATCAAACATTTACATTAATTTGGCAAAATATGAAAATAACAACATAATTAATCAGCTTTACAGGTAATACGGCGATTGTTTTCACTTTTCAGCAGAACAGCAGACATCAAATCACACGGCGGTGATTGAGAACTTTGCTTCAGACATTTCTAAAAATATCTGTCAATGATTTCTACTTGATAGAAGAATTTTTAAAGATGGACAGATGAAGTTTAGTGGGAGTGAAAGATGGATGAGGGAGAATGTGGCATGTATGAGTGAAAAGTGTTGACAGGACGACACCCTCCATCCGACCCAGCTTTCCTCGGTACGCTCAGTAGTGGACTAGGCTCATTTACCTCTCTGACGATGAATCAGCGGAAGAGGAGCTCCAGTTAACGCTACCTTTCAGCGTCTCCGTAGGATGGCAGAGATATATCCGGAGTGGTGACGGGACTTCGTCAACAACAGTTCACCTCAACGGGTGGACTTCACATGAGTGGGGTTCTTCAGAAGTTCCACTCAGAGGTGGAAGATGTTATAATCCCAAACTCGGAAGAGCCTTATCATGGCTGGACTTCTGTTCTCCCAAACGACTGGAGCTGCAAACTCTCCAGCCCGACTCCAACGGCAACTCACAGAACAGCCACTTCACAGAACTGCGACCATCTCAGGAACTGGGAGAACTAGGAAGTACCGACATTTTAAAGAGCTCTATTTC
>NC_056498.1:36890788-36892096 GCF_014905685.2 Nematolebias whitei
GCTGATGACTGTCAAATTTATCTGCCATTAAAAGCTAATGGTTCTTGCAGAGAGAAAAGCAGTTTTATGTAAGCATCAACCGAAACACGTTTGCTGCAGATCTGCTAACTGTTGCTAACTCTGACGTGCGCTCCTACGTAACGGCGTGTTTCCTGGATTTAAAGTTCTGCCAATACTTATGGATTATTGCAGATTATCTACACCCGGTTCACAAATAAGGAATGGGACAGAGAAAGTAAAAGGAGCCAGATCATACACAATGGTTTCCAGGAGAGAGTTGTATCTCTGGATCTCCTGCAGTAGGACCACGTTGAGGGGCGAGGGTTTTTCCTGCAGGAGGGTCCTGGTTCTGTCGCAGTCGATCAGAGCTGGGATCTTCCCCCGGATGTCTCCCAACAGCTCTAGGACCTGAAAAAAGCAGAAGGGACAGACTCGCTGAAACTTACCCAATGATATAAACGTATGAAGTGGTGATGTTACGTAGAAGCACTGGTCATTCCACTCAGGGCTGATTCAACTGTGTGAATGTTTACGAAGCGTTCGGATTATTGTGAAACATTTTTCTTCTGTACGTTGTCTCGTTCCACAGTTTTTGTGCTACTTCAACGCTTCATAAATAAAAAACGTTCAGCTCATTCAGGAGAACGTTGCTGTAACTTTCAGTTTTGTTGCAACTTCAGCTTTTTGAAATATTTAGTCTTTTCTGCCACTTTTTGCCTCATAGAAAATGAACTGAGCTCATTTTACCTCCTTCAGATCTTTAGATCTGTTTTACAAGCTTTTACTGCTCCTTTCACTTTTTGTTCTGCTTCAGCTTCCTTCAGCTTCTTTCAGCTTCCTTGTGCAAATTTAAACTTTTCAGCCAATGTGATCTGTTTTTTCCAGCTGTATTGTGCTCATTTCAGATTCTTTCTGCTACCTAAAATATTTTTGTGCTTCTTCTAACTTTTTAGCTTGTTACACTCCTTTCAGCTCCTTTCTGATAGTTTCAGTTATTTCTGCTACTATTTAGCTGGTTTTATGGCAATTTTAGCTTTTTCAGCTAATTCCACTTAATTTTGCTATAATTCCAACTTCTTTCAGCCTAATTCAGCAAAATCGTGCTCTCTCCACTTCCTTCTGGTAATTTAAAGTTCTTCCTGCTTTTTCAGCTACTTTTCAGCTGTTTTTTTTTGTGCTAATTTTTTTCCAATAAATTCCACTTTTTGTGCTCATGTCTGCTTCTTCAGTCTAGTATTGAAAACGTGTTATTTCTGCTTTCTTCTGCTAATTTAAGCTTGTTCTAACTTTTCAGCTACGTTTTTAGCA
>NC_056498.1:36892196-36893262 GCF_014905685.2 Nematolebias whitei
ATCCATCCATGCATCCATCCATCCATCCATCCATCCATCCATGCATCCATCCATCCATCCATCCATCCATGCATCCATCCATCCATGCATCCATCCATCCATCCATCCATCCAAGCATCCATCCATGCAACCATCCATGCATCCATCCACCCATGCATCCAACCATCCATCCATCCATCCATCCATCCATCCATCCATCCATCCATCCATCCATCCCACTTCTTCCTTTTTGGTGCTCATGTCCAGCAGTCACTGTGCGAGAGTCGGGGGACACCTGGACAAGTCTCCAGTCCATCACAGGGACATAGAGTCAAACGAGACAAACAACCATTCACTCTCTCTCTCTCTCTCTCTCTCTCCCAGGGACAATTTAGAGTTACCAATCAGCCCAACATAGATGTTTTTGGTCTGTGGGAGGAAACTGGTGTACCCGGAGAAAACCCATGCAGCACGGAGAGAACATGCAAACTCCACCCAGAAAGGTCCTGGCCGGGATTTGAACCAGCAATACAAACGCGCTAGCCAAAATGCTACAGACGTACTGCTCTGCTAACCCTCCTCCCCACGTTGACAATTACCGGCAGCAACATAGCACTAAGCTAGCAGGCGGGCAACACAGACGTGAGGCCCCCCGACAAAAAACAAAACAAAAAAAACCACAAGCTCCCCGCCAGCGGAGCTGATCTAGAGGAAACACTGAATACGTAGTGTTAACTCGGATACGTACAGTAAATGTTTTTTTGTCTGAACACAGCCGGTAACACGGCTGGTAATAAATACAGTAAACTACCAGGAAGTCCCCGATCGTTACCGTCATCTTCCTCCTGCTCGCTCCACTGGCAGCAGAGCAAAAGTTGCTCTATGCATGCAGGGGAGTCCCTCCTCACGGGGAGGGAGGGGGAATCCCCCCCCCCTTCTCTCCTCTGCTCCCCATTTCATTGATCAGATTTTTTTAACCTTTATTTATACAGGTAGTGAGTCACGAAGACCCATCCTCCAAGAGAGTCGTGTACTGGGCAGCTCTGTGAGCACCCGGGTGTGACGACGCTAAATGTTTGAAGCCCGT
>NC_056498.1:36893362-36894557 GCF_014905685.2 Nematolebias whitei
GCAGGGGAGTCCCTCCTCACGGGGAGGGAGGGGGAATCCCCCCCCCCTTCTCTCCTCTGCTCCCCATTTCATTGATCAGATTTTTTTAACCTTTATTTATACAGGTAGTGAGTCACGAAGACCCATCCTCCAAGAGAGTCGTGTACTGGGCAGCTCTGTGAGCACCCGGGTGTGACGACGCTAAATGTTTGAAGCCCGTCAATAAAAAATCCATAAATTGTTTAAGCTGCGGGGTTCAAAGGCTGTGAAAAAAGTAGCAGCTTACAGTCCAGAAATGACGGTACTGTATACGTGAATGTAATGTTCGGTGTTTTAACTCGTCCTCACCATGTCCTCTCTGCTGGGCCTGGTCCCTGCCGTGGTGGCGCTGGTGACCTGCGGCTGCAGGGACAGCAGGGTGTCGAACAGAGTCCTGCTCTCGGCGATCTGGCTTGCGATGTCAGCGTTGGGGTGCTGGCCGAACACCTCTGGATGCTCGGTGGACGGCAGCTTGGTGATGTGGTTCTGGTGCGCTGAGTGGGAGTCCTCGGTGGGTATATGATAGGTGGGTAAAACTGATAACCTGAGATATAAAAAACAATGAAAGACTTAATAAAAACACGAGCAAATATTTGCCGTTTGCTTCTGAATACAGAATACTACTAAGACTGTGTTGTGAGACTAGCGGTTAAAAGCCAACAACACATTTTTAGGAGTATTTATTTCCTTGTAACACAAGAACTCACGGCCTGCTTTCTCTGTACAGGTTTTCATCAAACCAAACAATAATCAAGTGTAGAATAAACAACGACTGTTGTATCGCAAATTACAAAAAAGCTCAAGTGTTAGTGCAGTGAGGACAGTAAAATGATGGTTTTGCTGGGCTCAGATGCAATACTTTGAGCAGAGCTGACAACAAACCAGTGTTTTTACGTGAACGAATGTAATGCTTAAAGTGTCTTTGGTAAACGTTTGCATGGTCTTTTTAAAATTCACAAGTAATGAGAAAGAGAACAAAAGATAACAGGTGATCAGTGCTGGTCTTGGTGTAATATTCTGCTTGTCCTCTTGGTGGTGCTAGCGCTCTGTTCACGGCGAAGAGTTTCCATCAAGAAAGAACCGCATCACCTTTAAAACATCTGCTTTGGACATAAATACTTAATAAGCCAAATTATGAGAAGAATAATTTAAAATTCAAACATTTCTGAGCATCAGA
>NC_056498.1:36894657-36896966 GCF_014905685.2 Nematolebias whitei
ATCCATCCATCCATGCAACCATCCATGCAACCATCCATCCATCCATCCATGTAACTATCCATCCATCCATGCAACTATCCATCCATCCATGCATCCATCCCTCCCTCCCTCCCTCCCTCTTCCTTTTTGGTGCTCATATCCAGCAGTCACTGTGCGAGAGGCGGGGGACACCTGGACAAGTCTCCAGTCCATCACAGGGACATAAGAGTCAAACGAGACAAACAACCATTCACTCTCTCTCTCTCACCTAGGGACAATTTAGAGTCACCAATCAGCCCAACATGGATGTTTTTGGTCTGTGGGAGGAAACTGGTGTACCCGGAGAAAACCCGTGCAGCACGGAGAGTACATGCAAACTCCACCCAGAAAGGTCCTGGCCGGGATTGGAACCGGCAATACAAACGCGCTAGCCAAAATGCTACAGACGTACTGCTCTGCTCCGCTAACCATCCTCCCCACGTTGACAATTACCGGCAGCAACATAGCACTAAGCTAGCAGGTGGGCAACACAGACGTGAGGCCCCCCGACAAAAAACAAAACAAAAAAAAACACAAGCTCCCCGCCAGCGGAGCTGATTTAGAGGAAACACTGAATACGTAGTGTTAACTCGGATACGTACAGTAAATGTTTTTTTGTCTGAACACAGCCGGTAACACGGCTGGTAATAAATACAGTAAACTACCAGGAAGTCCCCGATCGTTATCGTCATCTTCCTCCTGCTCGCTCCACTGGCAGCAGAGCAAAAGTTGCTCTTTGCATGCAGGGGAGTCCCACCTCACGGGGAGGGAGGGGGAATCCCCCCCCCCCTTCTCTCCCCCTGTCCCCCCTTTCATGGTCAAATTTTTTTTAACCTTTATTTATACAGGTAGTGAGTCACGAAGACCCATCCTCCAAGAGAGTCGTGTACTGGGCAGCTCTGTGAGCACCCGGGTGTGACGACGCTAAATGTTTGAAGCCCGTTAATAAAAATCCATAAATTGTTTAAGCTGCGGGGTTCAAAGGCTGTGAAAAAAGTAGCAGCTTACAGTCCAGAAATGACGGTACTGTATACGTGAATGTAATGTTCGGTGTTTTAACTCGTCCTCACCGTGTCCTCTCTGCTGGGCCTGGTCCCTGCCGTGGTGGCGCTGGTGACCTGCGGCTGCAGGGACAGCAGGGTGTCGAACAGAGTCCTGCTCTCGGCGATCTGGCTTGCGATGTCAGCGTTGGGGTGCTGGCCGAACACCTCTGGATGCTCGGTGGACGGCAGCTTGGTGATGTGGTTCTGGTGCGCTGAGTGGGAGTCCTCGGTGGGTATATGATAGGTGGGTAGAACTGATAACCTGAGATATAAAAAACAATGAAAGACTTAATAAAAACACGAGCAAATATTTGCCGTTTGCTTCTGAATACAGAATACTACTAAGACTGTGTTGTGAGACTAGCGGTTAAAAGCCAACAACACATTTTTAGGAGTATTTATTTCCTTGTAACACAAGAACTCACGACCTGCTTTCTCTGTACAGGTTTTCATCAAACCAAACAATAATCAAGTGTAGAATAAACAACGACTGTTGTATCGCAAATTACAAAAAAGCTCAAGTGTTAGTGCAGTGAGGACAGTAAAATGATGGTTTTGCTGGGCTCAGATGCAATACTTTGAGCAGAGCTGACAACAAACCAGTGTTTTTACGTGCACAAATGTAATGCTTAAAGTGTCTTTGGTAAACGTTTGCATGGTCTTTTTAAAATTCATAAGTAATGAGAAAGAGAACAAAAGATAACAGGTGATCAGTGCTGGTCTCGGTGTAATATTCTGCTTGTCCTCTTGGTGGTGCTAGCGCTCTGTTCACGGCGAAGAGTTTCCATCAAGAAAGAACCGCATCACCTTTAAAACATCTGCTTTGGACATAAATACTTAATAAGCCAAATTATGAGAAGAATAATTTAAAATTCAAACATTTCTGAGCATCAGATAAATAAGGAGGTGGTCTTACTTGAAGTGCGGCTGGTTGATGGCAGCGTCACAGAAGTAGTCGTTGATGTAGGTGGTCAGAAGGCGTCGGTCCCAGTCGTCGGTGACGTGACCACCGTAGCTGACGTCGGCGATAAGGTACTTGAGGGCGTCCCAGGGAATCTCCTTGTATTTATCCAGATACAGACAGAGCAGATTCTCACTCACCTAAAGGAGAACAGGACCTTCAACTTGACTTTAAAGAGACAGGAACACAAAGGACTTGTGGAAGGTGAAATATTTCTATTGTAGAGGGGGTGGAAACGACAGAGAGAAAGGCTGTTGGATTATTGTGTGAACGTTTATGAAGATACA
>NC_056498.1:36897066-36905751 GCF_014905685.2 Nematolebias whitei
TCCTTCAAATCTTTAGATGTGTTTACAACCTTTTACTGCTCCTTTCACATTTTGTTCTGCTTCAGCTTTTTTCAGCTCCCTTGTGCAAATTTAAACTTTTTTCAGCTACTTTCAGTGAATTTCATCCGTTTTTCAGCTGTTTTGTGCTCCTTTCAAATTACATTTTATGCTTCATCTAACTTCTTTCTGCTAATTTCAGCTTATTTATGCAATTTTCAGCTTTATGTGCTATTTCAGCTACTATTTAGCCTTTTTTTTTTTACTAATTTTAGCTTTATCAGCTAATTCCACAGTGTTTGCATTCATTTAACCTTTTTTCAAACTAATTCAGCAAAAATGTGTTCTTTCTGCTTGCTTCTGGTAATTTAAGCTTCTTTCTTTTTTTTTTAGCTACTTTTCAGGTTAACTGGGCAAACATGTTTTTTCTGCTTTCTTCTGCTAATTTCAGCTTGTTCTACCTTTTCAGCTAGCTTTTTAGCATTTTTTTTATTCAGCTGTTTTCAGATACATTCAAGTTTTTCATGGTAATTTCTGCTACTTGTTATGTTCCTTTCAATTTTTCTGCTAGTTTCAGCTTTTTCTGCTATTTCAGCTACTGTTTGTTTATGCTAATTTAAATTTTTTTCAGATAATTTCCTCTTCTTTGTGCTCAGTTTTGCTTCTTTAAGCCTAATTGAGCAAACATGTATTATTTCTGCTTTCTTCTGCTAATATAGGCTTGTTCTTCCATTTCAGCTACAATTCAGCATCTTTTTTTTTTTTAGCTATTTTCAGCAGTTTCCCTGCAAGTTCTTCTGCAATAAACATTAACACTGCATTTTTTGCAGGAAATGACATTTCTCTAGTTATTTTGTCTCGTATCACCCTTAGATAGAGAACTTTTCTATGTATGTGAATGTTCCTGTAAAGTGCACCGAGACAACTTTGATGTGATTTGGCACTATATAAATAAACTGAATTGAATCAAATTGAAATCAAACAATGCTGTTAGGACAACCAAAAGTATATTTATATACTAGTATATTATACTTCAAAAGTCTTAGCGGGTATAATCCTAATCCAAAGTAAAGTCAGGTCCTCTGGACGGTTTCTTTTTTGTCGAAACGTTTCATCTTTCATCCAAAAGACTTGATCAGTCCGAGGAGCCACAACAAACTCAGAGATGAAGACGAAGCATCTCAACAAAACGAAGTCGTCCACAGGACCAATTTAACTTTTCTACCTGGATTATTGAGCATGAACCTTGACAGGTATAAACTGAAATTTCTTTTGGAGTCCAAATTTGGCATTTTATAAAAGAAAAGTTGGAAGGAAAACATCGATTGAACAAAAATCACATCAACTTAATGCCACAAACAGCGTAAAATAAATAAAGAAATAAAGGTAGAGATCGTGTTTGTAACGTCTTTCACTAGTTGACGCACAAAAAATACATAAATAAATGTTGATCTGACTAAGCAAGAGCGTTGAGAGTATTTATGCGTCACTACACATTGAACCCTGACCTCAAAGTCCGAGTCGTTGAAGCCGTAGACGATGTTCCAGCCCATCTGCCCGAACTTCTTGCGCTCCAGCAGGACGCTGTGGAAGAAGCAGAGGGAGAAGAGCAGCTTTTTGTAGGGCGTCGGTCGGGAGCAGCGGTTGAACTGGGCGTCGGTCACCAGCTGGTACAGACGCTTCATGTTGGCTTTCACACCCTGAAGACAAACGGTTTCAAAACGGGGCTGCGTGAGAACAAAACACAAGACTTCAATTCTTCTGATTTTTGAGCCATGTTTGGCGTTCCTCTCCCAAACATATCCAGACCTTAAAAACACAAAAATCCTTAAAAAAAAAAAAAAAAAGATATGCAGAACATTGCACATGACTTCCAGGAGAAACACATGAGCTTGTTGACCTTTGGTGGTTCGGTGGTCATCTTGATGCCAGCCTGCAAGATGGTGATGGGAAACTGGGGGTGTGGAGACGAGCTGAGCCAGAGTCTGAAGTTACTGTGAGGCTTCTGCACCTGCAGCTCCTTAATGAGTTTATCCAGCTCAGGCATCCAGGACAGAGAGAGGTGGCAGTTGGCGAGGAACACCCAGTGACCTGCGCAACGAGAGCCAGCTTGAGATGTTCACGACACGAGGAGTTGCATTCTTGTTTTTTTTTTTTTCTGCCAGTGACTCGGCAGCAACGGTTACCGTATTTTCCGGCCTATAAGTCGCACCCGAGTATTTTTTTCATTTACCCTTTATTTATACGGGTAGTCTCATTGAATCACAAGAACACACTTTCAAGAGTGACCTGTTTAGGAAGCAGATGGTTAAGGGCCTTTCTCAGGGGCCCAGAGTGGGGCGAATGAGGGTGGAGGCAGGTGTCCAAAAATGTCTAATAATTTGGAAAAATCCATAAATAAGTTGCTTTACCGTATACGTTGTATCTATTGTGCGTCACTGCTGATGTGTCGCATTTGTCACACGTCACCACAGACAACCTGGAAATGTGGATCGGTGCTGCGCCAAAAATCGATTGTCTGCCAAATGGTAGCCGCGGGAGCGTGCACGGGAGGACTTTAACAAGAATTTAACTAAACTAACACTTAAAAACAATTATTTGTTTGCTTGACTTTATAGTAAATGTGTGTCTCAGTTGAATTTTACTCAATAAAAGGACTTTAACGGTCAAATCAGCAGCATTTCAAAAGTATTTGCTGCCTCGGTGCTCCGGGAGTGCACAGAGGGAGGAAATCAGGAAGGACGACTCGCTGCGCATTTCTTCGAACTTTAACAAGATAACCACCTCAAAACAATTATTTGTTTGCTTGAAATTATAGCAAAGACGTGTCTCAGTTGAACTTTTACTTAATAAATGCACTTAAATGGTCAAATCAGCGGCATTTTGCCAGGGCGGAGCAGCAAAATGAAGCTGATTTGACGGTTGCTCCAGGCGAGCTAGACGAAGTTGGCAGGCTATGGCAAGCCGATTGTGTCATTAATAGCCACTTTTACCTATTACATGACACAACAACATGCTATACGACTGGAGTGCCATCTAACGGCTGAAAATGTTAGTGTTCAATATTTTCAGTCAGAATGAATGAAAACGGTCATATCTCAGTCAAAAATTGGTTTATAAATATGGGAAAAAATCCATAAATACGTTGGTTCGGTGTATAAGTCGTAGGGCATGTAAATTATGCAAAAAAAATGTGACTTATACAGCAAAAAAATACAGTATACAAAGTAAGACCGTTTGTCCCGTACCATCTTTAACTCCCTCCTCGATCTTGCGCCTGGCGATGAGCGCCTGTCCCTGGCCCAGAGAGAGAGCGTGGAAGTGTTTGCTCATGCCAGAGGCCTCGGCCAGCTGCAGGAGGGCTCCTGTGGGATCCACTCCAGGAGACAGAACGAAGATCAGAGGAGTACAGCTGGTGGATTCATCCACAACCTGCAGAGAACACAGAACGGTGCAGAAACAGTGAGAGAACATGGGCCAGAAAAAAAAAAAAAAAAACTTCCAATATCGGAGTTGAAATTATGTAGGATTTGTGTCAGCGAACATTTAAAACCACCGCCCGAAGCAGCAGAATGGAGTGAGCGACGGCTAAAACTCACCTCCTGCATGTTGAGGACGGGCGGCTCCACAAATTGAGGGCCAAGGTGCTTGACGATGAAGGACGTGATGCAGAACGAAATGCGGTCTTGACGTAAACAACGCACTATTAGCATCTTCTGGAGGTCGTTGCACTTGCTCACCCAATAATCTTAAAGACAAAACAAAGACTTCAGCTTTTATTAATCTAAACCAAGATGAAACAGTAGTTTAATCAAAATCATCCACTCAAACCCACAGCAACTGCAGTCGTCTTCTGCCTCTTCCATGAACTAATATTTAGCCTGCCATGAAGGCTGGGCGATAAAGTAATCACCTGAGTCTGTGAGTGCACATGTTTGCCTGTTTGTTAGCAAAATATCTCATGAACCACTGGAAGGATTTTATTGAAACTCACAGAGCGTGATCACTGACTGTACACCTGTGACAGAGTAACTTTTGGAGTCAGACCGCTTCAGTATGGTCAACTAATCAGCATTAGTCAACACAAGACTAACAAGAGAAATGTAATTTCCTGCAAAAATGCAGTGTGCATGTTTAATGCTGAAAAACTTGCTGGAAAACAGCTGACATTAGCTAAAAGACATGCTGAAATGTAACTGAAATGGAAGAACAATCCTAAATTACCATAAGAAAGCAGAAAAAACACATTTTTTGAATTAGTTATAAATTAACAAAAATTAGCACAAAAATTTAAAAATTAGCTTAAAAAAAGCTGAAATGAGTTAAAAAAAAAAATAGCTGAAAAGTCAGAAGGAAGCTTAAACAGCCAGAAGGAAGTAGAAGGAGATGAAATTAGCTAAAAAATGTGGAATTAGCTGAAAATGCTAAAATTAGCATGAAACAGCTGAATAGCAGAAAAAGCTGAAACTATCTGAAAAGAGCTGAAAGGAGCATAAAGATGGTAATTAGGTTGAAAATAGCAAAAATTACCATGAAAAACTTGGAATTTATCTGAAAACAGCTGAAATTAGCTAAAAAGCTAGCTGAAAAGGTAGAACAAGCTTAAATTAGCAGAAGAAAAAAGAAAGAACACATTTTCTGAAAGAAGCAGAAATGAGCACAAAAAAGTGGAAATGATCTGAAAAAAGGTGACACAAACAAAAAACAGCTTAAAAGTAGCTAAAAAGGCAGAAAGAAGCTTAAAGTACCAGAAGGCAGTGGAGAGAACACATTTTTGCTGAAATGGGCTGAAAAATGTCAAAATGAGTGCAAAAAATGTGGAATTAGCTGAAAAGCAAAAATATGCATAAAAACAGCTAAATAGTCGCTGAAATAGCAAAAAATAAATAAAAAAAGCTGAAACTTGCAAAAATAAACTGAAAGGAGCATAACAAGCTGAAATTAGCAGAAAGAAGTTAAAAGAAGTACAAAAATGTTCTAGTTAGCAGAAAGATCCTGAAAGGAGCACAAAACAGCTGAAATTAGCTGAAAGTAGCTGAAGCAGAATAAAATGTGAAAGGAGCAGTAAAATGTTGTAAACGAATCTAAAGATTTGAAGGATGTAAAATGAGCTCAGTTCGTTTTCTATGAGAAAAAATGTGACAGAAAAGGCTAAACATTTCAAAAAGCTAAAGTTGCACCAATACCAAAAGTCACAACTGAAAGAGCTGAACGTTTTTATGAATTGTTGACATAGCTCGAAAACTGCGAGACGAGAATCACGCCGAAAAACGTACGGAAGAAAAATGGATCACAATAGTGTTGATGCTCCATAAACATTCACACAACTACAACACAGTCAATGTTTTAGCCATTGAGCTGAAATTTTGTGTGGTAGTATCTGAGAGTCATCCGCAAAACATGAGACTTTGATTAACAGAACTTGGTACCACTTTACAATAAGGCTCCCCTTATAGATGGCAATTCAATTCAATTCAATTCAGTTTATTTCTACAGCGCCAAATCACAACAAAGTTGTCTCAGGGCACTTTACAGGAACATTCACACACATTAAAGCCAATTAGTAAAGTTCTTTATCTAAGGAATCCAGCAGACAAGTTGAATCTTGGCTTTGTTGCAGTCTCCCATCCTGAGCAAGCACAGTGGCAACAGTGGAAAGAAAAAACTCTCTTTTAAAAGGAAGAAACCTCCAGCAGAACCAGGCTCTTAAATAGCTCATAGATTTGTTATTAATTCCTCTATAAACACTTTATAAACAGTGAACCAAATCTGTTCATTTCATCTAGAGTTGTTATATGAAACATTTCAGACTAAGCTACTACCTTGTAAGCACAATAAGCATTTGGAAACCTATTTTTTTTTTAGGATATAATATTAGTTGTAGATATAATGCAGTGATAAAGTACAATATTATATACTAAAGGAATGGTTAATAACAAATAATATCTTACCTGTTGTAGATAGCTATTTAAATATACAAATAAGAGTTTAATTCTGACAGGACTAACAAGTCTGAGCTGTCAAAAGTGAATTGTTAATGCCTAAAAACAGCTCCAACCTGAAACGTTCATCGTGTTTCAAGCTGACAATGTTTTTTAAGCTTTTACCTGCAGATAGGTTCACATTACGCAGTTATTTATTTCTTTACAACTCTATTGTTGTTTGAAAGTGCAACGAGCGGCAGCAGCTAGCTGTAACTCCTCTGGTGACGACTAAAACAATTGATATTTGACTTGTTTTAAAAGAACAGTAATCCATTTTGGTCTTGGAGTCACTCAGGCTGGCTATTAGCTCACCAATTTATTAAAATCAAACTATTTTATCAAACTGAGATCGACTAAAGGGCCATCTATGACAGGTAAGATGATAACTGGCCATAACCTTTGTACAGAATCTACAGTTAGAGGGGACACAGAGGTTGTTGGAGTGAGGACAGAGGATACAGAGAACAGAGTGAAATGGACGAACAAGAACACAAGAACAAGAAGAACGAGAAGAAGAACAAGAAGAACAAGAACAAAAAGAATGAGAAGAAGAACAAGAACAAGAAGATTTTTAGATTTTTAACACAATTTTGTTTACACAATAAGTTAACACAACAGTGTTCAAGAAGAAGAAGAAGAACAAGAAGATTTAGATTTTTAATAAAACTTTATTTACACAGTTAACGCAACAGTGTTAAAAAAAAGGTGATCAAGAAAAGCCTAAAATAAAATATTTACATGAGGAGCTTGTTGTATTGTAGTTCTCCCTGATCAGAAATGGTGTGTAAAACCTTCTTAACAAGAAGAAGAACAAGAAGAAGAACAACAAGAAGAAGAACAACAGGAACAAGTGGGGGGTTAAACTTTAATGCCAACAGTTTAAGTTCTGGGCCTAAGATGATAGCATTTACTGTAAATATATAAAAAATAAAATGCTCAAAATATACAAGTTTAATTAAAACAGGAATTAAAAAGGGCTGAAGAAAATGTAAGCATCATTGTGTGTTTTAATAACTGTATTCATCCATTGTTTCGGGAATTGTTCGATTCAGTGTTGTACTCGTTTCATTTTTACCAATGAAAATCGTTTAATTTTGTTTGTTTGTTTGTTTTCTGTTGCGCTGACAGTTCCTCCTGTAACACATACAGACCTGGCAGTGGGGCCTTCTCTGGCTCAGAGTTGGTGAACCAGAGGTTCCAGTCTCGACGGTACTGTTCAAAGGACGACGCAATGCCGTAAAAGTTGGGCAGCTTTTCCAGCTCTGTGATGTCGTCCCAGCTGGAGTCCGACAACCAGTCGGCACACGGATTATCCATCCGATCATTTTTATCAAGAACCTTAAAAAAGACCCATCAGAAAACCCACGTTAGACCTTACACACGCAACAAACGCACAACGTGCGCACTGTTGGATCAAGGAAAACGTTTGCGTGTTCTATTTTCTTACGAGTCCTTTTCGAAGTAGGAAGTTGTACTCGCTCTCGTTCAGGTTTCCGGTCACCTCCAGGAATTTGACACACATCTGGAAGCTGAACAGAAGCTTGTGAGCCTCAAACAGACCCTGACACGTGTACCTGCAGCAGACAACACACCAGAAAACCACAAACAAACTTATCAACAGATCCTGCACAAAATGAAGCTGAACTTTTAGGTCGACTATGAAAAATGCAGTGTTTCTCGTTAAATTATGGAAGTGGGAGTTAACAAGAAATAAGAAAAAATTTGATGACTAAGTAGAATAAATAAGATGTTTTTGTTTGTTTTTGGGGTTGTAACATTTTTCACTGATCAATATATGATCAAAAATAAATAATAAATTACTTTTATTGAGTTAATTCTGCCAATTGTATTTGTCCAGTTTAGAAAGTACTTGAATTTACATCAGTCATGCAGTTTTTAATTGTTCAAGTACTTTTAGCAACAAGAAAGTCCATAAATTGGAATTTTCAACATTTCATAGTGTAGTGTTCTATGGGCTAGGTTAGCTTCGTAGCTTCACTACAATTATATTTAAATAACGGGTTCTCTCTTTTTCGAGCTAATTACAGCCAAGTGACAGAGGTAACTGTGCGTAGATGGTTTAATCAGTGACATGAGACGTTAATTTTCTTTGACCCATCAAAATAAATTGGTCATTTATTGAACAGAATCAAAATTTAACATCAAAACATTGTACACTTGATTAGACTGATCTGGTTCTGATTAATAAAACTTGGCACGTTTTACTTAATAAAAACAACAGACATTTCTGAAGGCTTCTAGATTAACTACTGGCAAGATAGAAGTTTAAAGATGGGAAAAGTTTCAAAAACTAAACGTTAAACAGAAACACACCTTTGCTTTAATCACTGGGATACAAATATTTGTCTTTTAGTGCTAATATTGTTTAATTTGAAAGAGACGCTCAAATGGGCTGTGCACGCTCCCTCGGCGGAGTTTGGTCATGTTTGCAAGTAGGATGCGTCTGTATGCTAACGACAGTGCTCTGCACTAATTAGCATTTAATACATCGGTGAATTTTTGTGCAAAAGTCCCAGGGAGGTTCAGGTGCAACACAAGGAAAGGAAGTGATGAGGTATCAGACGTCTCCCCCGGCCACAGTGGAATGGTCACATGCTAACACAAACTGTTTATTATTTTATTACATGCCATGACTCTTAATGAGGGGGCGGGTGTGTCTGTTGGGGTCGCGGGGCACCCTCCT
>NC_056498.1:36905851-36909149 GCF_014905685.2 Nematolebias whitei
GGGAAGATGCAAATTATAAAAATGAAACGGGTTGAGAGGATTTGTGTGTTTTGTGACCCTTGCGTCATCTCTCCTGCCCTCCTCAGTGTTTCTCCCTCATATGATCAGCTCCCTCCTCTGCCACCTGTTGTCCTTCCCCAGGTGTTTGTGTTTATCCTCTTGTTAGTGTCTCTATATATTCTGCGTTTCTTTATTATTCCTGTCCATGGATTGTCCAGTAAGGCGTCATGTCTGTTTCTCTCTGTGTCTCCTAGTTATACTCTTTGGGTGTGTTTTGCTGCCACGTCAGCCCTTTTTGTTTATTTTAATAAATAACATTTGCTTCATTCCTGAGTTCTTCGAGTCCTGCCTGCATTTGGGTTTGAACAAGCGCAGTCGCAGGTCATAGTGTATGAATCATGTGGTTGGATTATGACCTGAGAATCTCATCCTCCAGATCCTGGAGGCGTTTCTTGCCATCAGCAATCCTGATGACCAGTGTGTCCTTCTGTTGTTCCAGTTCCGGACGCTCCTTACGTACCACAATTCCCAGCAGCTGGGCTTCCAGACCCTGCACACAAACGGACAGTTTCAGACAGGATATAGCATAAAACACACAGAAAACACCTTCTTTCACCAGCACACACACCTGCTCCTTGACAGCAAAGTTGACTATGGTTGTCACCGAGGAGATCTCTGGTGTGTAATGAGGGTTTGATAACTTGGTGGTGACGTAGAACCTGAACTCTGGGTTGTATTCCACCTCCTTATCGCCCAGCTTCAACAACAACCTGCCGCCTGGGAAAAAATAAACAGAATACACACGGACAGGGACTCAGCTTCAGTCAGATAACTTTATGAAGTTGCATTTAAATTTGTGTTTTTTTTTATTTGGGTGCGTGCACGTGTGTCTGACCTATCTGAGTCAGGGACTTGTTGAAAACGGGGTTGAGAGACGGGTCCAAATTCTCCTGGACGTTCTGCAGCACAACAGGTTTCCCAAACTGGATGGCGTTTTCTAGCACCCGCAGGTAGTCTGGCATTTGAAAGTCGATTAGCTTTAGACCCTAAACAAGTGGAGCCAAGATACAAACAAACAAGCAAACAAAAAGCAGGCGATCACACATAACATTTAATCCTTAAACTAGCACAAAAACAACAGGGTAAGACTTAAGAGTTGATGCAGTTTAAATATTATTCATTTACTTCCTTAAAGGAACTACCGTAATTTCCAGACTATAAGCTGCTACTTTTTTCACACGTTTTGAACCCCGCGGTTTAAACAATGCTGCAGCTAATTTTATTTATTTATTTATTTACTTATTTTTTGACGGGCTAACGAGCTTCATGCAGCCAAAATGTTTAGCCTCGTCACACCCGAGTGCTCACATAGCTGCTCAGTACACGTCTATCTTGGGGGGTGGGTCCTCGTGACTAGGGGTTGAACGACTACACATTTTTTAAAGTTGACATTGACATAATAAAGTCAACATTGCCTAGTTGATGACGTCATAGGAGTTCAAGATGCTAATTTTTTTTTGTTGTTACAAAAAACGTCATTTATTATTTACAAAAAAAAAAGGACAACAAAACATTGGGCATATATTTATGCTCCTACCATTTGTTATACTGCAAATAAGTCACAAGAAAACCAAAACTATTACTAAGCTGCAAAGTGAAAGAAACGAGCGGCACGGAAAAGGCTAAGAACAGCGGGGCTGGTGGTAGTGGACTCCACAGCCCGCCCCTCTGTTCTTAATTTTATTTTATTTAATCCACCACCGTGGATTGGGTGGAATGGAACTGAGGACAGCGGGGCGGGCGGTGGTGGAGCACCTTATTATAATATTATAGTTATTAATGGTAATGACTTATAGACAAGCGCGGCCTATACATGTACAAAATTACTATTATTTTCTAATTTAGTGGATGTGGCTTATATTCAGGTGCACTCAATATTCTGGAAATTACGGTAGGCGTTTTAAAACAAATTATTTACTGGAGGCTGATATGATCAACCGCAGCTTGAAATTTACCAATAGATGTAATACACCAAGACAGTCAGAAAATGTTTCTTCAAGTGAACCTCACAACCTAATGTCTTATCAAAAGGCTACACAAGAAGGGGTTAAGACCTGAATGAACCAGAATGAAGGGACTTGATGAGAGAAACAAGAAAAGAGAGCATTCATACGTTTTCCATTTCCATATTTTGGATCCATTTCAGAGCTTGACCCTGAGGGTCCACTATCAGTGGCCACCTTAGAAAGGAGAAAGGACACAACACACACACATACAAAAAAAAAGCTTTAACAAACCCACAGTACATAATTTTCATTGGGCTACAGCTAAAAATAACAAAACAGCTTTGAAATAATCAGATAAGTGTGCTGACCTGTTTCCACGGGTGATGATCACCCCGTTCTCAGTAGAAAAGGCGTCAGAGGGCAAACCTTGAATATTCCAGTCTCTCACCGTTGTAGGTTTGGACAGAAAAACAGCAAAACTGAAGCCTGGTGTGCATGGGATTTCAACATCCACAACCTGACGGAAACGAACAAGTAGGAAAAGGGGAGGAAAGTGAGAGGAAAGAACAAGTCGTGTCAAAGACAGTGGCGTGTGTTTGCGTGTCGGACCTTCTGCTTCCAGACGGCAAGCAGCTCATCTCTGTAATTAGACAGGAAGGGTCCCATGTAGGACAGGAAGGACGCTGCTAGCAAACAGTCTCCCACAAGGTATCCCATGTTTTCCTCAAGACCCTGCACCACACGAACACACGCAGATTAGAAAAGTGAGGGTGTGTGCGTAAATGTGGGTTTATGGCTCAGTTGTTTTAAAACAGCCACAAGAAATGGCAACGAACAAAAATCTAAAGACCTCAGTTTCCAGGTTCCAAGTTCTGTTTATTATCAGGACGTACCATAAAGTATGTGTATAAAATAAAGATAAACTACACTTAAATACATTTTTGCTCATTATGTCAACAATTTTACCTGTTGTTTCATGCAAAAGTTTTAAAAGTGCAGACAGTTGAAGAGAATCTGTTTACAGCCTCAAATTTCTCCCCGGGGATTAATGAAGTATGTAAGTATTTATGTACGTAAATATGTAAGTATGTATGTATGTATGTATGTATGTATGTATGTATGTAAGTAAGTATGTACATAAGTATGTAAGTATGTATGTAAGTATGTATGTACGTAAGTATGTAAGTATGTACGTAAGTATGTATGTACGTAAGTATGTATGTATGTAAGTAAGTATGTATATAAGTATGTAAGTATGTACGTAAGTATGTATGTATGTAAGTATGTATAAT
>NC_056498.1:36909249-36914370 GCF_014905685.2 Nematolebias whitei
TGCACATCCTTTCCAGCCTGATCCCTCTGTCTTGCCAATCGGTACAATTCCTTCTTGCCCTGTTTAGTGTCCAACCTTCCTTACACCTCATTATACACGTTATGCTTTGCCTTATCTACCTCCCTCTTTGCTCTATGTTGCATCTCCTTTTCATTCAACCTTTATTTATGCAGATTAGCCTCACTGAGCCTCGAGGACTCATTTACAAGAGAGAACTGTTTTTAAAAGAGTGATGACAACAGCAGACAACAATGACAAGAGTAAACAATCATAAAAAAAACATATAAAATTAAAAATAAATTTTAAAAAATATTTTAAAAAAGCTAAACAAAAACAGCTACATTATAAAGCGATATAAAATACAAAAAACAGGAACATGTCTGCGTTGGTTTTTGCTATGAACTTAGCAGATGTTTAAAGTCCCTTAGAGAGGTCAAGGTCGAGAGCTTCAGATCTTTTTGCAAGGTGTTCTAGGATACAGGAGCAGAGTAGGAGAAGGATGCATCAGGAATGAACTGACTTACATTACTTATGTAGATTGTGAAGAGGGTGGGTCCTAACACTGAACCTTGTGGTACACCGTTGTTAACAGATAGCTGGAAGAAGTACCATTAAGTTGAACACATTGCCTCGGATCTGAGAGATAATTAGAGAACCAACCGATAGTGTGGTCTGAGAAACTAATTTCTGAGAGCTTATGACATAAGATGTTATAATCCACAGTGTCAAAAGCTCTAGACGGGTCTAAATAAAGTGCAGCACAATAATCTTTAGCATCCAAAGCTTCAACAACATCATTAAAAACCTTCGTCATCGTGCCGTGTCGTTTCCTGAAACCAGACTGATAGGGAGGTAAGACGTTATAAGAATCCAAATACTGACCACACATTACCATTACCAACAAAACCCATTGTACCCACTGAAGTGCTGAAGTCTATCTGAACCAAGTCGTGGTTTCACACCTTATCTCTTTCAGAGGCACTGAAGACATTTTCCAGACTCTGGACGACAATCAAGTTATTTTGTCCACAATGAAGGCGTCACGATTTGTTAAAGCCTTTGAGCAGCAGGTGGAGCAATGGGAGCAGCAGCTGTCTCACATGTTGGAAGTCATTGAGATGATTCTTACTGTGCAGCGTAACTGGATTTATCTGGAGGTACAGAGAGTACTATTATATACAGTAATACTGTGTGTTTTGACGTTATTGCACATGATATAAAAACATCTGACAGCTGAGATATTGAACAGTCTCTGAGAGCAGCACCGATGATACGTATATTTCTGAGTTATCTTTATGGTCAAAATAATACAAAACTTTACACTCACAAATACGACATCGTTTTCACAAAGAAACATTTTCATTACACTAATAATTATTCTGACTTAAAGCAAGGTTTATCTGAAACACTGTGGCGTTAAACTCGCTGGCATTGATTGTTTTTAAAACACTTCAGTTTCATTTTTAATTTTCCAGGCCCCAACATTCACCATCTATTATTCCCCCCTCAAATAATAACTAGATATGATTTTTGAAGTATAATTTTTCTTTTAGGTTGTAAACACTTAATTTTTTTTCTCTCCATAACAACTTTTTCATGTTCTGTACCAAGCTTAGGTTGAATTTCATTGTTTTTTTTTTCCCCAAATGACCTCTCCGTTTCGGTCACCGCCATTTATTTTCCATTCCCCAGAACATTTTTCAAGGAAAGGACATCAGAGATCGGCTTCCACATGAGTGCAAAGAGTTTGAAGGCGTTAGTGCCATTTGGAAAACCATAATGTGTCGCCTCAACGAGAACAACAACGCCTTAACAGGGACGCACCATCCTGGTACTGCAGCACATTTTCTTTCTTTAATCCACCCACAAATTCAGTTCCTCTTTGATATCTTCAAACAACAACAACAATATCTGTGTGTTGCCTTGTTTTTAAACTGTAAAGAAAAAAAACTATAGAAACTGCATTTCCTGTGAAAATGCAGTGTGAATGCTTATTGCAGAAGAACTTGCTGAGAAGCAGCTGAAATTAGCTAAAAAAAAAAAAAAAAAAGCCGAAATGTAGTTGAAAAGGTAGAACAAACCTAAATTAGCAGAAGAAAGCAGAAATAACATGTTTGCCCAGTTAGGCTTAAAGAAGTAGAAATGAGCACAAAAAAAGTTAAAATTGTTGAAAAAAGCAAAAATTTGCAAAAACAAAATGGCTGAGAAGTAGCTAAAAAAGCAGAAAGAAGCTTAGATTACCAGAAGGGAGTGTATAGAGCACAATTTTTTTCTGAATTTGGATGAAAAAAGTTGAAATGAGAGAAAAAATAGTGGAATTAGCGGAAAAAGCTAAAATGAGCATAAAACAGATAATTTATTTATTTTTTTTTTTTCATTTCATTTGCCCTTTATTTATACAGGTAGTCTCATTAAGCCACGAGAACTCATTTTCAAGAGAGACCTGTTTAGGGAGCAGATGGGGGTTAAGGGCCTTGCTCATGGGCCCAGAGTGGGGCGAATGAGGGTGGAGGGAGGTGTGGGTGCTTAGTACTGGGGCTTGAGCCGGCGATCTTCCCATCACAGGCCACCTTCTCTAACCTCTGTGCCACCACTCCCCAAATAGTAGCTGAAATAACTTAAGCATAAATAAGCTGAAAGGAGCATAAAAAGCTGAAATTAGCAGAAAGAAGTTAATTAGGCTGCTTAAAGTAGCCAAAAATATCACAAAAAACTTGAATTTATCAGAGAACAACTGAAATTAGCCCCCCCAAAAAAGGCTAAAAATGTAGCTGAAAAGGTAGACCAAGCTTAAATTAGTTGAAGAAAGCAGAAAGAATATGTTTGTCCAATTAGGCTGAAAAAAAAACAGAAATTAGCACAAAAATGTGGAAATTATCTGGAAAAAAGCTATACTTAGCTTAAAAAAACAGCTGAAAGTAGCTAAAAAAAAAGCATAAAGATGCTTAAATTACCAGAAGAAAGTGAGGAGATCACCTTTTTGCTGATATAAGCTGAAAAAAGTTGAAATGAGTGCAAAAAATGTTGATTTGGCTGCAATATCTAAAATTAACATAAAACAGCTAAATAGTAGCTGAAATAGCAGAAAAAGTTGATACTTGCATAAATAAGCTGAAAGGAGCATAATAAGCTAAATTAGTAGAAAGAAGTTAGAAGAAGCACAAAAATGTTGTAGTTAGGAGAAAGAATCAGAAAGAAGCACAAAACAGCTGAAAGTAGCTGAAATTTTTTTTAAAGTTTGCACAAGGAAGCTGAAAGAAGCTGAACCAGGACAAAATGTGAAAGGAGCAGTAAAATATTGTAAACCGATCTAAAGATTTGAAGGATGTAAAATTTGCTCAATTCATTTTCTATGAGGAAAAAAAATGGCAGAAAAGGCCAAATATTTCTAAAAGCTTAAGTTGCACCAATACCAAAAATCATAGCAGGATTGTCCTGAAAGTGCTGAACTTTTTTATTTATGATTTGTTGAAATAGCACAACAATTGTGTAACGAGAAAGATGCTGAAAAGCGTATGGAAGAAAATTGGATCACATTAGTGTGAATGCCTCATAAACATTCACAAAATAAACCAGCCTGCAAATGATGAGAGCATTTATCAATCCAAACTGCCATGTTTGTACGTGTTTACATTTACACCATTCCAGCTTAATATTTCTTCATAACTTTCCTGGCTTTGTGTTTCAGGCTTATTACAGAATCTGTCAGACATGAACAGCAAACTTGAAGAAATCCTGAAAGCCTTGGACATGTATCTGGAGACCAAGAGGCAGATCTTCCCTAGATTCTATTTCCTGTCTAATGATGACGTGCTGGAGATCCTAGGACAGTCTCAGAACCCACAAGCTATGCAACCTCACATGAAGAAGTGCTTTGACAATATCAAGAGCCTACAACTTGAAAAGGCAAGGAAACTTGGATAAACAATCAGTGAACCGGTCAGAGAAGCACAAACATTCATTTGTCTTAAATATTACTTAAAATAGTTTAGGTCCATTTAGCTAGAATTACACAACTAAATCAAGCAGTCTGTCTTTACCAAAAGTTCTTTCCCGCAACTGATTCCTTTCAATTATTGTGAATTATTGGTATCCAAAAGCTGGTCTTTGTGCTGCGTCTAATTATTGGAATTAATTCATTACTTAGGGAGTTGTGTTTTTAGATGCTCAACGATAAGTTGGTTGAAAACATGAATAAGTTAGTAATAGTTTTGGTTTCTTGGCACAAAGTCGAGCTTGTTCCCTGTGCGGGTTGGACTTCGCCAGGGCTGTCCCTTGTCTCCGATCCTGTTTGTGATGTTCCTGGACAGGATCTCGAGATGCAGACGGTGGAGAAGACGGCGTCTGATTTGGGAACCTTAGTGTCTCATCTCTGCTTTATGTGGATGATGTGGTTCTGTTGGCGTCTTCAGGCCAAGACATTCACAATGCACTGGGGCGGTTCGCAGAGTGTGAAGTCGGGCGCGAGTGTTTACCTCATCTTGTTTACGAGTGATAGTAGGATGGAGCGAGAGATGGATCGATAGATTAGGGCCTCGTCCTCAGTCACTTGCCTTGGCAGGGTGGTCATATCCTCTGATGTGTGTGTGTGTGTGTGTGTGGTGGGGGGGGGGGGGGTGTTTAAAACATAGTTTTTTAGCTAGCCACTTGTATAGCTTAGTTTTACAATCCGACTAAGAATAAGACCTGACTAAGAATAAGCAGTAAAATATATGGAGACGAGGAAAGTTTTCATTTTTTAAAACATCAATAGTAGTCGTGTCCAAACTTTTTGAATCACAGGCTAAAAATTTCTAAATGAAAGTACTCGCGGGCCATAATTTTAACATTAGATTCAAACATTTAGAAATAATTCTTAGGATTTTTCTATTTTGGGGGGGGTTCATTTTAAACTCAACAACAATGTAAAAATAGTGTTGGTGAAAGGACAAAAGTATACTTATTTTGGTACAAATGGATTTCTTAATTCTTTGCTAACATTTATTACCATCCATCCATCCATTTTCTTTACCCGCTTCTTCCATTTTGGGTCACGGGGGTCGCCGGTGCTCATGTCCAGCAATCACTGTGCGAGGGGCGGGGTACACCCTGGATGGGTCGCAAGTCCATCACAGGGACACA
>NC_056498.1:36914470-36936775 GCF_014905685.2 Nematolebias whitei
TACATACTTACATACATACTTACGTACATACATACATACTTACATACTTACGTACATACATACTTGCATACTTACGTACATACATACATACTTGCATACATACATACTTACAGTATGTACATAAGTAAGTATGTATGTATGTATGTATGTATTTAAGTGTATGTATGTAATTATGTATGTAAGTATGGATATAAGTAAATATGTACTGTATGTAAGTATGTCTGTAACTATGTATGTAAGTAAGTTCAGATTCAGATTCAGATATTATTTATTGTTATTTGCATGTATGTAAGTATGTAAGTATGTATGTATGTATTTAAGTATGTATGTATGTATGTGTGTAAGTGTGTAAGTACGTATGTTTGCAAGTAAATATGTATGTAAGAAAGTATGTTTGTATATAATTATATATGTATGTAATTATATAAGTGTGTATGTATGTATGTATGTATGTATGTATGTATGTATGTATGCATGTATGTAAGTATGTAACTAAGTATATCTGTCCGTCCGTCCGTCCGTCCATCTATCTATCTATCCATCTAAAGCTACTGTACTTTTCCCAGAGTGTGGGATTCAGTCAGGTGTATTTAAGTGTGAGCGTATGTGTAACCGTACAGTAACTCTCTCCTCCCAGCGAATGCGCTCCCCAGCGAGTCCCATCACCAGTTTATCTGCTCGGTCCAGTTTCATCTCCATCTCATCCGATTTCTTTTTTAAACTGTCCTTCATGGCCGCTTTCTCGGCATATTGCTTCTGCAGCTGATCCAGTTTTTCCCCCACCTGCTCTCAGCCACACACACACATACACAAACACTCCCAGTTACCATTGAATAAGTATCATCACATCTACTGTAGACTAATGCAATACGACTGAACAAAACATGCGTAAATTTAATGTAAAATCTATGAAGGTGTCACTAAAATCTATGCTCCACGTACCTCATGTAGTTTATTTTCTTCCTTAGCCAGCGCAGTCTGTTTATTTGTTAACTGGCTCAATGCAGCTGTTAGTTGCGCTCGCTTTGGCTCCACATCTCTGTAAATTCGGCCATATACCTAAAGAAAGAGGGCAGAAAACACACCCATGGATCACAATATTATTCTTAATATGCCTATACTGTATATCTGTTGGTGCCCAATCCTGGACCTTGAGAGCCACAGTCCTGCATGTTTTAGAAGTTGCTCTGCTTTGACAAACCTGATGTGAAAAACAAGTGGTTAACAGGCTTCTACAGATTTTGAAGACATGCTGAAGAGTTTATACTTGGGGGATCTTGTTTGTCATTGTTGAGCTGTTTAGGCAGATGCTTTCTGCGACTGTTACCCAGTAATACACTTAATGCGCCCATTGACAAAATTAAAAGTTAAACACGATGGTGGAAATGTAGACAAATTGGACACGTTGAAAGGTCATGCGACCATTTTGTGATGAATACAATGAGTTGGCAGTACGAGCACCACCTTCTCCCATGTCAGGACAAATTTCTGTATTTTTTTGTAAGATAAATTTAAAACATTTTAGGACCTTTTAAATACCATTATGATTTAAGTTTAAAATCTACATCAATTACAAATTACACTGCCTGCCCCCCCAAAAATGTCGCCACCTGGATTTAACTAAGTAAATAGTTACGAGCCTCCTATTGGATAATTACTGCATGGGCGATTATCTTTCAGCTGGCAACAAGTTATTTAACCCCAACTGGTGCAATGAGTTGCTTCTCATTTCTTAAACAACCATGTCTGTGGTCTGGTACATTTTCATCTTTAAATCACTTCTTGGTCTGCTGCCTTCATACATCTCCTCCTACATGTCTCTGCGTGAGTGCAGCTACGACGTGCGCTCTCAGGACATTATTACCTGCAGTGTTCCCTCAGTGTGGACTGAACTAGGCAAAAGGGTCTTCTCCTACTCCGCTCCTGTTTCCTGGAATAGCTTGCAAAAAGATTTGAAGCGCTCGACCTTGTCCTCTCTAAGTGGCTTTAAGAATCTGTTGGACTCCTGGCAAGGACCAACGAAGACATGTTCCTGATTTTAGTTCTCTACAATCGCCTTATAATCTATCTGTTTTTGTTAACGTTTTTGCCGTCTTATTTGTAAAAAAAAAAAAAAAACTATGTATGCCTTTTTATAACTGTCTATTGTTGTCACTGTTGTCCATCATTCTTTGTTGAAATCAGGTCGCTCTTGTAAATGAGTCCTCGAGGCTCAATGGGATTAACCTGCCTAAATAAAGGTTGATTGAATGTTGAATGACACATTGTGTGGTCGTGGAACAGATGTCAGTCTGTTTGAGAAGGGTCAAATCGTTGACATGCATCAAGCAGAGAAAACATCTAAGGAGATTTAAGAAACTACTAAAATTGGGTTAAGAACTGTTCCCTGTTCCAGAGGGATGGGCACGTCAGGGTAAGAAGAGAGGCAGGTGATGTGATGCACCCATCATGTCTAGTGTCTACTGTACAAGCCTGTGGGGGCAGTCTATGATCTGGGGTTGCTGCAGTTGGTCAGATCTAGGTTCAGCAGCAGTATGCACTCAAAGAATGAGGACAGCTGACTAACTGAATATACTGAATGAACAGTTATTCCATCTATGGATTTTTTTCTTCCCTGATGGCACGGGCATATTCCAAGATGACAATGCCAGGATTCATTGGGCTCAAATTGTGAAAGAGTGGTTCTGGGAGCACGAGACATCATTTTCACACATTGGCCACCACAAAGTCCAGACCTTAACCCCATTGAGAATCTTCGGGATGTGTTGGAGGAGGCTTTGCGCCGTGGTCAGAATCTGCCATCGTCAATGCAAGATCTTGGTGGAAAATTAATGCAACACTGGATGGAAATAGATCTGGTGACATTACAGAGGCTTACTGAAACAATGTCACAGCGAATGCATGATGTAATCAAAGCTAAAGGCGGTCCAACGAAATATTAGTGTGACCTTTTTTTTTTTGGTGGCAACTTTTTTTTGGCCAGAAGAAATATAAGAAGTCACTGTAGCGTTTGTTTCAAAGTAAAAGCCCTGTCACAATATAACATTTTAGAGAACTTGTACGATGGCAGAGTTGGTAGAGCTGTTGCCTCTCAGCAAGAAGGTCGCCAGTTCAAATCCCAACCTGGGACCTTTCTGGCTGGAGTTTGCATGTTCCCTCCGTGCTGTGTGGGTTTTCTCCGGGTACTCCATTTTTCTCCCACAGATCAAAAACATGCATGTTAGACTGATTGGTAACTCTAAATTTTCTCTAGGTGTGAGTGGGAGAGTGAATGGTTGTTTGTCTCTATGTGTCCCTGTGATGGACTGGAGACCTGTCCAGGGTGTTGTCCCCCGCCTCTCGCACAGTGACTGCTGGATTTGGACACCAGTGACCCCCGCAACCCGAAAAAGAAAGAAGTGGGTAAAATGGATGGATGGATGGACGTTGATGTATGTAAACTTTGTCCAATGTGCAGGCGTACGCTGAAGATGGAATAAAACGGAATAAAACAAAATTAAAAAAACAACTAGAAGCCTCTTTGAGACGTATAGATAAATGACTGGGGGTGCAGAACTGCCCTTTTCTGATGTCACGTTTATCATCGCAACATTCTCCAACATGCTATGCAGAAGTTCGGCATAACGTTGTTGTTATGCCGAATGTGTGTATTGTATTGTTGGGCGGCTGTGGCTGAGTGGTTAGAGCAGTCGTCCTCCAATACGAGAGTTGGGGGTTCGATTCCACCAGCAGTCACATGCCGAAGTGTCTCTACGCACGTCGCTGAACCCTTCATTGCTTCTGATGTGTGTCCCATCAGTGTATGAAAGTGATAAAGCTCTGATTAGTCTTTGTATAGGTCTAGCAGAGTGCTGTGTGAATGGGTAAATGAGGACACAGATTATAGTGTAAAGCACTTTGAGTGTCTTGATAAGATAGAAAGGTGCTATACAAGTACAGTCCATTTACCATTTACTATTGTTGTGCATAATCAAAGTGCTCACAGATTAGAAATAAGTTATGTGTAAAAAAACAGATTCCAATTGGTTTCCATGTATGCGAACTTATGAGTAACTTACATGTAACGTGTGAACGGACACATCAATTACCTGTCGCAACACGTGGGTGTATGCTGAAAACTGTGCATGAACAAAATTATTGTCTTGCCGTTATACATCAGTGTGCTGATAACTAATTTAAAACTTACACCTAACTTATGCGACTTATACCAGCGTGTTTGTCTTGTTTTTTCAACCGCTGGCATACGCTGATGCTACACGTCAAAAAGAAAAATCTGGACCTTTAAGGCTTTTTAAGGCCTAAGATTGGGAACATTAAATTAAAGCTCATTGTAAATGTGTTCTTTTCTGTACAGTTTGCTAGTTTTAAAACTTGCATGTATGAAACAAATACCTTCTTACCTCCATGGCTTTGACCCACATGCAGAGGGACTTGGCAGCAAGCGACACTTTGCCAATAATCTCTGGCTGAAAATCCGCTTGTCGGCAGAACTGGTTGATTTTCTTTAAAACACGGTCTGACATATTATCCTTGTCAAAATTGACCAAAGTTTTGATGAAGTTGGCCTCACCTGTCAGAAACAAGTCAAAGTCACAAGCGCCGAAGTCCATTTCGGTGCTTCTACAGTTCGTTTGATCAAAATAGTTTTAACAGAGTGCACTTTGTGTAGCTTTAATAAAAATGTTCGATTGCTTTATATCTTTTCTACAGTTTTATATTAACAATGTTCTTTTTTTAGTTCTTTGATCTAGGAATAACTGCAGAAATTGCATATCCAGTGAAAAAGCAGTTGCAGAAGAACTTGCTGAAAAAGAGATGAAAT
The DNA here is from genome assembly GCF_014905685.2 of Nematolebias whitei. Lineage (NCBI taxonomy): Eukaryota > Metazoa > Chordata > Actinopteri > Cyprinodontiformes > Rivulidae > Nematolebias > Nematolebias whitei. The sequence goes on from NC_056498.1 coordinate 36,919,293, forward strand.
TAGCTAAAAAAAAAAAACGTGCTGAAATAGAACAAGCCTAAAATAACAGAAGAAAGCATAAAGAACACATATTTGCTGAATTATGTTTAAATAAGCAGGAATGAGCACAAAAATTTGATAATTAGCTAAAAAAAGCTGAAATTATAAAAAAAATAAATTGCTGAAAAGGCAGAAAGAAGCTGAAACTACCAGAAGGAAACAGATGGAGCTGAAATAAGCTAAAATATTGTGGAATTGGCTGAAAAGGCTACAAATAGCTTAAATAAATAAAAACAGCTAAATAGAAAAAGCTGAAACTAGCAGAAATAGGCTGAAAGGAGAATAAAAAGGTGAAATTAGCATAAAGAAGTTAATGAAGATGAAAGTAGCAAAAATTAACATGAAAAACTTGAATTTTTCTGAAATCAGCTGAAATTAGCTAAAACGTGCTAAAAATGCAGCTGGAAAGGTAGAACAAGCATAAATTAGCAGCAGAAAGAACACGTTTGCCCAATTAGGCTGAAAGAAACAGAAATGAGCACAAAAAAAGTGGAAATTATCTGAAAAAAGCAGAAAAGAGGAAAAAAAAGCTGAAAAGTAGCTTAAAAGGCAGAAAGAAGCTTAAATTACCGGAAGGAAGCGTAGAGAGCACAGTTTTGCTGAATAAGGCTGAAAAAGTTTAAATGAGTGCAACAAAAGTGAAATTAGCTGAAAAAGCTAAAATTAGCATAAAACAGCTAAATAGCAGTAAAAGCTTAAACTTGCATAAAAAAGCTGAAAGGAGCAAAAACAAGCTGAAATTTGCAGAAAGAACTTAGAAGAAGCACAGAATGTTGTAGTTAGCAGAAAGAAGCTGAAAGGATGTTAAAACAGCTGAAATTAGCTGAAAGTAGCTGAATTTTTTTAAAAATTTGCACAAAGAAGCTGAACGAGAACAAAATGTGAAAGGAGCAGTAAAAGGTTGTAAACAGATTTAAAGATTCGAAGGACGTAAAATGAGCTCAATTAATTTTCTAGAAGGAAAATAAAAATGGCAGAAAAGGCTAATAAGATCGTTAAAAAAAAAAATAAAGCTGCACCAATACCAAAAGTCATAGCAGGATCGTCCTGAAAGAGCTGAATGTTTTGATATTTGATTTGTTGAAATAGCTTCAAAACTGTGGGACGAGAAACACGTCGAAAAACGTACAGAAGAAAAATGGATCACAATAGAGTGAATGCTTCATAAACATTCACACAATAAGACTTTTGTGACATCGTCCTCTTGTTGTCCCAAGTATGAACAGTATCATTAAGTCCTGCACAGCTGCTGTCTCTCACCGAGCTGTCTCTTGGCTTCGGCCCAAGTAGGTTCTTTGCCAAGAAGAGTCATGACAGCATTCATCACCGTCTCCACCAGCACTGGAGGGCGACCATACGACTTGATCTCCGTCATGTCCTTCTTATTCAAGGACTCCAGAGCCTGACAGTCAGGAGTAAACAATGAATGGGTGTGAAATAATTTTAAAAAGTTAGAAACAGTCAATAAGACAAAGGTCTACCTTCATAGCCTCCTCCAGGGCAGGCAAAGCCTTGTCCAGATCTCTCTGTGCAGTCTCCGCCATGGCTTTGCACTGCAGCTCCTCTGCACTGATTTTCTCACGATTTCTACTGACGACCTGAACAAAAAGGCACATAATGTGCCACTTCATGTTTATGAGCATTCTCATGTTAGACAACTCCCACACTTACCTTCTGCTGCTCGCTAGCCTCGTTCTTTTGTTGCAGCATGACAGCCAAGTATTGATCGCACTGTTTCTGGAACTCGTCCACCTGCTTCTTGGCCTCCTCGAGCTCCACGGTCATGGCCTCCACTTTCTCGCGAGTGTCGCTGATTTTAAAGAGGCCGTTTCGCAGCTTGGTCACCTGCTCTCCCAACTCGTTGCGTTTCTCTGCCAGCAGTCTGAACAGACACAAACGTAAGAATGATTGGCAATCCAATCAAGGCAGAGACTCACGTTTAGTAAATGTAACAGACAGACACGAATCATTGAATCACAGAAGATGACTACAGAGCTCAGGCAGGGGTTAAATGCAAATGCTTTCAGACAAATGTGCACAAAAAATGGCGCTAAGCAGTCAGAAAATACCATATGTATGCGTTAGTATACTACTAAAACATTTATAAAGTCAAAATCTGATTTTTTTTGTCTTTTTTGGTCCTATGTTGTCCCCCATCACGTAGCAAAGAGGGGGAATTGGATCTGCTCCATCCATCTGTGCATGTAGAGGCAGGGCAGCCGAATCTGGACCCGAAAGTCCCAGGTTCGGTCCCCAGTCATTGCACAGCTCGTGGTGTTTCTAAGCAGCACACCTTATCCCCAAATGCTCCCTGGGCGCTTTCAATAGCTGCCCACTGCACCACCTGGTGGTGAATGGGTTAAATGAAGATCCAATGGGGAACATAACTTGAAAAATAAGTGAGGTACCAACTTACACCTATCTAGACGTAAGAACAGGTTCTTTGAAAATTGGGTTGCCAGGTCAAAATCCAAGTTGGCTGCCACAAATATGCAAACCTTGCAAGCTGGATAGCATAAAAAATAAGCAACACAACAACTTTTTGATGTTGTGTTGTGAGGTTTGGTGATAGCGAAGGTCACTTTAGTAGTTGCCATGTCAAAATCCAAGATGGCCACCATCATGTGTACAGTATATATATGTAAACTGACCCCCCCACTACCATTTGAGAAAACCATGCTTTCTAGTTTTTATAAAGATTAAAAGTATAGTTTTCTTAAATGATCGGGGTGGCCTAAGAATAATCTATGATGGTCAAGGCCACCACTGGCCACCCCCTGGCTCCTTCATTGCGCCTGGTGGCGTATAAAATTTTCATCACGCTGTGTTGCTTTGGACAAGAAAAAAAAAACTATCTCTGTTCTTATACAAAGTGTTACTCCTCTCCACTTGAATATGTTGCACCAAAAACATTAAGGTTCACGTGCATTCCCTGTTAAATTCCAGTCCAGAAAAACACTCATCTCAGAAACTACAAACATTCACTATTGAAATCCCTCAGTGAACACTGAATATAATTTTGAACCACAGGTCCACACTCAATGGAAGAAAGGCTGACTGTGTCAAAAAAAACATTTAGAAGCTTGAGTCACAACATTAACCCAGTAGACTGCGCAGGTAAATGAACATGATAGAATCTGACAAGTGTCGGTTCTCAGAGAAAATGTTTAGGTGGAAACAAGAGAGGATCTGCTGCAAAATGCAAAACCAAAATCAAATGAATAAGACAAATATCAAGAAAAAATGTGGAGATCAAGCAGGGCAGTGGACTGTCACACACACAGAACTCAGCGTTCAAGCACGTGTGGCTTTTACAAAACTCCTAGACATTTAAACCTCCCTTCACAAAGTGTTTTACAATGTGAACTACCACCACACGTATGTTAACATTTTATTTATTTTATATTAAAAGTGCTCTGCTTGTCTGAGAAAGCAATTTGTAAAAATTTAAATTTTTAAGTTTAAGAAAATGGGATGGGGAGTGAAGTCCATGTCAAACAGATAACTCGGGCTGCGTTCTTCCATCTCACAAACAGCTCGACTCCGCCCATCACTCACTTTCTCCACTGCTGAACTCCTAATCCACGCCTTTGTCACATCCAGAATCGACTACTGCAAGAGCCTTTTGTACAGTACACCATCCACAACTCTCAATAAACTACAGTATATTCAAAACTCTGCTGCCCGCCTTCTCACCCACACCCGCTCCCGTGAACGTATCACTGCTGTCCTGCAGAAACTCCACTGGCTCCCCGTCACTCAGCGCATCCATTTCAAGATCCTCCTCATCACATTCAAAGCCCTCCATACCTGACGGGCCTTCCGCTCCTCCGATGCCAACCTTCTGTCTCTCCCCTGTAGGACCAAGCTCCGAACCTGGGGAGACGGAGCCTTCTCCATCGCTGCCCCCACCCGCTGGAACTCACTGCCCCAACAGCTTCGAGCCTGCTCCGATCTCTCCACTTTTAAGAAAGAACTCAAAACCCACCTGTTTAAAATCGCTTTTAATGTTTGAATTTGCCCTTTTTTTAAATGTTTTACTGTGTTTTTATGTGTTATGCATTGTTGATTTTATTTATTTTTTTACTCATGTAAAGCGTCTTTGGGTGTTTAGAAAAGCGCTATACAAATAAAATGTATTATTATTAATAAGTTGAATTGTTGAGAACAAAATGTTGTGCAAGTGGCATTAGGCATCTAATTAGATCTAATATTTTTATTTGTCTTTCAGCTGCTCCCTTCTTCAGGGTCTCCACTGAGAACTAACTCGCATGAAGACTTGGCGACTGTTTTTACGCCGGATGTCCTTCCTGACGCAACCACAGACCACCGAGCTGCCACAGCCCTCTGTGTGGAGCAGAGAGCCGACATCTAGGGGACCTAGGAGAGCAATTCTGGGGGTTAAGGACCTTGCTCAAGGGCTCAGAGCTGGGTAAATGAAGATGGAGGCAGGTGTGGGCATTTCACCTTTACCACCCACATTTTTTTAATGTTGTCAGTCCGAGGAGTTGAACCGGCGACCTTCTGATTACAGGCCCACCTTCTCTAACCTCTGCGCCACCACCCCCCCAGTCTAAAATGTCAGTATCAAATCATATCTGAGGCTGTTTAGACAAGCCTAAAGTCTGCACCATAGACTTTATATGTCCTGCCTTCTCTCGATGTTGGGAGCTGAAGCCAGCCGTCTGTTCAGAGGACGTTCACAAAACGTTGGAAGGTGGTGGAGAGTGAAGAACCGTAAAACAAAAATACCACAAGTGAAAACAGAAAGTGAGAGGGAACCTACTTCTTGTATCCAGACACCAGTTCCAAGTAGTTGGTGGGCGTTACATAATTATATCTCTTCAGCTGCGACTTCATGCTCTCAGAGACCTGGGCCACTGACTGGTGCGTGGTCACAAAGATGCTCGCCACTTTTCTATGGATCTGCAACATTACGCAGCGCATGTGGAAAAGGTGATGATCCATGAGCTTCAGCAGATTAAAATCAAATGATCACGTGTGTAGAAATTTCAAAAAAGCATCTGTGTATGTATGTATGTGTGTGTGTGTGTGTGTGTGCATCCCCTCACCCCCTTTAATGAGCCCAGGTCCAGTCCGTCTAAATACCTCTCAGCCACCTCCAGCAGGGCGTCTTTGGGCCATTCGCAAAACCAGTCGATGGTGGTGCAGTTGACGATTGCCGGGTACTGAAGGATGCGGTTCCTTTTGATGTTTTTTCAAGATGTGATGTGTGTAAAGGAGAAAAAATGCATTTAAATGATGGTCGAGAAGGAAAAATCAGTCTTGTTTGCTTGCAAATACTGTCCCTCAGTAATAAAAAAACAACATGGGTGAACTTTATTTAGTGCCCTTGTGCATCTTGTAAAATAAATCCCCCAACATGTAGAAAAATGAACATGCATTTTTTTGTTCTGTTGTCGTTGTTACGTTTTGTCACTAGATGGGACTGCTGTGACGGCGAGGGGACGAACAGTGTGTGTGAGGTAGAACGCAGAAGAGGAATAAGTCTGGAAGGCGTTCTGTAATGGCGTCTGGCATCATGGCATACTGGCTGTAATAAAGTTCAGGAGTTTAACCTTTGTCTCTTATGTTCATTACAGCCACCACAGCAATGTGTTTGTACAACTAATTAGGATTTTGCAGCTTAATAGATCAATTAAACAAGGTGTTTCGTATGAGTTCAGTACAAAAGAGTGATTCACACAGCAGGTCCTAATGTATTGCCACTCGTTCACAGGATCTACCTGAAGGGTTCTCCCACGGGGCTCATGCAGAGCACAATGTGCAGGTTGTTCCGGACTCGCTCGATCAGGTAGCTGAACAGCGAGTCGGGAGTCTCCAGTACGTTGTCTTTCCGGGCAAACTCAGACAGAGTGTTGCACACCTACACACACACACGCACGCACACACACACACACAGATCAGTTAAAGTGCTCTCAGTTAAACAAAACCAACAACAACAACAAAAAAAGAACCCAGACGTAGGCCTGTCACAATAACAAATTTTGCTGGGCGATTAATTGTCTCAGAAATTATTGCGATAAACGATAATATTGTTTGAAATTTAACAATAATTAATTGTCAAATTTTAGAAGAAATGTTGATTTGTTTGGAGTGTAGTATCTTTTTTTTTGACCACCTGGTGGCAGTATAAGACTGTTTGAACCGAAGGATGGATAGTTGAGCAGCGTGTCTCTTTAAGAAAAATGGGAGGGAGTGCCCTTGATGTGACATGGCGGACGCTCGGTGATTTGAGCTCTTTAGCATAGCATTTGTCACACAAAGCTTTTAATTAAAAAAAAAAAAACAGTAAACAAGTTCCCAGCTTCTTTTTGCAGAGAAAAACAACTTTTTACATGAAGGCACGAGTTTCAACCGTGAATTTTGGAGCTTCGACAAGACGGAGGTTTTTCCCCCCGAGGTCGTCCTGTTAGCTTAGCTCGTAGCTTAGCTTCTCAGCTTAGCTACTTTTAACGTTCCGAAAACGTAATTCTAGACGGTTAAAATAGATTATAAAGAGAAAAAAGAAAGGGAGGGGTCATTGAAGAGCACCGGAGTTGACCCATGTCTTCAGTAGAAAGACAGAAACACGAAGAAACGATAAAGCTGGCAAATTAAAATAAGGTCAATAATTTTCATTCATCATGTGATTAATTGATTTGTTTATCGCAACGCTTTCAGGTAGGAAATGAGAATTCTGACCTCAGCGAACTCATCCTGCTTGTAAAGGTTGGGCACTTCTCCAGAGCTCAGGATGTTGTTGATGTCTTCCAGGAAGGATTCGTCTACGATCTGGGTGTCATTGAACAAGAAAACTGTGGGCTTGTTGTCTACGCCGGTTAAACGATAAAGCTTCTTGATGTCTGAAAAGAAAAAAGACAAGCTCTGAAAGATGGGACTTCCGTTGTTTTATTCTCCACTCGACAGGATTATTTCCAAATCGAGTCCCGTCTGTGAGTGCACTTGTGTGGTTGAGCTCACCTTCTCTGAACTCCTGTTTGCGGTACTGTTTGGACACTTCCACCTGGAACACCTGATATTCACAGACGAAGGCAGCCATCTTAGACAGACTCTGTCTCCCGGAGCCTCCGATACCGATGAGAAGCATGTTGCCTCGGAGCTGACTGATCACACGTACAACACGTGTTACTGCAGAGAACACAAAAATACAACCAATGTCTCCAATTTGCCTGGTCCATCTGGGTAAAGTTTGTAAAACACAGTTAAAACTATGAGCATGCATCAGGACAGTTAAAACTACTTTTATCTCTCTAAAGTTCAAATACAAAACATTATTGTTTTGATAATGATAGTTTCGTTAAGCTTTAGTGGACAATTAAATGAATGAAGTCATGCATATATAAAAAAAATACTAACATAAAAGTAGCGTTAGAAGAAATTATAGTACAAGTCGAAGTTTTAAACAAAGGTCTTGCGCAATCAGCTCTCAAAGTACCGTATTTTTCGGTCTATAAGTCGCAGTTCTTTGCATAATTTACATGGACTGTGACTTATACACCGAAGTGACTTATTTATGGATTTTCCCCCATATTTATAAACCAATTTGTGGCTGAGATATGACCGTTTTCATTCATTCTGACTGAAAATATCGAACACTACCATTTCCAGCCACGAGATGGCACTCGAGTACTAAGACATGCTGTTGTGTCATATAATAAGTAAAAGTGGTTATTAATTACACAATCTGCTGGCCATAGACTGCCCCCCTTCATCCAGCTCACCTGGAGCAACCGTCAAATCAGCTTCATTTCACTGCACCGCCCCGACGAAATGAAGCTGATTTGACCATTAAAGTGCATTTATTAAGTAAAAGCTCAACTGAGACACATCTTTTCTATAATGTCGAGCAAACTAATAATTGTTTTTAGGTGGTTATCTTGTTAAATTTCGAAGAAATGAACAGCAAGTCATCCCTCTGCGCGCTCCTACTTCCGCGTATTGGCTTTTGAAAATGCAGCTGATTTGACATTTATTAAGGAAAAGTTACACTGAGACACACCTTTGCTATAATTTCGAGCAAAGAAATAATTGTTTTTAAGTGTTAATCTTGTTAAATTCTTGTTAAAGTCCTCCTGTGCACGCTCCTGCGACCACCATTTGGCAGCCAATCGATTTTTGGCACAACACCGGCCCACATTTCCAGGTGGTCAGCGGTGACGCATAATAGATGCGACGTATGCGGTGAAGCGACATATTTATGGATTTTTCCACTTTATTAGACATATTTGGACTGATGCAACTTATAAGGCGGTGCGATGTGTATGGCGGAAAATACGATATGTATTGGAGTTGTCTCTCAGCTACAATCACATCAAATTTCAGCTCAATATCTGTAAAAATGATGTTTGAGCTATTTTTGTGATTCCTCAGGTCGACTAGCTGTAGCTGCCACCTTCAATCAGGTTGACTAAAATATGTAAATGTACATCTAGTGACTATGTTTCGAGGATTTCATTAAAACGTGTCCACTGATTTATAAGATGTCATAGCCTGCCGTCATGAAAGGCGGACGGTAATGAACCGTCATTTAGTGTGGGTTAACCACGGTATTGGGGAGAGCAGGAAAATATAAGTTGTATTCTCGTATGTACTGTGTTCGATGGCGTCTTGAAAGAGCACGAGGCTCATGGGCACCACTCCAGGTGTCAGGTTATAATCTTCCAGCTGTGTTTCCATGAACTTCTTCAGCACTTTCACGTCCAGTATGTCCTCATAGCCTGAAGAGTTGTTTAAGAAGTCACCTGATCCACAAACACAAAGACAGACACTTATATTGGTACCGTCTAGATCGGCAATGGCTGCGCAAACAATTTAAGCTATGGAGAAATACAGACACTTCTATGTTAGCATGAATGTGTCAATACGATATTGTAGATACCAAATATTGGTGGTTGTTTGTTCGGACAAAGACTGTGGAAAGTAAGGTTGAACAGGGAGGTCAGTCTTTCTTCCAGAAGAGCAACAAAGGTGTTCATGTCACTTTCGTTTACAAGCCGATCTGAGAAAACTCTAAAAACAACACAACACGATGTATGAGGACAAAAAAAACTAAAATATGGGTATATCTAAAGCATTAGCTAGGATACTATGAATCTTATTGACATTAATCATAAAGAGCACGCAAAAAATACCTAAAACACTCATGGATCCACAGTCTTATGATGCCGTTTTGGGTTTCTTGAAAGTCTGGGTGAGCCCTTAGCAATCCCTGGAAAACCTAAAAAATATGATTCAAGAAACAGAATAAAACAATATTAAGAAAACAATTGTCCTATGTTTTGATCCGGGTCGGGGAGGGGGTCCTGCTCCAAGTGGAGGAGTTCAAGTATCTTGGGGTCTTGTTCACGAATGAGGGAAAAATGGAGCGAGAGATCGATAGGCGGATAGGTGCAGCATCTGAGTGAAGCGGGCGCTGTACCGGTCTGTCGTGGGGAAGAGAGAGCTGAGTCAAAAGGCGAAGCTCTCAATTTACCGATCGATCTACGTTCCTACCCTCATCTATGGTCATGAGCTTTGGGTTGTGACAAAAAGAACGAGATCTCGGATACAAACGGCCGAAATGAGTTTTCTCCGCAGGGTGTCTGGGCTCTCCCTTAGAGATAGGGTGAGAAGCTCGGTCATCCGGGAGGGACTCACGAGTAGAGCCGCTGCTTCTCCAAGTCGAGAGGAGCCAGTTGAGGTGGCTCAGGCATCTGCTTAGGATGCCTCCTGGACGCCTCCCTGGTGAGGTGTTCCGGACACGTCCCAGAGGAAGACCCAGGACACGCTGGAGGGACTATGTTTCTCGGCTGGCCTGGGAACGCCTCAGGATTCCCCCGGAGGAGCTGGCCCAAGTGGCTGGGGAGAGGGAAGTCTGGACCTCTCTACTTAAGCTGCTACCCCCACGACCCGACCCCGGATAAGCGGAAGAAAATGAATGGATGGATATTTTGATATTTGAAAATGCTAAATATTTTCTTCTTCTTTCCGCTATTCCCTTTTCAAGAGTCACCACAGCAAGTCATCCTTTTCCATCTCACTCTATCTTCTGTGTCCTCTGTCCTCACTCCAAATATCTCCATGTCCTCTCTAACTGCATCGTTGAAAGTACTAAAGTATAACACCATGGTCTGTGGAAATCCCTTTGGAGTGCCTATAAACTATAATGTTTGCAGACGATACTGTGATGTGTAGTGAGAGTAGGAAGCAGGTGGAAGAGAGACTGAAGAGGTGCAGGTATGCTCTGGAGCAAAGAGGAATGAAAGTCAGTAGAAGTACACAGAAAACGTGTGCGGATGAGAGTGAAATAAGTGGAACAGTGAAGCAGTGAAGAGTAAAAGTACTAAATGAGGATGTTTCAGTACCTGGGATCAACCATCCAAGATTTTCATTGGTAGTGACCAAATTGGACAGGGTTAGAAAGGAGTATATCAGAGGGACAGCTCAGACTGAGCAGTTTGGAAACACAGCGGCGAGGCTGAGATGGTTTGGACATGCGAGGATGGAAAGTGGGTAAATTAGACGAGTTATGTTAAATAGTGGATACAGACAAAGGTTTTTAAATATGGAGCTGCCAAAGGAGGGAAAGATCAAGACCACAGAAAAGTTTATGATGTAGTGAAGGAGGTCATGCAGAGATTTGGTATATGAAAGTATGATGCTAGAGATGGGAGTGATGGAGACAGATAATCAGCTAGTGATCCATAAAGGGAGCAGCCGAAAGAAGAAGACAAAAAATATTTAAAATTATATAAACATTTAGTTTAGTTTCTCCTTTACAAATCAAAAATATATAAGCTACTATTCTGACGTTTAGTAAGTTGGTTTTGCACTGAATTTATTTTCCTGCAGGTCCTTTCTGTACCTTGGAGATATCTCTGAGGTTGAAGAGGTAGTGTATCTTGGCTGGCGTGGGGAGAAAGGATGTCGTGACAGCGTTATACAGATCTAAAGTGGCCTGAGTCACAATCTCTCCAGCAGGCTTCACTTCCTCCTTAAAGCCCTGCAGCCTTTGGGTGATCATGGTGCTGTAGATGCTCTTGATTTGCGACTCCTGCATGTGAAAATGAAAAGTGTGATAATGAGTTTGGAACGTCTCGTGAACCCTACATGCAGCAATATCAAAACAATAAAAGAATAACGCAGATATTTCAGATTTTTTTTTTTTTTTACCTTGAGAGGCCAGGTAAATAAAATGTAGAAAACAAAAAATAACAATGACTAAGAAGCTAGGGAAGTTCAAAGAAGACAAATAGCTTAAACTAGGCTGTTGTTCAAACTATAAAAATAATCAGACCATTTCCTTTGTGCCGAAATAATACGATTAACAAAAAAAATGTTTAACAGTTCGTGTTGTGTTCTGCACAGAGGTAGTTGGATTACATGAGAAGCAATAAAGTCCAGACACTTACAAAAACTAAAACATTGTTTCAAGGAGAAGGAATAAAAGTAAATAAAGAGGTAGGACTTACATTAGGAAAGGTCATGTTGATGAGGTTAAATCCACTTTGAAAGCGAGCTGAGATCTGAGTCCTCCCTCCACCAGGGGGCCCCATAGATGCCAGCAGGAACATGTCCTGATTATAAAAAAAATACAGAAATCAGAGGCGGACATCTTGGTCGGGAACACACCGATCTAACTAGAGAAAAAGCTAAAATATGCTAAATTCTAGCTAAAGTAGCAAAATTATCTCTAAAAGCTAAGTTTAGCAAAAGAATAGCTTGATGGTAAAAGTAACAGCAATATTGGCTAAAAGCTAAAGAAGTAAAAGGATAGCTAAAATGCTAAGAGTAGCAAAGGAAGACAAATATAGAGCACTATGACGCAGAGTTGAACCAAAATCAGGCGTTTGAAGGAAATAAAGAGATTTTAATGTTTTTCCTATGGAAAAAATATTTTTAAGTCAATATTTTGAAAAGTATAAAAGTTACAAAAAACACAATAAAATGATTTAATTAGTTTAACCTATTAAAACATATTTTGTGAAGAGGGAAAACTATGAGAGAATTAGGGATGCACAATATTATCGGAATGGTATTGGTATCGGTCGATATTAGCGATAAAGTTAAATATCGGACATCGGCCATTCCATCAAACTAACTCATCAATATGAAAGGTTTCTATTTTAAGTTAAGTTTTAATTTAAGAAACTGTCAAGTGTATCTATTAATGCACTAGTACTTATGCGCTTTTCACTAGTAGCTTGTGAACAGGTTAGATTTGTGAAATTTACAAATTTGCATTGTTCGAGTGTTGCCATTGTGTTAGAGAGAGTAAATTTCATGAATAAATTTGACATTTAACATAATCCAAGTTGAACTGTTACTTCATTTTCATCCCTCTTTATGGCATCTGCATTTGGTAACAGGCCAAATTGACAAAGACCATGCAGAATAATGTAGTATTTTAATTCCACAGCAGAGAAAGACATGTAGTCTCTGTAAGTAAGTGTAGGGGAAAAATATCGGTATTGGTATCGACTATCGGCTAAATAAGTTTTAACTTATCGGCATATCGGATATCGACCAACAATCCAATATCGTGCATCTCTAGAGAGAATGAAAATGACAAATATATCTTAATCTCACAGACCTCGTTCTTACTTTCATCAAACAGTCATTTCTCACCTTGACTAACTTTAGGGTCCGTTTCTGGTGGTCGTACCAGAAGCCGTAGTCGATCCAGAAGCGAAGCAGCTCCAGTGGCGGCTGGGACCCGAACAAGTCGAGGGCTGGCATGTTGAGGTCGTCCAGGAAACACACCATCTTCTTCCCACCGGCTGGTACGAACACGCCTTTGGTTCTCTTTTCTGTCCGGCTCTCTATGATGGCCTGGATGTTATTGGAGGTGGTCTGGACGTTGGAGGAGACGGGTCATATGACACGACGAACTGAAAACTTTGATGCTTTTATAATATCTATATTGCACACCTTGAAATCACAATAATATATTTTTGACAAATTTTGCTGCCCTTTTTAGAAGTAAAACCTCTTTTTAAAAAATCTATAAAATTGTGGTAATTCTTGTGCTTTAGGCAGTAAAGGTGAACCTAACAGAATTGCTGCTATGATAGAACAACTCTTAAAATGTTAAGATTTCTTTACAGCAGGATTTGTTCTATTTAGTCTAAAATAAAACAGAGATGTGACAGTAAAGTGGCTCCTGTACAGACTAGTGAAGGTCTGGTGGGAACACTGATGGACATGAAACAAGAGGTAATAGTGGTGATAGCTGTAAAAGTGTGAGGTGGTTTTAAGTACCTCCATCATCTCGGGCTCTTTTCCAGCCCTTCATTGGAGCTGTCTCGCAATATTGTGCCAAACAGTGGGAACTCTAGTGTAACGTGTGAATTGTGCTGACGCTGGATGGATGGAGGCAGATGCACTCGTACACACAAAAACATGCACGAGTATGCTTAATGCCGCCATCAGTCACCTGTAAGTGAGTGCATGTGAAGCATCTCATGCCGCGATTGAGTGTGGCTCAGCATCATCGTATCCAGAGGTGATGTGTGGGTTACTGGAGCCTGTGCAGATGTTAGTGCAGCTACAAATCCTACTTTGCAGCAGCTCAGCGACATGTGTCTAACGGAGATGCAAGCCGTTTACTGAATTAGACCAAATTAAGCCAGCAACCCTTCAAGAACATTTGACGACTACAGTTTTTACAAAAAGACTAATAAAAGCTTTTTTCTAATCACAGATCAGTGAACAGGTTTATATGCACAGAGTTTAAAAATAAGCTGAAAGTTTCACTTTTGCTTTGCTTAATTTAAGTTAAATTACCTCGTTTCAGCGTGAATAAGACGTCAAAGTAGTTGTGAAATAACATGACTCAGAAAGTCACGTTTCGACTCCGAGCCATTCCACATGTCGTGGTGTCTCTGAGCAAGACAGCTAACTGCTCCCCAGGCACTTACGTAGCTGCCCACTGCTCCACCTGGGTGTATCTGACGTGTGATGGGTTAAATGCAGAGAACTAATTTCGCCATTGTCTTCTTCGTCTTTGTCTTCTTCTTCTTGTTCACAACAAAAACTAACTTGAATTAAGACTTGGTGATTGTTTTTACACCTGATGCCCTTTGTGATTAGGCCTGTCATGATCACAAATTTTGCTGGGCGATTAATTGTCTCAGAAATTATTGCGATAAACAATAATATTGTTTGAAATTTGAGAATAATTAGTAATTATTCTCAAATTTAAGAAGAAATGTTGGTTAATTTATTTTATGTGTAGTACCTTTTTTTGACCCCCGGATGGCAGTAAAAGACTGATTGAACCGAAGGACGGATAGTGAGGGAGCGAGCAGCGCATCTCTTTTTTAAGAAAAATGGGAGGGAGGCCTCGTGATGTGCTGGCTCTCTTTCCTTTTTTCGGTTCTCAAAATGGCGGACGCTCGGTGTGGTTTGAGCTCTTTAGCATAGCATTTTTCACACAAAAAAGCATTTTTCGCATCATGAAGGACCCCACTCAACCAGCACACACACTTTTTGCCCCACTCCCCTTAGGAAGGAGGTTAAGGAGCATTACGTGTAGAACCACTAGACTGAGGAACAGCTTCTACCCTGAGGCTGTTAGACTCATGAATCTAATCAGGATAATCACTGTGAAAAATCACATCATGTTGCTGCTGATCGGTTTCATGTTGCTGCTGATCTGTTTCATGTTGCTGTGTTCATTTGTGCTCATCTGCTCACACAGACTCATGTTCGTGCTGATGTTAGGTGTATTGTTTTTATTGTTTATATGCTTTTAGTGCTCAGCATATTTTTAGATAATGTTTTTCTTAGTTCATATCTTAGATGTTATTACTGTTTTTCTTTTACATTTTATTGTTAGATGTAACTGGGACCCTGTTTACACAATTTCGATCCACCACGTGTACCACATGAGGTGGAACGACAAAGAAACTCTGACTCTCTGACAAAGCTTTTAATAAAAAAAAACAGTAAACAAGTTCTCAGCTTCTTTTTTCCAGAAAAAATAACTTTTTACACGAAGACACAGGCTTCAACCGTGAATTTTGGAGCTTCAAGAAGACGGAGGCTTTTTCCTGAGGTCGGCCTGTTAGCTTAGCTCGTAGCTTAGCTTCTCAGCTTAAGCTGTTTTTAACGATCCAAAAATGCGATTTTGGACAGTTAAATAGATTTTAAAGAGAAAGGGAGGGGTCAGTGAAGAGCACAGGAGTTGAGCTTTTTGTCATCCAGTGTCTTAGGTAGAAAGAGAGAGACACGAAGAAATGATAAAGCCGATAAATTAAAACGAGGTTGATAATTTTCATTTATCATGCGATTGATTGATTTATTGTTTATCGCGTCAGGCCCACCTTCTCTAACCTCTGCGCGGTGATATTAAGACGCCAGTTTGCAGGAATTACGACACTAATGCTTTGGATAAAATGTGTTTTTCTGCATATCGCTCCTCTACAGCTAGGTTCCCCGACCACTTGGACAAGGAAGGTGCAAGTCCACTGATCATTTAGAACCTGACCCCGCCCCCAAACACACAAAAAACATTTTTTTTTTTTTTTTTAAACAAATCTACGTACCGTAAATATTTTTAATTTACATTGGGTTGCAGGGTATTTTATTTTGAAAAATGACCACTTCTGTTCACACCTTTCAGTTAACTCTCGGGCAGTGAAAAATAAACCAACTTGTTCTTAAATGTTGTTTTAAGAACTAGCTCACTAGCTCTAGCATCAGCTTGTGTCCAACACTTGAGCTTCTTTGGAGGAAACCCCCTAAGACACCTACCTGTGAAGACATGTTGATAGTGAGGGCAGCCCACTTGTTATCCAGCTCTTGCAGGACACTCTGTGCCAGAGAGGTTTTGCCAGTTCCCACTGGTCCAGTGAGCAACACCGGGTACTGACTCATCACCAGAGCTTTAACCAACAAGTTATAGCGAACTGTGTCCACTGTAGGAACCATAATCTTATAGAATGGAGCTCTGCAGGAAAGAGATACAGTAGAAATAACTGTCACCACATTTTAAATTACAAAGGAGAAGTGAAACAGTTAAAGTTGTGTACCATGGACAAAACGCTGACACGCTGCTAACAGCTTAAACATGCACTCGTCACAATTCTCTCGGCTGGTTCAGATTGCCAGCTTTTATAAATATTTGTCCTGCCCACTCCCACTTCAGGTAACTGATTTCCTTTTACAAAATATAAATACCAGCATTCAAAGTAAATTTTAATAGTTTTTGTTTAAATAGAAAATGTGACTGCTCATAATACAATGTTTATAGAAAAACCTGAAACAGCAGCAGGGTACAGTGGTTTTCTGTCTGTCACTGGAAATCTACAGACTCTATAAATGTTAATCTCAGTGGTTAAAAAAAACAATTTAAATTTAGGTTATAGCTCCTTAAACCTCAGAAGATCCTTTGACTTTATGGCAACAAGTATTCCTTAAGGGGGAAAAATCGTCCACCTTACATAGTTGCTTAAAAATACTATTTTAGTATTATTGTATTATTATTATATTTTTATCCACAATAAATTAGTAAATATTTTAACACTATCAGGCTAAGAGAAGATTTTCAATTTAAATCGCCCTATTTTTATACTCGTTGAGGGTCTTTAATTTGAAAAAACTCCATCATTCATTTATTTGAACAGCCACAGAATATTTATTTTAAGTTAAATATCTGAAAAAAATAATATTAATAATTTTTTTTCAACCATAGCACACCCAAAATATTTTGACAAAAAAATTAAAAATAAAATCCAGTTTGGGGTTTTGGGAAGACTACCTAGCCCACGGGACACTCCGGAACCAGTAGCTGAAAATCTTGCCTTGCACGTGTTGGTCTTAATTGAGTGTTTTAGTTTTTTTTTTTTGTTTGTTTGTTTTTAGCTTTTTTCCCTCTTTGATTACATTTTTTTAATATAGAATGGTCCCTCACTACTTCGTGGTTCGACGTTCGCAGACTTGCTCTTTCAACGATTGTCAACGTTAATATTACTCACGTGATTGGGATGGTACAGAATAAAATGTTAATGAAAAAAACTTCGGATAGGCGCTGCCATTTTGTAGTTTTCTTTCAATAAGTCTATACTGTAAAGCAGGTCAAAAGAACTACACTACCCAGAAGCCCACAGTGCTTCCGGCCGCTGCTTTCTGCCGAAACGGAGGGAAAGTTTTGCAGCACAAAGTCAGACGTAACGATGTATCTATTAAGATCACAGAACTGGCAGGAAAGTCTCAAACAATCCTGAAGCTCATTTATCCACGCGCACATCAACCTGGACGGAGCGGTGGACTTCGCCGCTGCAGGGTAGGTCTGCAGAATCGGAACCGAGCTGCTGCTCTGCAGAGCTGGTGAGTAAAATTTTGCAGTACTGTGCAGTACATATATGCAGGTTGTTAAAATTACATGGGTTTAAGAGTTTAGAACATTGCAAGAGTGTGGGAAGGGTTTATAAAGCCTT
>NC_056498.1:36936875-36941394 GCF_014905685.2 Nematolebias whitei
TATATATATATATATATATATATATATATATATATATAAATGCTAAATATAGGGTTCCTACTTGGCAAATTTTCACCTATCGCAGGGGTGTGTGTAACGTAACTCCTTTGATAATCGAGGGACTACTGTAAATATTTATTTGTGCACAATGCCAGTGTGTTTTGTGATTTACTTTTACTGAACCAGTAGACCACTGCGCTGCAGAAGTCCAGCCCATCAACCTACGGCGCCATGTTTTCAGTCGGGCCAACAGAAGTCAGCCTGACTCGGGGCTGACGTACATGATTCTTCAGTCGTGCATGCAGGTGGAGCAACACGGGTGTGACTCTGCTCTTTATATTCAAACTAAAACAATTTCATCAGAAGAGAAGGACACCTCCTCCAGGTAAGTTCCAGTCACCCCCCCCCCAGCGACTTTAAAAGCAGCACTCAATTGTATAAGGGGAGCATCACCTAGTGAGCTAATATAAACATTTAAAGTACTGGGATATTAGTGAAAAAAAACATGCTTTATTTTATATAAATATGGGCTCAGAAAACCTGTTTTCTAATGGATTTCAATATAGTCAATTTTTCCCCCAAGGACCAGTAGGAGCCAGTAAAGTTAATCAAAGGTTTCCAGGAGTTAATAAAAAGTTCAAAGGATTTTTAGCTTTAGTCAGAAACAGTCATATTTTTTAAAATGCTGACTCATTTTTCCCCAAAAAAACCTTCTGAAGGTTAATGTTCTTTTCTTTCCTGCACACCGAAAAACATAAAAGTGCACCAGCTGTAAATGTCACCAGCTTAAGTAGCAGCTGGCGCCATAAAAGAAAGCATCTGCCTGAGCAGTAACGTGCGCAGCAAATACAGCACAACTCTAGAAAACAATCGTGTTTCCTTGTTGTAGATTATTATTTCTCTTATCATTCCTCTAATTTTAAACATTACCGTATACCGATTTTTATAAATAGCTAAATCTGAGTCTATTTCACTTTGTAAAAACTTCCATTATTACCAGATAATACACAGCCACTGAGCTGTGATGTGTTCACTGACCAAAAGGGAAAGAAAAGAAGTTTCCAAGTGCCAAATCAGATAACCGACAGTCAAGCGCCACAAACTGTAGCTGAATTATCGATGCATCTCTACCTGCTACAGTTGGACTCGGGTACAAAGGAGCGCTGGGTACTCACGCAGCGTTGTAGCGCCAACCTTTTGGCAGCTGATCTTCAAAGGAAATCCAAGTATGATTCTTAGGGTCCACATAATACTCGTAAACTGTTTCCTGAAAAGGTTTACGAAAGATAAAAGACTTTCAATGAAAGCGGCTCCAGTTAGTGGAGGGAAATAAATGGTGACAAAATATTTGATTCCTATAACATACTTGGAAGCGTTTATGTACTCAACCAGATCTGTACATTCTACACCCATAATACTCAACATAATGATGTTGAGTATTTGGGTGTATATCAGACGTGTATCATTGTGTTGTATCGATGTAAGTCATTAGTTTTCTTCAGCAGAAGTAATTGGCTTTCAACTTTAAATTTCTAAACATTTGCACCATGAAATTATCAGCCCTTTGAAACATCAACTGAAGCTAGGAATTTAATTAATTTAGTCTGCTAACGTCTAAAAGATGGTCACACTACTTGTGTTCATTTTATGACTGAAAATTAATTTACTGTAATTTCCGGACTTCAAGCCACTACTTTTTTCACAGGCTTTGAACCCCGTGGTTTAAACAATGCTGCGGTTAATTTATGGATTTATTTTTGTACGGGCTAACGAGCTTCATGCCGCCGAAACATTTAACCTCATCACACCCGGATGCTCACGTAGCTGCTCAATGTCTCTCTATTTAGTGGGCGTGGCTTACATTCGGGTGCACTCAATAGTCTGTAAATTACGGTACATGTAGTTTGAGTCAGGTAAGGATTCTTATTTCTATCTAAAGGTTGGCGGTTAGACTCTATCATGTACTTTGAATTCACGCACAAACAACAGTAGAACTTCTTTTGTAGAAACTATGAAAGAAGCTAAATAAGTGCAGATATATTCTATTTTAATAAGTAATCTAGCTGAAACAACCAGCTGTAATGGTGCCGACACTAAGCCAAATCCACATCTGCTTGTTGGTGCCACTGGGATGAAGCAGGGCTGATGGAGGTAGATAAAGAGCCAGATGTGGCCCTCGGGTCTTAAGATGCCCGTGTGTTGGGTGGCAGCAAAGGTAAAATCACCCACTCACCTTCAAAATAAAAGCACAGCAAAAAAAGCAGTTTCAAAATAAAAGCTTTTAGTCTCTTTCCAGATCACCCTACCAATCAGTGTTTGACCGACATAGTGTCGTTTTTGAAGGCTATGTGATGCGACTTACTGGAGGACGGCAAACGGTCTGTGTTTTTTTTATTTCCCTAATCTTTTGCACTGCAAGGGTGCAAGACTGAACCAGATGGATGCAGATGTGCAACTATAACGTTACCGTACGTAAACAAAATACTTTTCATCACAAAAAAAAAAACCTTGACAGGGAATGTGCCCTCCATCTCTCGTAGGAAGTTGTCCATCTTCCCACGTCCGTCCTCGTCAACAGAGGCACAGATGGACCAGATGAGGCTGAAGACGAACCACAGCTCCACTACCCTACCCAAGTTTTCTTTGTCAGAGGGGTTTACCTAAACACAAGGGGAATAATGACACTTCTCATATTAGAAATGCTAACAAACTGTATAAGGTATAGGTGAAGATAAAGGTTGTAAGGTTGTAATTCAGTCGCTGGTATATTAGATTTACAATATGCCCCCATACCCCACTGCTGGGTGTAGCCAGGGAGTCGTAGAGGCGGCAAAGCGAAGTGACACCGTTGAGTTCAGTGGTGGGAATCAGCTCCTTACAGTTGGTCCTCTTAAAGTTTAATGTGCTCTCTAGATATTTCTCAAAGAAAATCTTTAAGTGCTCCACTTCAGCCTTTGAAAGTGGAGAAACACAGATTAGGGGAGAAGAGTATGACACACTTTCTGTATGTTTAAAACAGAAGAATATTTAAAAAATTACGACTCAGTGGAAGTGTGTTGTACTTTGTGTCTTTTCTCCAGCCAGGACTGAACAAAGGGCCTCCATCCAAGATCGACATAATCATTGTAGACCATCCCGCAGCGAGACACTGTAGCTGGAGAGGCCATCGCCAGGTTTTCCACTTCAAACAGAAGAGACACCTGTACAAAAAAAAAAAAGAACTGGTCTTACCCTGTGTTGGTTTATTAGACAGGTGGAAATATACGTATCTGTGCTTTGCCTTTCTGTTCTCACCTGCTCGGGCATTGAGATTCTCTCTCCGTTTATGAGCGTTAGCACCTTGTTGTCGTCCATAACAGAGTTCATGCTCTCAATCCACAGAGTGTCAACAGGCCCATCAAACACAATCCACTTTTCATCGGGTTTCTCATCTGAAAATGGAAAAACACACGGTGACTGACAAAACAACAGATGGAAAAAAAAAAATCTAATATGATTGCAAATGCCAAAACTATTATTTATGTGCTGAACAAAAATAAATTATTGGAAATCCATTTTAGCACTACAGTACTGTATAATGCTTGATAGTAGGAAACTCCGTTGCTACAAATACTTCTATTTGTTTTAGCTTTAAGCTGGGTAGAGAACCTTTCTTTACTACAAAGTGCTGCAAACAAATCGGGGACTGTTGCAGATGATCGGACCAACAAGATAAACACAATTCTGCCAAATATAAAACTAATAAATCGCTACATGTATGGTTTTCATTAGCTGCTGAGTGGTCATTGTAACTGGGCAATAAAAGATCTATAGTCATACCAAGAAAATATGTTTGTATGTATTTGACATTAAAACAAAAATAAATTCAAAAACATTTGTTTAAAAATGTGCATGTTCCGCAGTAGTTAATCACCAGCATCGAATTAAATAAAAAAGGCAATATTTTATGCTTTTGTTTCTCCGGTGAAAGAAATCAACTTTTTGTTGGTCTTGAACGTAAGCACTGGACACGTTGCAAACCCGAGGTAAAGATAAAGATCAGCTGACAGGTGAACGACCGGCGACTGTTTCAGTTTATGTTTTACACTTGACGCTTGACAGTAACTTTTAAATCTTTCGCAAACTGTGCTACTTAGTGGAAAAACTACTATAGCACTCACACAGGAGGTTTTGACAAACACTCACTTGCCTTCAAAATAAAAACACTGCAAAAAGGTTGTTTAAAAATAAAAGCTTTCATCAAGCTTTCACAGGGCAAATGGAGATAAATAAAGAGCTCTTGCATCTTAAGATGTCCACGTGTTGGGTGGCAAAGGTAAAATCACCCACTCACCTTCAAAATAAAAGCTCTGCAAAAAAGTTGTTTCAAAATACAAGCTTTCATCAACCTTTTGCAGGGCAGATGGAGACAGATGTGGCTGTTGGTTCTTAAGATGCCTGTGTGTTGATGGCAGCACGGGTAAAATCACACTCTGGTTAGTTATGTGCTGGTAATGGTTAGGTTTAGGGTTAGTTATGT
>NC_056498.1:36941404-36953677 GCF_014905685.2 Nematolebias whitei
TCAGACAGCCATACCTGCACAGGCTGATCTCATGAGTGAGGACAGCACTCCATCGGTCCACTCGTTTGTAGAAAGGTCATTTTCTCCATACAGCTCCCCAAGACTCATTGACTTCGGGTTCAGAGGGAACACCTGACATTACATAAGCACCAAGACATGAAAGAATGTCAACGTTTAACAAAAGCACACCTACAGAGTGACAACTGTTGGTAGGTGTCTGTCTATTTGCATCTGTTTGTCTAAAATCATGAGTCAATATTTCTGTGTTGGGTTATGTCCTTTTGGATTGTCCTAATATGTCCTATCTGTCTTTTTTGTACTTTTTTTTTTTAACATTTTCTATCCCTTTGCAGCTACAACAATCCAAATTTTTCAGTTGAGAAACAGAAAGGGGTTAAGAAGTAAACTTTTGTTTTGTTTGATTTTTACTTTTTGTGTTAGTTGTAAAAAAAAAACCATTTCACCTGCTATCAGCTGCAACACCAGACATGTTGGCAAATATTACTATTAATTAAGACATACTCTGCAATTCAATTAAAAAGGATTTAAAAAGGTAACATGCAAAATCATTGCTCATTATGCATTCTTTAATTGATTTTTCTTTAAAAGTAATAACAGTGGAGTGTGTAGTTGTCTAAGAAATGAATCATTTTTACAGTGGTAACAAAATAAAGCTGTATTTGTAAATGATTAATTAGAATTTTACCATCTTGTAAACAATACTTTATTGTGCCTCACAAATATGTGTTATCATTAAGATATTAGTTTTTCATTCACACACACCTGAACCTGCTGAAAGCCAGGTTCTCCTTTATCATGGAGAGTAGTGAGGGCGTTCTGCAGAGTCCTCCAGGTCACGCTCTTAGCGCTGCCTGTTTTACCAACCAGCATGGAAGAGTGTCGAGAGTTTTTGGTCTTGTAAAGCTGGATGACTTTGGTCATGGTGAAGGGAGTCACCTGCAAACTGCTTCGCTGAAGCTCCACCTCTACGGCCTCCTTTAACTGCAGTGAAATAACAGTGGAAGTCGATGATAATGCAGATATATCGTGAACATGAGGACGTACTGCTCAGGGTTGAGAAGACCTTTTAAAATCAGGACATTTAAGATGACCAATGATTTTCTTGACCTGCTAACTGTATGGGATAGTCACAACGTTCACCCTAATCTGAAAACCACAAGTTAGCTTGATGTAACGGCAATGGCAGACATTTTGGGTTAGCATAGAAGATGCTCTCATGTGGCACATGGTGCATTTGCTAGAGCTGAACCTTCTCAGTGAGAAGTCGGAACGAATCCCGACCTGGGGACCTTTTCTGGATGGAATTTGCATGTTCTCTCCATGCATGTGTGGGTTTTCTCTGTGTACTCCAATTGCCTTAAAACACCAAAAACATGCATGCTGAGCTGATAGGAAACTCAACTGTCCCAAGGTGTGAGTGAGTGTGAATGGTTATTTGTCTCTATGTGTCCCCTTGATGGACTGGAGACCTGTCTTCTCACACAGTGACTGATGGATATGGGCATCAGCGACCCCCACAGCACGGAAAAGAAAAAGCAGGTAAAGATGAAGGATGTTATCTTGGATGTTATCATTGTTTTTCTTATGCATTTTATTGTTGGATGTAACTGGGACCCTGTGAACATAATTTCGCTCCACCACATGTACCACATGAGGTGCGAATGACAATAAAGAATCTCTGACTCTGACTGACTCTGAGGATGGATAAAGGTTTGTAAGCTCAATCATCCAGGTAGAGAACAACAAAAAAGGTTAAATTGTGTAATCTGGACCAGATTACAGATTCTGAGATTCCAACAGGAGGTTGGCTTGAAACACAGTAGTGAAGGCTACCTATGGGATAGATCTGGTTGGCAGGCCGCAGACTGACGAAGTCCTCTGGATGGGGGACGAAACACTTCTCACTTCAAGAAACTGGTCCAGATGACATGATTTCATCTTTGTTAATGTTCTCATGCAACAACTTTAGAAAACTAGCAATTTCATTAGCGATGCACCGATCCAATACTAATATCTTTATCGGTCCTGATATTGAAAAAAAAAACTGATCTGGTATTGTGACAATGTGACTGATCCATAAGGGCAGATATATTCAGTCTAATTCTATGCTTTGTGCTCTGAGTGATGTCATGCGCTAGCGAACTCGCCACATAGATTGTTTTCAAAATGGAGCAAGTGAAAGGATCTGGAACTACTTCACACTGCCTCAGCCAACACATTCGACAGCTACGTGCAATACGTGCACAGCGACTGTTCCAAGGGGTGGCACTAAAACTTCCAGCTATAACACTACCAACTTAATCAAGAATCTTTAGAGGTTTCACCCTTCATTGAACGGAATCAACCAAAAGGAGGCAGCTTGAAGAAGCTAACTTTGAAGGAGATGAAGGAAAGAGGTGAAAAGTTTCCACCTAATAGTGTGCAGGCAACAAAAATCACTGCAAGGATCCTGAACTTCATTATCATGAATGGGCAGCCGCTCTCAATTGTTTGGGATAAGAGATTCTGGCTGTTAATTAACCATCCGGAGTCACGCTATGACATGGTAAGCTGAAAATATTTGTCAGAGACGGCGCTACCTGAACTGCTTGTGAAGCTATTGGTGTTTAAGTGTGCTGTACTGGTGCCGTTTTCAATAAATTTGTAACTTAGTACATTTATGTCTATGTTTTTAAAAAAACTAATGTTTTAAGTCAATTCAGCACTGGTTTTTAGTATCGGATCGGTATCTACCGATACTAAACATCAGATATTGGTATCGGAAGTGAAAAAGTGGATCGTGCATCTCTGAGTTTCATATTTCAGAACATTGTTGTTCACAAAGTAAATATACAAATACTTTGCCCCACACAGTGTTTTATCAACATTATGTAAACATAAAATCGTACCCACCACTGCACTCTGTATTCATTGGTTAACTGGTCACCATTAACTTCACGCAGACTCTCTCACTGGTACATTTTCATCTTTAAATCACTTCTTGGTCTGCTGCCTTCATACATCTCCTCCTACATGTCTCTGCGTGAGTGCAGCTACGGAGTGCGCTCTCAGGACTTTATTACCTGCAGTGTTCCCTCAGTGAGGACTGAACTAGGCAAAAGGGCCTTCTCCTACTCAGCTCCACTTTCCTGGAATATCTTACAAAAAGATTTGAAGCTCTCGACCTTGACCTCTCTAAGTGTCTTTAAGAATCTGTTGGACTCCTGGCAGGGACCAATGCAGACATGTTCCTGTTTTTAGTTTTCTACATTTGTCTTGGAATCTAGCTGTTTTTTGTTTTGTTACCTTTTTCCTTTTAGCCATCCTATTTGTTAAAAAAAAAAAAAAAAAAAAAAAAAATCTGTAGTATGAGTTTTTTATAACTGTTTATTGTTGTTGCTGTTGTCCATTGTTGTCATCTTTCTTTGTTGAAATCAGGTCTCTCTTGTAAATGAGTCCTCGAGGCTCAATGGGATTTACCTGTATAAATAAAGGTTGATTGATTGATAAAAGTGCTAATAAAATTACCCTTTATTTGAACTCAAATATCCAACTCTGGTTGCCAGAGTTAAAATACATCTGAATTTTACTTGTTCTGAAAACATCTCTGATTTTATTATAGACAAGACAAAAAGAAGACAATCACTAGTCCGGACAAAAGACAAAACAAAAGTTTACAAGAATGCTACTCTTAAAGGATAAGTTCAGATCATTTGACGTGGTGTTTTGAGCCAAGGTTATGAAGAATCATTGTGTAATTTAATGAATATAACAATTGACAGCAGTTTAAAGCTTTATAATATAGTCCCTGCCTGACCCACTCTTATTTTTTTAAGATTAACGTTGTTTCATGATAGCAACAGTCCACTTTGCTCTTCATCCCACTAGTATTACTAGATGTTAGCTCATCAGTTTAGTCAGAATTAAACTCTACTTCTCCAAAATAAGGCAGTTCAAAGAGCTCTCTACAAGTAAAGACATTAAATATGAATAATCTCCACAAATCCTTCCTTCAACAGATCTTAACTAACTGTTACCTGTGGGAGTTCTGCCCCGTCAGCTCCCTGCAGCCACAGTTAACTCTAATCAGTAGCACCTGAAGATCGTCTTGATGAGCAAGAGGAGCATAAAAAGCCGCAGAGGACATCCAGTCAGCGCTGGAGCATTACCTGCCAAATGGTAGTTCTGTTCTAGCCTTTTACTCGTGAGTTAAACTGAATATTAAATACTTTGTATTTCTCCATGCTTTCAGTGTATAATCCCTGATGTCCTCCTGTCCCCTGGATTCTCCTCTGTGGACCTCAAGCTCTCCTGTGCCTCCTCAGCTGCCTCCATGCCTTTCTAACACTTGCCTGTCCCTTGCCATTGTTCAGACAAACATCTTCTTTGTCTGGAACCATTTGGGTCAGCTCTCCCCACTACTAACTCCTACTTTTATCATAAGAAAGAGCAGCAACAACATTATCAAACCCGCCGACAGACCAGTAACCATCTCCTTGCTCTTCAGGGTTCCAGCTCCCTCCCTGGTTCATTGAATGACATCACCTTGTAAATAAACACTGTAATTACATTTTGAGTCTTGGTATCGGTTCTCCACAGTCCTTGCACCTGGGTATAGATGCAATCATTACATTACCTCATTCAACATACCTTGTCATAGTCCGTAGCAGATGTCTCCACAGCAGGGAACAAGTCCTGGATGATCCCATTGAACAGTGGAAGGTCAGCAGAGGTCAGTTTAGCAATATTCATGTCTTTCATGGCCATCAAAAGAACCTTAGGAGATACAAATAGTTTATCATCATTTATGTTTATTTTCTTTATTTTTGACCTCTCTGTGTAAAAAGCAACAATTTGCTAAATGTTTTTCTGTTTGAGTAACTAAAAGTCCAGGAGAGACTTACTTCTTTATCAGGAAAGCCGGGGGAAGCGCGGCGCTTCTTTCCAGCATAGCGGAGCAGAGAGGTGAGAGCACGAAGACCAAAGTCGTAATGGTCCTGTTTGGACAACTGTTGCACTGCCAGAGAGTACAGCGTGAACACCTTCTTAGCCAAAAGCTAAAAGAAAAGAAGAAAAGTCAAACAAATACGTAAGGAACAAAGCCGGAAAGCAAACACAGAAACAAAAGATGAGGAAGAGAAACAAACATCAGCCTTCGATAGAAAGTCAAATTTACGTCAGTCAAAAACCTCTGATTTGCAGGTTTTGTTTGCTCCAAATGTCCAAAAACAATATGTTTGTGTGTTTTCTGCCACAAACCTAGTTTGTATATCAAAAAACGGAGAAAGTATATTTTGTTTCACCTTGCAGTCGTCAAAGCCCTCTCCAAAGAGCAGGATCTCAGCGATCAGGGTAGAGTCTGGAACCACCATGGAGATGGGTCTGAACATGGACTTGAGGTTGTCAGGGAGCTCAGTGCGACCAGCGTACCCTTGGGTCATTCACAAAAAATATTAATACAAGAATGGATTAAAAAAGTCCAACTCTGCAATGGTTTCTTTATTTCTTTTCTATTTGAATTTGATTGAAAAGTCTAAAAACATATAAAATGCTCCTGAGTGATTCAATTCAATTCAATTCAAAAATACTTTATTAATTCCAAAGGGAAATTAATTGTTGTAACTCGTTATCTTCATTTCATTAAGAAATGTTAAAGTGATGGCTGTAGACAGGAAGGATCTCTTGTAAAGGATCTCCATCCCACAGCGGATGCAAAGAAAATGGCCACGATGCCGTCCAATTTGTCCACCCAGACTCGACCTCTCAGTTTCTCCGGGCAGCAGGATCACTCAAATGCTGGGCAGAACTCCTCCCAGAGCAATGGCCACTCCTCCCAGAAGCCTGCCGAGCTCCTCTCTCTGCAGTCAGCCTGCTGCAGGTGCCGGGATCCTATCCTGCTGTCACGAGCCACGTTTCCTACTAGTTCCAGGATCTCAGTGGTCAGGCACACGAGCACAGCCGGCAGAGAGACGAGAATGCATCTACGGCGCCTCCTTTTCAACTCATTTGAGATTTGAGGCTGTAGCTGAGATATTATTTGAGCTTTTGAGGTGTTAATCAGTTGCTCCCGGTTGTTTAAAAAAAAAAAAACAAAAAAAAACCTTGTTGTCATGGTTACGCATCATAACAAATGTCCAAAACTAAAAAAGTGTCAGTAAAAACCCTTCCAGCTGCACAGCATCCAATACCAGAGGAAACAATCATCCAAAAAATGTGACTCACATCCAACAAAAGAGTAATGTAACAGAGCAACTCCAACATGCAGCCACCACAAGCGGCGCCATTCAAGAACACATCTTGAGAACTTACCAGGATTCATGGTGATAAAGACACCACATGATGGAACCAGCCTGATGTTGTGTCCTTCGAAAATGAACTGAGACTGCCCAGCTGAAAGCGAAGACAGGATGGAGAGGATCTGCTGTGCAACCACGGACAACACCTCGATGTTGATACGGTTGAACTCATCAAAGCATCCCCAGGCTCCCGTCTGTTCAGGGTGGACAGAGCAAAGTGTTTGTTTTATTACGACCCCTGTTCCCCAAAATGTTGAGACGTTACGTAAAATGTACGGTACATAAAAAGCAAAGTGCAAAGGATTATAAATCTCATACATCTATTATTTATTCACAATAGAATATAGATAGTGTTGAATGTTTTTGATAAATGTAACAAATTAAAAAAGTACCATAATTTAAAAAAAAAAGGAAAAAAGATTGTCTTGAAACTTTTGGCAACATCGCATTTCAAACAAGCGTACCAAATATGGCACATTAAACACCCCTTGACAAACTATTATACAGCAATCTAGAGCAATGGCTGGACAAGCAAAGAACTTGTATAATCTTTGACCTTGATTTGCAACAGTGACCTTGAAAATATCTTGATAAAAAAAAAAATTACACGACCCGCCATTTAGTGGTAAAACAAATTTGTATAAAATTTCATTAAATTATTTAGAGTGGATCAGAAGTTATGGCCCAGACAAGAGGAAGTTTACAAATATACAACAGGTTGTTGCTATAAAATACAAAGTGTTTCCCCTTCCATTACCCAAGGAGGGTGCCCCGCCCTGTCAACGGAATCAAGCGCCCTGCCTACGCAACTATCTCCCCCACCCTATCGACAAATGCCATTACTGACGTAGAACTAAGCTAGTGGCACGCAATATTGACGCGCTAGTTAAAAAGCTACAGAGGTGGCGCTCCGCTTCCCTCACGTTTCTCTCCACTACCCTGCCCCCAGTCGACAACTGCCAGTGCAAACCTAGCGCGCAACACACAGGTGACTCTGTCTCCAACATACCATCCCCACCCCAGCAGCAAAAACCCCAGAATAGATGAGCACCCTGCCAAGGCAAGTGAGCTAGGGGAAACATTTAACGGACCTAAATTTTTCCCCAAAATGTTGTCAATCTTTAGTTTAAACATTTGATATGTTTACTATGTTAAAATAAAATATGGGTTCATAAATTCTTCAGATGATTGCATTTTGTTTTTCATATTTTACAACAAAGTGTTTCCCTTACCATCATACAAGCTGGGTGCTCCACCCTGTCAACAGAACTGAGCGCCCTGCCTACCGAACCCCGCCCCCACGTCGGCCGGCACTGACGCAGCGCTAAGCTAGCTGTGCGCAATACAGACACACTATCTTAGCGCTTTGTGACCAAAAACCTCGGAAGATATGAGAGCCCTGTCAAGGTAAGTAAACTAGAGGAAACACTGTCAACATCCCAACTTTTTTTAAAATTAGCGTTGTACTATTGTCACACGTGAACATAATAAAACCTTTACACAGCCAAAGAAGGGAGCCTTTAATATGTAGAAATAAAGTTGTACTCTTGTGTGCTGCCTGCTGGACGTTAATCATTACTGTTATCTCCTCATTATTAGAATTCACAAGTACTGGTAATTAATTTCCTTGTTGGGGATTAATAGAGTACAATAAAATAAAAATAAATAAATAAATAAAAGTACCTGAGCCAGGCCTGCGAACATGCGTCCCATTGATTTGTAATCAAGTCCTTCAGAGCAGTTGACAACAATGACGTACATGCCCAGAGCTTTGCCTAAATCTTTAACTGTCTCTGTCTTCCCTGTACCAGCGGGGCCTTTAGGAGAGCCCCCCCGATGCAGATGGAGCGCTGTGGTCAGGGTCATGTAACACCTGGACACGATCAAACATCATTAGTTACATTTAAAATTCACTAAAGCATATTAATATAACTGGGATATTTATTGAAGCCAGAAACAAACACATATCATAAAACATTTAAAAAATGCCAAATTGTGATATATTTGTATTTTCACATCTACTGAAAAAGATTTAAGCAAACTGCTAAATATACCCTTAGTCCTGAGAATTTATTCGTCTAATGAACAGAACTGGAACATTGGTTATTGTCACTTTTTTTAAATGGATGCTTTGTTGAATAAAGCACGAATGAATAAACCAATCTAAACTACCTTCCCAGTCTCACTGACTGGGAAATACCAAATGTGATGTGAAATAATGGACCTGTCGGTAAGTGGAGTGATGACCAGCCGTCCAGAGTTGCCCAGGTACTCGTAGCCGTAATTAAACTGTGTGTTTGTCTGGCGGATGAAACAGTTCATTTCCTGGAGGAAGGTAAAAACAGAAACGTAATGGCTAATTATTTCTCAATGTCACACCATGTACTTCTACCAATAAAACCTTTTTCTGTTTTGTTGGTAGACTTTCAGGTTTGACATTGACCATTTTACAGTTACTAATGCGCTTGCTCAAAGTCAATGTTTTGCATTGCTCTGTGGGGTCTAGATGGCATCATGCCTACTTCCGGTTAGTTGAAATACACTTTGTTCATATTGACTTATGTTTTATCTGTGATCTGCCATCATTCAAACACCCGGGAGCATGCCGCTACAACGTAAAACACCATCCATCCATCCATCCATTATCTTTACCCGTTTGTTCCATTTTGGGTCACGGGGGTCGCCGGTGCCCATGTCCAGCAATCACTGTGCGAGGGGCGGGGTACACCCTGGACGGGTCACAAGTCCATCACAGGGCCACATAGAGACAAACGAGACAAACAACCTCTCACTCACACCTAGGGACAATTTAGTTACCAATCAGCCTAACATGCATGTTTTTGGTCTGTGGGAGGAAACCGGAACACCCGGAGAAAACCCACGCATGCACGGAGAGAACATGCAAACTCCACCCAGAAAGGCCCCTGGACCGGGGTTTGAACCAAGGACCTGCTCGCTGAGAGGCAGCAGCTTTACCAGTTGCGCCACCGTGCTGCCCGTAAAACACCAATAAAGTTAATTTACAAATGTGCTTTTATAGAACATTCAATAAAAAAGCTGGTGTGTAAAGGACCAAAACAAGAGATTGATGCCAACCCAAAATATCTAGCAATAGCTTGGGGGTGTCAGTGAGTCTTTAGTGTTCATAAGAGTAAGTAAGTGGTGGAAAGAGGAAAAAGAATTTATCTGACTGCACTTTGGGTGTAAACTAAAAACAAAAAGAAAAAGCAAAAATGGACAGCATGACATAAATTGTTATATTAGACATATTGGACATAACTGGTATTGATATACTTTGACTATCTAAGGTTATGTCACACTGCAGGTGTTAATGCTCAATTCAGATTTTTGGCTCAGATCTGATTTTGTTTTTGCTTGGTTGTTCACATTGTCATTAAAATGCGACCTCCATCTAACTCCACAGTGAACCATTAACAGTTCTGATGCGGCCCGTACGTGCTGAAGAAAATGTGATGTCACACGCAGCACATGGTGTTCCATCCATCCATTTTCTTCCGCTTATCCGGGGTCGGGTCGCGGGGGTAGCAGCTTAAGTAGGGAGGCCCAGACTTCCCTCTTCCCACATTGTGTTTAAGGAAGTAAATACGAATGCTGCACGTCAGCATGTATCGATTCTGAAGGTGTGCAATCAGAAGAGATTAAATTTTCATCTGATAGGCTTGTTTGGTCCAGTGTTTACATGTAATCTTGCCTCTTGAGGATTCCTCTGGCGCAGCGTTGTATGTTTGGAATGGGAGTGGTGCAGTGAAGGTAAAAACAAACTGAAGACTAACATGATCCATCATGCTAGTATAGATAAGGTCCTACAGTAACATTAGTATCACGTGCTGCTGAATATTCTCAGTCAGGACATGGGAAATGAAAAGTTCAAAGATGAAGCAAATGGACTTTTGTTCTGTAGCTGATGATGTGCAGAATTCCTAGATTTAAACTGCATGAGGTTGGTACTGTTATTGTTAATACTTGGATCATTCCACTTAAACCCACCTCACTGACATTACTTCATTCATTAGTTCAACCTTTATTTATACAGGTAGGTCTCATTGAGTCACAAGGACTCATTTACAAGAGATAAATGTGGAGATGTCCCCACCCTTTGACCCTAAACTTAACCCCATCTACCAAGCCTAACCCAAACTTCTGACCCTAAGCCTAACCCTCTGACCTTTGACCCTAAGTTTGACCGCTAACCCTGACATGAAACACCTGACCTCAGACACTGGACTCAGACACTGACATGAACCCTTGGCCCATCGCCTTACCCAATACTCTCCCTCTTTGAAGCACTTGGTGGAGTGAGGTCATAGCTAGAGGTCTGGCTGGGGTGATAGGGAACGTGCATGTGAAGCCTGCACAGTGATGGATTGTGCACGTCCAAAATATACTGGTACTTAAAGTCAGATAAAATGTGACATGATCGTTCAGACTGCAGTCGTTTTGAAAAACATCCGATATGTACCTAAATCAGTACAACATATGAAAAAGACCTGGGATGGATTTGAAAAAATTGGATTTGTCACATTCAGACTGTCATGAAAAAAATTGATATGGGTCACATAGAGGCCAAAAAAAAAAACGGATTTGGGCCACATTTGCCTAGATTTTGAACATAGCCATAAATAATCCAAAGAAAATCTAAAGTTTTAAAGAAGTTTATAGAGATCATCCATCTCAATGTCCCATACAGTAGACTTTACCTTGTTCTCATAGTAATGTCGCAGCTGGCAGAGCCACTCAAATGCGTTGACGTCATTGCAGCCGACCTTGAGCAGTTTTTCAATAACGTCCCGAGCGTGAACCTCCACCGTGACCAGAGCTACGATCTTTAGACGCAGGACTTTGGGCAGGTTATTACGAATCATCTCTGAATAGATCTGGAGAATGGAAACCTGACGAGAGCAGATGTAGCAAATGTGCCAAGACCCAAACACCAACCTTAACTTGACCAGTCAAACATTTTAATGCAGCTTCAAAAGATTATAAAACCAACTTCACTCCAAACCTGCTTTTTCTTCAGTGACTTTAGAGAAGACTTGCTATCGTTCTCCTTGCTGACGAGTGCACTGGTCACATCAGAGGTCCATTTGATCTGACTAGCAGTGATGATCATCTTAAACAGGAGAGAAAATCATTTATAAAACTTGTCCACCTGGAGAGGTTTTTAAAATCCTAAATCAGTGTAATAAAGAAAGATCCTGGAAAAATACTGTGCTCAGAATGTCAGGTTATGCACGGCCAAGAGGAAAAGAAATTCGTATTTGCAGATGACAAACTGGTTTTCAAATGCATCACTTCCACTCTGTATTTCACTGCATCACTGACTTGCCATGCAATTATTCTGATGTCAGAGGGAAAAAGGTGTAAAAAGGAAGAAACCAAATTAAATATACCTGTCCTGGATTTTTATTGATCCATATGTCTCTCGATGGTGTTTCCTTCTTCAGCTCTATGAGGCAGTTATTCAAATTGGTTTTCAGAGATGCCCGCATAGTACTCTCAATATCAGACAGCCAGATCTAAACACACACAAAGGTGGTTACATTTTCTTCATTTAAAATATTTATCCCACTATGATTTGAGCCAGATTTATCTTACTTATAACAGATTTTATTAATCATAAAGTGACCAGAAGAAATGTTTACCTCTACAGGTTTGTCCAGCTGTGTTGGTTGTGAGAAAGAAACATACTCCCCGTCAGCAGAATACATCCCATTAGCTTTTTGTATGTTAAATTTCTATAAAAACACAAACATAACACAATGGCAGCTTTTAGTATGTACAGAATCAGCCCAATAAGATTTTGTTTAAATACAGTGTATTGAAGACCATTTGAAGTTAAAGTTTGGCTTACAACTAAATAATTCAATTCAAGTCACCAAAGTTCATGCTCAATAATCCAGGTAAAAATCGAACAATGTTCAGTCAGATCATTCAATCACTCAGGTCAATTTAATTC
>NC_056498.1:36958677-36969624 GCF_014905685.2 Nematolebias whitei
TTTGTCTCACCTCAGTTGGAAGTGGCCGCCTTTTTTGTGTGGCGCTATGTCCAGGAATGTTTCTTTCCACGTCTTGGTAATATTTTCCAAACCCTGTAAGATCAAAATGTAGACAGAACACAACGCTGAAAAACTGGAAATGAGATTAAATTTCTGTTCACTAAGAGCTAAAAATGTGTTTTTATTTACATGAAAAATTTATATTTATAGCCTTCCAACCGCCGTAAAGAGGAACATCTTTATAAATCGTAATGGTGCATTAGATTTTTAAAGACATCTTTTATTTTCAGTGCTTTAATAAAATCAAATGGCTGCTACTTTTGTACTTGAGTCACAGCTCCTTGAAACGCACAATTACTGCTTATTTGGGTAAATGAGTTGCAAACCGTATGCCAACTTTACGTGCTAATTGTTCCACACTTCAGGGAGGATAAACTTATATCTGCACTGAAGTAACCTCGTGAGTAACACCAAAGAAAAGAAGAGAGAATGCAGGCAGGAATAAAGTGATAAAGACTGAGATATTGTAGAATCTGTTAGCTCTGAAGGGAGAGAGTCAGTCTACATCAGGTCTGATTCTTCTTAATTTTCTTGTCCAGAATCAAAACAATAGATACACCAAAACTGCACCTGTTCTATTAGGAGCTCTTTGCTGGCAGCTCCAGAGATCTCGCAGATCTTGTTGGTATACCGGTCTAGACCCAGAGAGATGATCATCTCTAGGGTGAAGTCAGGACTGTTGTGGTCAAATGAGCACTGCAGCTCTTCACAGAGCTGCTTCCAGTGTCTGAAAGAAAGTGGTATTTAGATTATAGTTGGTCCGACCCTGCAAGGCAGCTGAAGAAACACTCCCAGCATATTTCAGATGACTAAAAGCAAATCTGATCACACATTCATTCAACCTTTATTTAGACAGGTAGATCCCATTGAGCCTTGAGGACTCATTTACAAGAGAGACATGATTTCATCAAAGAATGATGACAACAATAACAACAATAGACAGTTATAAAAAGGCATACAGAATACATATTTACATATATGTATATTTATACATATTTACTGCATACTAAAAGCTCATATATGGACAGATATTCTACCTGTGTTATAGACAGCGTAAAACGATCTTGATTTAAAAAAACATTGAAAAAAGACAGGGCAGCACGGTGGCGCAACTGGTAGAGCTGCTGCCTCTCAGCGAGCAGGTCCTTGGTTCAAACCCCTCTGGGTGGAGTTTGCATGTTCTCTCCGTGCATGCGTGGGTTTTCTCCGGGTACTCCGGTTTCCTCCCACAGACCAAAAACATGCATGTTAGGCTAATTGGTAACTCTAAATTGTCCCTAGGTGTGAGTGGGAGAGTGAATGGTTGTTTGTCTCGTTTGTCTCTATGTGTCCCTGTGATGGACTTGCGACCTGTCCAGGGTGTACCCCGCCCCTCGCACAGTGATTGCTGGACATGGGCACCAGCGACCCCCATGACCCAAAATGGAATAAGCGGGTAAAGAAAATGGATGGATGGATGGATGAAAAAAGACAGATTGGACAGTTT
This sequence comes from Nematolebias whitei, assembly GCF_014905685.2. Classification (NCBI taxonomy): domain Eukaryota; kingdom Metazoa; phylum Chordata; class Actinopteri; order Cyprinodontiformes; family Rivulidae; genus Nematolebias; species Nematolebias whitei. The sequence continues at coordinate 36,960,224 of NC_056498.1, forward strand.
TTAGTAGAATCTAAGCGATATATCGATAGGCCGATAATTTAGGCCGATATAGGCGTTTTGGGGCCTATCGGATCGGTGATACTTGTCCCATTATGTACCAATATAAACACTTCTAATTTTCACTTCTAAAATGCTGGAAACCAGCAGTAATTGTACAAGCAGAGGGCGCATGAAGATTACTTTCAATTCATGGGCGTTCACTTGTTTCACTCTCACATTCAGCACAGATGAAGCAGAGAGCAATACTGTGTAGCACATTTTCTGAACAGAGCATGGTAAATTTATCTCAACTGACCTGTAAAACAAATCAACAACAATAAAGTATCTTCAATCCTACAAACTGCTTGTCATTAGCTGTGTGCCTCTCAAGTTAGCAAGCTAACATTTAGATAACCTAGCAAACCTTGTAAAACTTTATCCAGAACAATAAATCTAACGTAGAGATAAAACATATCAGTGTTAGTAATGTTATCCTTGTCGTTCTCAATGAAATTCATTGTTTGTCTGAATCTTTACTTTCTGTAAAAAAAAAAGAAAATAAAGCGTTGCTGCGTTCAATACTAATTAGACCTTCACCATATGTGACTGACTGTTTAAACAATGAACAGGAAAGGGTGTTTCCTTGTTTAATTTATATTTTTGTAACACACTTCATAATTATATGGTGAATAGCGGAGGATAGAAAATGTGAGCACACGTTAGAAAGACTGTTTTTGTAACTAGTGCATTACTTGTAAACCCACTGTGGGACTACTGGATCTGATTAGCTTAGCTTCATGGTTGTTAACAGCCACACTAACGAAACAAGCCCCGCTCCACTCGCTGTTTTCTTAGATTATTGGGGGTGGACGAAGCTAAAGAATGTTCAGCCATTACATCGGTTATCGGTGGTCACCTTCCCCGCCCAATATCGGTATCGGCAATAGCCAGAAGTTCCATATTGATCGGGCTCTAGTTTTTAGACTAGAAGATGTGTAAGAGCTTCAAGCGATAGTATGATGGAGCCTAAATGGTCTCGGCTCATTGGCTAACAGAAATGTTGGTGTGTTTTTATCATTCCGAGGATGAAACGCAAACGAGTAGGAGGTATGTAGAGATACAAGTACATGTATGAGGATGAAAGATGTTTTACTTTGCGCTGTAGGAGCATCACTGGCAAAACTAACAGATGGTGTTCAAAGGATGGCGTAAGAGAAGGAAGAAAACTCAGAATCTGATACCCAACACCGCCTGGCTGTTGTTGGGTTTATTTACAATACCAGCACTCATCTTTAGGGCCACGGAAACTTTCTGAATACTCAAAGCAGACCAGAACGTGGTTATATTATTTTCATTTCCTTGACATCTTTTTAATTAGATTTGTTTTATAGGTCCTCTGATATGTTTTGTTCCTCTACAAAATTCTTATGTTTGTTAAAAGTTGCAGCGTCAGACCTACTCCCTTATAATAAATGATTTCAAAAGTGCATTTGACTTGAGGAAGGTTCCTTGACAATGTTTTAAAACCTTCAAGTAAGCCAGTTAAATTTTACTTTTGCTTTTGATTCTTCCTAAATAAAGCTGTTAATTAAAAAAAACAGAAAACAAAACAGTGCCATTCTGAGATAACATACAACACAAGCAAGAAGAAATGCATTTTGGGAAGAAAAAAAACCCCCCAGCAACTACAAAGTATAATAACAAAAAAAATCCTATCAATGCATTTAAATATGAGCCTATTTTATTCTGATTAAAGACTGATTGCAGCAAAGGTCTGGAGTGCCTCCTGGGAAATACGTTTCAGACACTAATGGAGACACTATACAGGAGGAGTTTGAGTTAAAAGGCACCAGACCAAACTCTAAGAAAGGAGCACACAACAGTTTATTGTTTAGGACTTGGAACTCCGCTTTTTAAAAGTCAAATCATAAAAGAGAAAGCTGCTTATCTTATATTAGCTGTCCATATAAGGATTTAGAGTGTTACGTACTTGAGCTAACTGTTCCTGATATGTCTCGTATGGTCATGTCAACTCCACAACAGCAGTTTTGAGATACACTGCCATTCCAAGGTGTTACTTTCAATCATTACCTGTCTCTCATGGCTGGATTCCTCAGATCAGTAATGAGAGGAATGATGTGCTTGAAATGTTCAATCTTCATCTTGGAGAAATCCACAACGTCCCACTCTTTACCCTGCAATCAAACCAAACAGAGAGCTCCGATATTTTCACTATGCAGATGAGCCTGTTGCCGAGGCGATGGACAATCCCAAAGGAGCGGACCAGTTTGTGAAAGCTATGATTAATCAAACTCGCCAGTAACCACAATAGAAGATAAATTAATGAATGTTATTAAATCTCAGTTGAAAGTCAAATGTCTTCTAGATTTTAAAAAAGAAGACCAGTTGTCTTTAATTTAAATAGTAAGGATTATTATGTCACTATAATCTACATCATCACATTCCCCAGGTTTAGTGTGAGGGCTGCTTTGTGCACATGCGTGGGAAAATACAACTTAAATGGTAAATGGGCTGTACTTATATAGCACCTTTCTATCTTATCAAAATACTCAAAGCGCTTTACAACACAATGTGTGCCCTCATTTACTCATTCATACAGCACTCAACTAGATCTCTACAAAGAATAATCAGTGCTTTATCACAGTCATACACTGATGGGACACACATCGGAGGCATTGAGGGATTCAGTGTCTTACCAAGGGACACTTCAGCATGTAACTGCTGGTGGAATCGAACCCCCAACTCTCCCACTGGAGGATAACCACTCAACCTAACTTATGACTAAACGGACCTTGAGCTCTCTCTGGAGGATGTGGAGCTTTTTGAACATCTCCTGTGCTGTGCTTTCCATGGTTTCCGTCTGCAGTTTAGCAAGCTGAACGACCTTCCAGTCGTTCCATTTGGAGTCCCAGTCCACAGTGATTTCCCAAACACTTTGCAGCTGATCTATGTCCTGTACAACACGTAAAGACACAAAATCAGTAAACAAACAAAATAAATTACTTAAATACTGAACATCTTAAACTTGAAAATAAGGACCTCTAGCCAAAGAAATTATTTGGATTATCTCTTAAATTGCTTAAGATTCTGAACAGGACGAGACAAAAATAGCAAACAATACAAGTACAGAAAGTCTAGAGCTGCTTCAGACCTTCTCCAGCATCTGGATTATTTTGGAGGGGGGCTGATTGATCTTGTAGAAGGCCAGTCCATCAAAAATGGCGTTTTGCTCGTCTTTAAGAGTCTCCAGTTGGGTGCGATGCTCTGCTATTTTGTTCAAGGCAGAGTCAGTGCTTAGCGCACTCTGAAATGGACCTGGACATACAAATGTATACACAAACCTGTTAAAAAAAGAACACAAACTCATCCATACATTATGGTGATAATGTGTGCAACCTCTGGCATTGAAGTCATCCACAGTAGCTTCAATCTTCTTCTTGAAGTCCTCATACGAGAGGACAAGATTGTTCTTGAACTTTTCTTTGTGCTTCTGCAACAAGATGTCACTGTTGATCAGCACCTGCTGAAAACCAACCCACTCCTCGTTCAGCCCCTCATGCATCGCCTGCACCTGTGGGCCAACCAAACAGGAGGGAAAGAATCTGAAGAGTCCGTCATCTGAACCATCGGTCATATTTGAATATACAGTATGTAACGTTTCCAAACGTTTAACATAAAAAAAGTTTTTATCTAATTTCAGGGAATGTGAGAAATTGAATAACTTGGCTTTAATAAGAACAGATGAATTAGGGTTTTCTTGTTACAACAGTATGCTCTGACAGTTTAGATCAAGAACGTAGTACTAGTATTTACATAAAAAATATGAAACTAAAAATGTTTATGTATTTTAAATACGTTGTTCATTACGTATGTTTAACTTGAATAAATTGTTAGTTTTTGTTAATGAATAAATAAATAAAAACTTACAGACTTTTCCACATAGACCTCATATTTGTCAAGAATTGTAAATTGCTCATGGATCAGAGAAATCTGAGTTTCTGTCTTTGTCAAACTGCCCTGGAAAGTCTCCAAAAGCTTTAAGCTGTCGCCAAGATCAGCCAGGGTCTGCGGAGATTGTCTCAACCTGAACACATATATTCAAACAAACAAACAAAAATTCAAACACACACACAAACAAACAAACAAAGCAAAAACAAAACATAGGATCACCTTACCATACCTAGGGCTGAGTGCCAAACCGAGGTTCTTAAATGGCACAGACCGAACTGCACCGGTCGGTGTATGTATTGAAACGTCACTCTTTTTTCGGTCAAGTTTGGGTATTGGCTGTAAGGTGTCACGTGGTTTCAGCACGCAGGCAGGTAAAACGCAGACATTTAACAAACAGACTGTGTTTACACCCAGAGCTGTATAGAGCTGCCACACCTAATCTATGTGTAATGTATGTCTATGGTGCTGGTGACGCCCACAGATGGGGTTCACGTGTGCAGCGCGTGTTGTTGAACGGCTCCGACAACACACGCGCAGAAAGTTGCTCTGTGTTTTTCTGCAAGAAGACAGATGGACAGCAGCCTCCTCCCCCCTCCTCCTCCTCTCAGCGCGAGTCAGTCTCTGTGTGTGTTAAACGGACTGAATCAACATTCCACGACCGAACTCGTCTTCATCAAAGAACTCCCGAGGACGGCTCTGTGTCTGTGTTTCAGCTAGTAAGTTTACGTTTGTTAACGTTACTGCAGCTTAACACGTACATCGCGGTGAAATAACTTTAAGAGATTAATGTTTAAATTTATTTTATCTACGTAGCTAGCTAAACTCAGAAGCTAACTAAAGATTGACAGTAACAGATAAATCTTAACTTGTAAAACTGCTCATCCATCCTGTAAGCTGCTTAAACAGTTCACCTAATGTTCACCGTTTATGTTTATCTTCTCCTCACAGGAGCCTCTGACCCAGATATGAGGACAGACAGAAAAGTGAGGTGGGGGCCACAATCACAGACTTTGTTGTTAAAAGTTTGCTGTCATTTCTATAGTGGAGCTGCATGGTGGAGGTAAGTAACAGTGAGAGAGGGAGCCTTCCTGACATGCATTGGTAACTCATTCCACAGTCTTAGATCTGCAACAGAGAAGGTCCTGTCACCTCTGAGCTTAAGACGGGTTCCTGGAATCAATAGAAGCATCTGATCTGCTGATCTCAGAGAGCACTGGGGGACATATGGCTGCAGCAGATCAGCGAGATAAGAAGGGGCAGGGCTGTTTAGAGATTTGAAAACATACAGAAGGATTTTGAACTGAATTTGAAAATGAACCGGGAGCCAGTGAAGGGAGGTCAGAACTGGAGTAATGTGCTCTCGTTTGCCTGAACAGGTTAAAAATTGGGTTGCAGCATTTTGGACAAGTTGTAATCGTGCGATGGAGGTCTGACCGATTCCAAAAAGAAGAGCATTGCAGTAATCGAGCCTGGATGTTATGAAAGCATGTATTACTGTTTCAAGGTTATTTTTGAACAGTATGGGCTTCAATTTAGACTGTCGCCTTATCTGAACCCCGCCCCCCCCCAAACAAACAGGATTTAACGATCGAGTTTACATGACTGTTAAGGGTCCATTATCACTCCCAGATTAGTGAGTCTTTGTTTCTCTAACTGGGCTAGAGAGGAAAGGTCGATACTGGGGTTCTTGATCGTGCCATTAGGAAGAAACAACATGACTTCAGTATTCTTCTCATTAAAACTTAAGAAATTTAAAGACATCCAGTCTCTGAGTCCCAGGCAGTCAAGAAGAGGTTGAATAGAACGTGCACCAATGTGCTTCAGAGGGAAGTAAATTAGACAGTCATCAGCGTAGAAATGAAAAGGTATGCCATGTTTATGAAAAACAGCACCTAGTGGCAGCAGGTATAAAGAAAAGATAAGAGGACCGAGGATGGACCCCTGCAGTACCCCCCCCCCCCCCCACTGAAGAGTCGCAAATGATGAACTAAAATGCTCAATGTTGACACAAAAGGTTCTGTCAGAGAGGTAGGATCTAAATTATTTGAGGGCTGACCCCGTAATGCCCACCCACTGCTCCACACTAGAAATGAGGATCTCATGGTTGATCGTGTCAAAAGTAGATGTAAGGTCCAATAGGACAAGAAGCACAGTCACCTGCATCTGTGGCTAGGAAAACATCATTAAAAACATTCAAGAGAGCAGTCTCGGTGCTGTGGAGAGATTTGAAGCCTGACTGGAACACCTCTAAAATGGAGTGATCCTCCAGGAAACATTTTAACTGGGACTCAACTATTTTTTCCAGTAGTTTTGAGACAAATGGAAGTCTAGAGACAAGCTAAAGTTGGGCACCAGTGAGGGGTCAAGGCTAGGTTTTTTTTCAGCTGAGGTTGAACAGCAGCATGTTTAAAACTTTTTGGCATCACACCTGAGGAAAGACTGTTATTGACAAAAGAGAGAAAAGAGGGGCCCAGAATAGAAAAGACCTCCTTTAGAAGACGAGGGGGGATAACATCAAAAGGGAGACCAGAACTTTCATTACAGAATTATTTTTATTTTTTAGCAACATTTTTCTTCAGAAATTAATGCCTTGATAATGCCAGTCCATTCATTTTGGCCATAAAAAACATTTATTATGTACATTTTGAGTTTACAGAAAAAGTTGGTCTTGTAAAATATTTTATTTATTTATTTATTGTATTTATTTATTCATTCGTTTAAAAGAAATGTGTATAATAAATGAATTATTATGATAAATAAATAAATATGATGCATCATATCATAAGTGATATAATAATAGTGGATATATGTCAGATATAGCAAATAAAAGAAGCTGTTTTATTTATTTTTTCTTTTAATTTGCTTGTTTATCTGTTTCACTGGTAGCAATTTCTTGTTTTAACTGTTGCTGTTTAAATGCAGTCTATTATTATGTCCTTGAGTGTTTTGATAGATGACAAGAAGTTGCTGTTGTTAGTTTTATTATTATTATTATTGGAAGGAGGAGGTAAAGATAATAGATACACGAATGGATAATATATGAGAAACAATATGTAAAACACATGAAACTTTGCCAGAACTCATTAAGGTTTAATTATTAACTAACCAATAGAGTCCTTTGGTTCTTGAGATGTTTCAACTTTATATTATTTGTCATACTTTTTACTAATTCCCAACAAGGTGCCAATAGAACAGCAGAATAATAATAATAAAAGAAAAGCAGAAACACACCTGTTAGCATTGTCTTGCATGGAGCCATAAAGTTCTTGTAGGCGGATTGTGGCCACCTCAAGAAGAAGTTCTGTAAACTTGGTTTGCCACTCGTTACAATGTTGCACCAGTGACGACTTGAGTGGTGAACAGTCCAACGTAACAAACTGGATGTTGACAATGGTTTCTTCCTGTTGAATGTTGTTGGCGTTCTCTGTGTACCTGAGAGAGAATAAGACGATGAACATATCAGATTTAAAACATGCATATTATATGACACTAACAACAATGGAAGCAATAAATGTTGGCCTGAATGTACTCAGTAAGTACCAGCTGCAGTAAGCACTTCATAATTATGAAGTAAGTATAGCGAAAGTACCAGGTAAGTGATTGGTACATACCTACTACATACTAGTAGTACTAGTAGTAAATAGTAGTTAATTTTAGTGTATATATATATATATATGTGTGTGTGTGTGTGTGTGCGTATTAAGGCATTTTAAACCCTTCCCACACTCTTGCAATAATCCAAACAATGTTTCTAAACTCTAAACGCTCTAAAAGACACAGAATGTCATGATTTCAGCTCTCTGCCTCCTCTGCTCTCAGCCACATGCAAGTGCTCTTGGCCACGCCCACTTCTCCGCTCTGCACGGTGAACAGCTGATCAGCTGCAGCAGGATGTTTATCCTGCAGCTCTGGGCTGCACAAATGTACAGCAGGTGCTAAATAATTTTAAATAATTTATTTTAAATAAAAATTCCATGCTGATGGTGCGGCTCATCCATCAATCAGCCAATTGTGTGTCGTGTCCAGTCTTACTTTGAAAAACCGCGACACAGCAAGTACATGATAAATGAACCACGAAGAAGCGAGGGACTACTGTACCTTGTAAGTACCAGAATGTACCAGGCTGTAACTTACATTTCTACCTTTACAAAAAACAGTCTCTCAAAACTATTGAACAAAAAGTCCTTTGTAAGTACTGAATATGTATTGGGCCTTATTTATGCTACTATCATCGCCATTTGGTGCTTTTTCTGGAAAACACAGGAGAAGCTTTCGAGACAGGTGAACTGTGGAGTGACGTACCTTTGAATGTCTGCATCAAAAGACGACACTGGATGGTTCTTTCTCTTATAGCGCTGTATAAAGAAGTCCTTGTTCATCTCCCAGATGGCCCTGTATTTGTCCCAGCTCTTCAAGTAAGCCTGCAGGTGGCTGGCATTGGCTGACATCCCTGCGGTAATGGCAGCCTGGATCTTTTTAATCCCCTCGTCTTGCTCTGAAGGATCATAAAGGACTAGGGTGAAGCCAGATGCAAAAGCAGAAGCACATAAAATTACCAAGTACGCAAAATAATTACAAAATTAAAAAAAAATTCATCCAACCTATGTTCACATATATGGGATTCGCCTGAGACTCATTGCTTTTGAAAAGGTCAGGAATTTGCTTAAATTCTGAGATGACGCTGATGAGCTGAGGCAAGATGTTGACGATCTGAGCAAGCTTGCTCAGAGACGGGGAGAACTCCACCTGTCAATGACAAGATGTTTTACACCCATTCACTTCCCTTAAAACAGATTTGGACAGGAGAGAGAACAAAGAAGAGAACCAGAAATGAACGCTTGCTTTATCAATCCGCACGTGTTTCCGTGCTTGTTTATTGCTATTAAACCACTGATTAAAACCATTTTTCTGTCGTATCTATGCAGTGAGCGTTGCCTTTTTTGTGAACAGATCTCAGTTTGAGCAGCCTGAAGACAGTATGTTGTATGTTGGTGGTACCTTGGGTGGACCTTGAGCAGATGTCTGCTGTAGAACTACAAGGACTTTAAACAACGGGTTGGGCAAGATCTTGTTTTCACAGTTGATGACTCCGGAAAGCTTCTTCATAGAGTTGCTGATATTAGAGAGAAACCCTTCCTCTACCATGCGGTTCACCTTCTCTGTATAGGTGGCCCAATGCTCCTGGACCTTTAACACCAAAACACGGTGCAGTCAATGAAACAAACTTCACTGGTCTACAAAATAAAAAAAATAAGAGCGTCAACGTTTATGAAGCAACCGAATCTTTAAAGAAAGAAAACTGCTTTTACCGCAGTTCCATCATCAACAAAGATGCTGTGGATGTCGGTGACAATGTTAAGTATGTCCTGGTGCACCGAGCACAAGATTAGAAGACAGCTCTGCTGGTGAGCCGTCTGGTCATCCTCAAACTGCAAGTTCCTGAAGAACAA
>NC_056498.1:36989624-37000563 GCF_014905685.2 Nematolebias whitei
TATATATATATATATATATATATATATATATATATATATATATATAACCCTTCCCACACTCTTGCAATGTTCTAAGCAATGTTTCTAAACTTTAAACACTCTAAAAGACACAGAATGTCATGATTTCAGCTCCCTGCCTCTGCAAGCGCTCTTGGCCACGCCCACTTCTCCTCTGCGCATGGTGAGCAGCTGATCAGCTGCAGCAGGAAGTTTATCCTGCAGTATGGGCTGCACAAAGGTGCAGGAGGTGCTAAATATTTTAAAATAATTTATTATGAATAAAAAATCCATGCCGATCGTGTGGCTCATCCATCAGTTACCCAATTGTGTGTTATGTGCAATCTTATTTTGAAAAACCGCAATAGAGCAAGTTTGTGATAAACGAACCGCGAAGTAGCGAGGGACTACTGAAGATGGACATAACTGAAGGACCCGTGTCCAGGTAAAGATTGTCCTACTTGTGATGAAGCTGTGAGACATGCAGGTAAGTCTCCTTCCAGGACACGCAGCAGTGGATACAGTCCTGCAGGTCCTGCTTGCTGGAAGACAAATAGCAATCGAAAATCTTGTCCAGGGAGAGGCTTTGAGTGCACAGATGGATGATCTCGTTACTCATCTGAAAATGTGCAGAACACAAACGTTTCAGTGGCAAACTTAAAACCGTTTTTTTTTTTTTAGCTCATTCTTGAAAAAACAAGAGTCTAAAAAGTCTGGAATAGATTTTATGCAACAGAGACAATATGAAATGTAATCACAAGTAATAGTGAATATTTACAAAATACATTAATGGTGCCAATGCAGAGGCATTAAAGCACCTTTATTAGTTTTGGGTTCAAATATTTTGTCATGGAACTTTAAAATAAATACAGAAAAAGAAACTGCAGAATGTGCTACTTGATCCTAAACAGTGTGCTCTGACTTTAGTTAATAAGTAGCGCAGTGCGTACATATTTGTCCAAAAACTGTGAGGACAAAAATATAAAAATAATGGAGATCAACGGGAATTTGCCAAAACATGTAAATTCCAGCTTGTTTTGGAGCTGAAGAGCTGAGATGAACTTCTAATTAGAAGCATCACTCAAAGTTTTCACGTGACTGAACTAAAACCTTGACACCTTGGCCAAAGATAGACAAATATTTGTTTGACATTTTATTATTGGCGTTCAAAAAAGCCCTCACGAAGAACTGGCTTTCACTGGAGAACCCAACGTTGAACATATGGATGGACATCACAAGATGGAGAGAGAAGTATCAAAGTTCATGCTCAGTAATCCAGGGAGAAAATACAACAAAGTTCAGTCAGGTCATCTGGACGGTTTTGTTTTGTTGTTGAGACGATTCATCCTTCATCCAAAGGACTTCATCAGTCCGAGGAGCCACAACAAGCTCAGTCCCACAAGCAGCACACCCACAAAGTGAGCTGGTTTCTGGGGCCCTCCCTCTCCAGTGTTTCCCCTACCATTATACAAGTGGGGCACCCCAACCGCCTATCGGCACTGAGGTAACGCTAAGCTAGCGGCTCACAATACAGTTGCACTAGCTAAAAAGCTAAAGGCACTAAGGCAGCCTCTTCCCTCATGCTGAATGACAAAATGACAAAAAGGACACATTTACTTTATACTGGAAGAAATGGATGGTTTATATAAAATCACACACACCAGATCTAGACCTTGTAATTTCTGATAAATTAATTGTAACAAAAAACACTTTCACTCCCTTTGTGTTATTTTTTTATGTTGTGTTCCTTATTTTTGTTGTGTAAAAACAAAAAAGGGGGCGTTTAAACTTTACTAATGACTGAAGTGGATGTACATGTTAAATATGTTTATAAATGTTTATAAATAAAAATGTATGAATAAATAAAAAGTTGATGTTTTTTAAAGTTTTTACACAATCACAGTTCAGACTTTATGATTTAAACCTAGTGTGATCTCACCGCTGTATTTATCTTTCAAAGGCCCCAGAACGAGGACAGTGGACATCAATGCTTACAGACTTCAGTTATATTTTAGCTTAAATCATTCCTTCAAAACTACACGTGGAGAGATTTTAACTTCTCATTTCTCCTACAAAAAACACTGTAGAAACATAAAAACTCGTGGGTCACCACTAGTGTCTTCTGCTGCTCATTTAATTGAATAATTTTGTAAGATCCAGTTTAGTTTTCACACACGGACTGTTTGTTTTAGGCTTACTTTTCAGTCTGTTTCTGTCTGCCTTTATAAAGTGTGTTGCCAGGAAGTGGCACGCAGGTGTGTGGTTACCATGGTGACCCCAGTGAGCCACTGTCAGAAGCTTTAACATCTCTTTTGATCTTGGTTCTTTGTCTGTTGTTTTTGTATTAAAACATAAACGCTTATATTGTTAGTTTTGGTTATTACAAAACTGATGTTGGAACTTTTGGCGCACACTTCACAATTTCTACAGAAATATTCTAGTTTTTTTCCCCCTCCCTTTGTCAATAATTATAAGTGATATAAAGAGGCCTCTGATGAAAAGAGTTGGCCTTTTTAAAGCTGATTGTTTAGGGCTTTATATTTGTTGTTTGTTAGAACGAATGCAGTTTGAGGGAGTCGAGTTTTATTGAATATGTTTTTAAAGTCGACAACAAAGACAAACAGGGTGGGAGTTATTATGTTACAGCCCACCGCTCTTACAGGCGAGGCTATCACTTAGCTCGTTACACAATGGAGGCTTGCTCTTTGTAAATACACCGTAGAGTTGCATCGGTTTGTTTTAAAAAGGAAGCGTGGGAGCTGAATGAGGATGTCTCTCTCTTTTTTCTTTTTCTTTTTTCATCAGACAGCCTGAAAAAGACAAGTGATGATAAAGTATTTTCTACTGAATGCACAGTGTCAAGGTACTTCAGCTCAATGGGCTCGTGTGATAATGAGGCTTAATAATAAGAGATCCACCTAAGTCCTGGCGTTTATGAAGTGTAGCTAGCGATGACTGTGTGCGTATAGGAGAAGCGAGTGTGAGAGTGGAGGAGTAAAAAAAAAAACAGCAGAGAGAAAAAGAGGTCAAGTAAAAACACCTGACTTGAATAAGAATGATGCATGTACCTGGCAGAGGAGCCTAGCGATGCTCTCGGTGTCGTTATAGTGGGGGGAGTTGATCCAGATGATACGAATGAGACTGACAATGTGTTGCAGCTTTGAAACGATTTGTCTGGGCTTGAGCTGGAAAAGCTCCTCACAGGGCTCCTTCAGGATGGACAGGAAGGTCTTGTTTGACTGAGCCTGCAGGGAGCTCTCCTGGACAGCAGGGAAATACAACAACATGCATGAATTTACAGACTTCACTTGTCTTTAAATAATTACTGTTGATAATGTGGGTAGAACTCTCAATAAAAGACAATTTGTTTGACATTTATCCAAACAACTATATAATATAAAGTCACTCTGAGGTCTGTCACATACAGAAATACTCAGATGACACAGTGATGGGTGTATTAGAGATGGACTGGAGGAGTACAGGGGCCTGGTGGAGGATGGTGTGGAGCAAACCAGTTGCAGCTGAACACCACCAAGACTAAGGAGACGGTGCATGACTTTCGAAGAAACAAGCCCATACTTGAACCTGTGTTGAATAATTGGGTGGATGTGGAGGTGGTCAGCATCAATAAATGCCTATGACTGAAGAGAGAGCTGAGCTGTAAGACAAAGCTCTCTGTTTACCTGTCGGTCTATGGTCTTACCCTCACCTACGGCCATGAGCTCTGGGTAGTGACCGAAAGAATGAGATCATGGATACAGGCGGTTGAAATGAGTTTCCTCCGAAGGGCAGCTGGACTCTCCCTTAGAGAAAAGGTGAGAAGTTCAGTTATCAGGAGAGACTCGGAGTAGAACCGCTGCTCCTCTACATCGACAGGAGCCAGTTGAGGTGGTTCAGGCATCTGGTAAGGATGCTCCTTGGGCGCCTCCCTAGGGAGGTGCTTTGGGCATGTCCGACAGGGAGGAGACCACGGGGAAGACCCAATACATGCTGGAGAGACTACGTCTCTCGGTTGGCCTGGGAACACCTTGAAATCCTCCCAGAAGAGATGGAAGAGCTGGAAGAGGTGGCTGTGGAAAGAGATGTCTGGGCCTCCCTGCTCAAGCTGCTGCCCCCACAACCTGACTTCAGCACAAACGGAAGATAATGGATGGATGGATGAATGCATGCATAGATGGATGGATGGAATTAGATGACAGACTGGACTAGACGGTGAGCGCAGATACCATCTACAGGAAGTCCCCTTCCTGTAGCGATGCCTCTACTTCTTGCGGAGTTTGGGATCTTTGAACATCTGCTGGAAGCTGCTGTTTAACCAGTCTGTGATGACCAGGGTCCTCTGTTACACTGTAGTGTGATGGGGTGTCAGAACCTGGAATAATGACATGCCAAGGCTAGACAGACTGGAGAGAAGGGCTGGCTCTTTGGTGGGCACAGAGCTGGACTCTGTGGCAAAGAAAAGGACCCTGGACAAAGGGACCTCCATCCTGAACAACGCCCATCATCCTCTACACATGTTCAGCATGTAGAGGAGTACATTCAGTCATAGACCCAGTCCTGCTCCACAAAAAGAATGGGGAACTCTTCTGTCCCCCAGCCACGACCTCATTGGCAGGAGGAGGCACTCAGTGATAGGTGCAGTTTGGGGCTTTAAAGCAGCCGTATAAGAAGTTCTGTGTTGGTTCCTGTGTTGTGTCTGCTGCTGGATGTTAGAACTTCCTTTAGGAATAATAAAGTGTCTGTCTGCTTACCTGTATTTCCGTGGCAAGCTGGCAAAACTCCTGAACATACAAAGACTTGCTCAGTAGTACGATGTCCAGGATGTGTTTGACTTCTGGTTTTTGCAGCTGTTTGCTGATCTCGGACAACTGGGTGAAGCGACTCTTCCAGAAGGTTATCTCCTGCAGTGGGCCATAGTTGTCCCTATTTTCCATTATTTGCTGGGTGTTTAGGAGCTCCTTGATCTGATCCATCCAGTGGATCATCATAACTAGAGCCGCAGAGAGTTCAAGAAATAAAAGTTGATACTTAATTATTTAAATAGTATTTAAGTAAGGAATGCCCATTCTTGCCACTTTTAATGCCAAAGTTTTGAACTCAAATCATCTTGTGCTGAAAAGGGACAATTCAATTCAGTTTATTTATCAAATCACAACAGAAGTCACCTCAGGGCAGTGCACGGACACATTCATATATACGTAAAAAAGTAAGTTAATAACATTATTTATCTGAGGAGCAGACTGCTTTGAATTTAACCTCTTCACACTCTCATCTTGAGCAAGCTTAAAGGTGACAGTGGAAAGGAAAAACTCCCTCATGAGGAAGAAACCTTTAGCAGAACCAGGCTCAGGACAAATGGCCATCTGCTTCAACCGGTTGGGTTTGGTAGGAACAGATACACAATGGCAGGTCAAGAATCACATGTTAAGATAGAAATAATATCAAATGAAAACAATTCAATTTAAGAAATGAGGTCAATTTGTCCTCCAGTAGTCTAAGCCTATAGCAGCATAACAAGCCAACTCTAACTATAGGATTTATCAAAAAGGAAAGTCTAAAAACTGGACAATGTGTCAGCCTCACGAACAGAAACTGGAAGTTGGTTCCACAAGAGAGGAGCCTGATAACTGGAAGATCTTCCTCCCATTCTGTTTTTGGAAACTCTAGGAACCACAAGTAAACCTGCAGTCTGAGAGTGAAGTGCTCTGTTAGGAAAATATGGAACAATAAGATCTGTAATATAAGATGGCGTTAGGTTGTTGAGAACTTTGTAGATTAGAAGTAAAACTTTGAATTCAATTCTGGATTTGACACGGAGCCAATGGAGAGAAGCTAAAACTGGAGAGACATGATCTCTCCCACTAACTCCAGCTAAGACTCTGGCAGCAGCATTTTGGATCAACTGAAGACTTTTTAAAGACGTATTTAGACACCAAGATAATAAACCATTGCAATAGTCCAGTCTAGACGTGACAAATGCATGGATCAGTTTTTCTGCATCATTTTTAGACAAGATGTTTCTAATCTTAGCAATATTACGCAGGTGGAAGAAGAACAGGGTTGTAGCTGTTGCTGTAGATGTTTCAGTAAAACCTGGTGAATGGCCTTGAGTAAGGTCTTATGTGAAATTGTTAGATCTTATGAAATGTGTTAGTGTTAAGTGAATGTGGTTGGGTTGCCTCCAAAAGTTAATCGGCTTTAGATGTAAAGTCAATAAATGCTTTCTGACAGTTTCACTGCCATTTGTCCTGTGGTTTATAAGACAATAATGTTGACTTACAATTTATGCCAAATATTTAAGACAAGATGTGCAATCTGTAGAGCTCAAAGTATTTGGTAAATATACTCAATATGTAGTAATTTGCTCCATATCTGCGTGAGTAAATTATAGTACTTATTTGTTGGGTAACGTCATATAGCGTAGCTGTTGGGGCCATCTAGAATTGAGGCAATTCCAAAAGTGCGGAGAATATTTCCTGAGTTTCATTAAAAGCTGTGCAGTGTTGCATGACATATTTTGCTAACAGACTGACAGGGGTTGCCACCAACAGTTAATGTAATAAAAAAATGCAAGCAAAATAACCTATAAAGTGTAGCACTCTGACTTTACAACAATCTGTGCCTCATTTACCCATTCATACAGCACTCTAATACATCTATACAAAGAATAATCAGAGCTTTAGATCACATTCATACATCAATGGGACACACATCGGAGGTAATGAGGGGTTCAGTGTCTTGCCCAGGGACACTTCAGCACGTGACTGCTGGTGGATTCGAACCCCCAACTCCCCTATTGGAGGATGACTGCTCTAACCACTCAGCCACAGCTGCCCCAAAGCATGAGTATGTGCTGGGAGTGATGCTCAGACACTAAACAGCAAAACTGCAAGGATACCTGTAAAATGATCAGAGTTTCAGCCGTTTAGTTTAGTTCCTTAATGTCAGTTGGCTTTGGCGGATATCTAAAACTGGACTGGTTCCACAAATGATCCAGTTGTAACGGTACAACCAATATCTATCTCCTGAAAGTTTCATTGCAACTCATCCAGCAGTTTATGAGATATTTTGCAGACAGACTGAAGAAGTTTCTCTCAGCTGCTCCCTTCTCCAGAGGTCACCAGAGAACAAACTCGCATGAAGGATTTGGACTTTTTTTTTTACGCTGGATGCCCTTCCTGACACAACCTGGGCTTGAACCAGCTACCTCAGGATTACAAGACGTGGCACTAACCACCGAGCTACCGCAGCCTGTCTGCAAACAGACGCACAAAACATAAACATCTGTCTTTGCCTTTTAAGAGGTCCGAGATGGGGTAGAGGTAGAGCAGCCGACTGGGGACCAGAAAGTCTTGGTTCGACTCTCAGCCATTCCCACATGTCGTGGTGTCTCTGAGCAAGACACCTAATGCCTAATCGCTCCCCAGGCTCTTACATAGCCGCCCGCTGCTCCATCTGAATGGATCTCAGGTGCGATGGGTTAAATGCAGAGAACTAATTTCATCGTTGTATGGGAACATACAATGACAACCTCAGACTTCCCTTAACAGAAAGCAATAATGACCTGATTGCAAATGAGAGTATAAAGGTTGATTGCATCCAGAATTGTTAAAACCACAATGTATGAAATAAAATGTTGGATTTAAGAAAATGATTAATATGTAAAAATATACTATAAGAGTGATTTTAACTAAAAATTAGACGAGTAAACTAAAAAAAATGAATGAAACCTGAGCTGTACGGGTGCTAGTGAGAACCATGGAACAATGTTTCTCATTTAAAAAAAAAAACACTTAAAGCTATTTTGAAATTCTGTAGAAAGGTATCCCTAATAAATATTATACCTGTTTTAGATAGCTAATCACAATTGAGCTGTTTCTTCAAATTGGGGAGACGTGTCTATAACAGGTAAGATATTTATTGTTCATAACTTTGCCACATCAGAAGTTTTGAACACTCGCTTTAAGAACATGTGATGTTGTTTCAATAATGTTTCGAACAGAAAGAGAAAAGATTCACAGATCTACAGTAAAAAGCCTCTTCAACTCACTCTCCATCCTCTGCACGAGCTTTTTGTCCTTGCAGGCTTCCGTAGGAGTGCATTGCAAGGCTTCCATTGGGATGTATAGAACCGTGTTGCCTGCCTTTTTATACCAGTCATCTGCTCAAACACAGAAATATGATAAAAAAAAAACACACTTGTACTTGAAACTAAAATAAACGATTAAAAATTAAATGCATTGTAAATAAAATAAAACTTTTTTCGTTACTTTGCGCTATATTTTATTTATAAAAGCACAGAAGCTGTACCCACCGGTAAGGCAGGCGGTGAAGCAGTGCATGCTCTTGGTATAGTCGTCCTTGATGCTCTTGTTTTTGTAGAAGCTGAGAGCCACTTGGGGGGCATGCAAGCAGGTCACGTCTTCAAGCAGCGCGTGGAGGGTATCGCCCTTCATCCTGTAAAACTGAATGGCTGCCTCAAACGTTTCTTCTGTGATAATGGCTCCTGGCATGCGGGTGATGTAGCACAGCCCATCAACCATCTCCTCCTACGAAAATAAGAGATTAAGTGAAAAAATTTGAAAACTGATGGGAGAAAAATCATTTTAAAAAACCTGCAGTTAATTAGCGCTTGCTGCTGAAGGACGGAAGGCAGGTTATACTGCTTTTACTGTCTGTTCGCAAAGCATCTCAGAAACCAGTGGACATAATTTAATAAACTCTTAGAAAACAATGACATCTACAACTGATTAACCTTTAGAGACGACTCCATTCAAGATGGCTGCAACACCCAACTGAGAATCGAAAACACAAAATGGCTATAGCTCAGTCAACTGCACAGATATTGGGCTAGAATTTGGACTGATCACTGACATATGCTTAGTCTAAAATTTTACCATTAACAAAAAAAAATAAAATAAAATAAATTCCAGCTGTTCCCTCTTCAGTCGCAACATCCTCCTCCATCTCACTCTGTCCTCTGCATCCTCTGTCCTCTCTAACTGCATCCATACAGCTCAACTTTGTCTTTTTCCTTCTTTTATTCACAACACAATCCATTATGCTGTTCTACGATCCGGGCGGCACGGTGGCTCAGTTGGCAGAGCTGTTGCCTCGTAGTAAGAAGGTCACTGAATCGAATCCCAGCCGAGGACCTTTCTGAGTGGAGTTTACATGTTCTCTTCATGCATGCGGTGGTGTTCTCCGGGTACTCTGGTTTCTTCCCACAGACCAAAAACATGCATGTTAGGCTGACTGGTAACTCTAATTGTCTCTAGGTGTGAGTGAGAGAGTGAATGATTGTTTCTATGCGTCCCTGCGAGAAACTGGAGACCTGTCCAGGGTGTACCCCGCTTCTCGCACAGTGATGGATGGATATGGGGACCAGTGACCCATGCGACCCGAAAAGGAAAAAGTGGGTAAAGATAATGGATGGATGGACAAACTATGAGAGCTAACCATTAATACTAGATTATACAATATCGCACTTATTGATATTTATTTTTCAGGCTTTGACCTAAAACAGCTATAACTTTCTCAACATAGCATAATTACAGTTTAAACTCTGGCGTGAAAGGCAGCTGGTAATATGCACTCCTTCAAGTAATGCTAGACCTTTAAATCATGCAAATGATTTTGGTACAAACCGAGTTATTTGATGATGGCGAATAGCATTGCAACAAACAGTGCTCGATAAATCCCACACAGGCATTAATAAACAGGCAACCTCATAAGTGCATGCATTAAACTCATTAATAAACAGCATATTTTAAAACATTTTTAAGTACCGGTAAAGGGGTGTTGTAGTCCACCTGAAGCCCACTGGATATGTGCACATAAACTACCACAGATGGGATGAAGGTGTCCAAAATAAACTGATCCAGGAGCTTCATGTTTTCTTCTGTCCATGACTCCTCACTTACACCAGATATAGAAACAGACTGCATAAGCAACTGCCATGAGATGGAGAGAGCCAAGAAAAAGATATTTAATACAAAAAAAAAAAAAG
Organism: Nematolebias whitei; assembly: GCF_014905685.2. NCBI lineage: Eukaryota > Metazoa > Chordata > Actinopteri > Cyprinodontiformes > Rivulidae > Nematolebias > Nematolebias whitei. The sequence goes on from NC_056498.1 coordinate 36,999,631, forward strand.
TGTAAGTGGTCAAGAATAAAAGTAAAAATATAAAGCTGAAGTTGCGTACCTGTCGGATGGCCGTTGTGTCATCCATGTCTTCTAGACTGAGCGACATCCTGTGAGATGAGGTTACAAGTTAGCTTAAATTAGCTAATTTTGATATCCACACAACGTTTAATTTAAAGTTTAAAACTTGGCACGTTTTATTACACAAGGTTGAAAACTAACTACTATAATATTCGCGTGTTCTAGTTTACCGTACAGAAAGTTATGCAAACATTCTGAGTATTTTTTTTTTTATATCAATATTATAATTGTTAGCGTTAGCTTAAAACTTATACGGTAGCATTTAGCGGTTCGCCTTGCCTGGTAGCCAAAGTGTTAAATTAAATTTATTTTACGGCTTCGCTAAGGTAACTGTGCCAAAGCCGTGACAGCTTCTAGGGGAGCTCCTTCCAACACATGAAGGTTCGGTATTTAAATCGTAAACTTGACTTTCCTCTCGCTCAAACCATATCCGCCGCTTTTCAAAGCTGAATCTCCGTGTTGGTGTCGCCATGGAAACGAGCGGTTGGTTGTCAAGGTAACTCATGAAGGCCAGTGAGCGAAGAAACGCGAGTAGAACGAGACACAATGCATGCTGGGAAACGTGGTTTGTAAAAGATTTCATACACCGATCTTATTTATATATATTATATATACATACATTATATCCAATAACTTCAGCCAGGATTTTGTCCCCAAAATGTTTTTATTTTTTATTTTTTGGATAAAAAATAAATTTATTTAAGATGACAGTTGACATGACTGTTTAGTTTCATGGAAGGGTCGGTTTTCCCCTGATGTCTGATAAAATATCTGCAAAATTAACTGAGTTGTAGCCATTTTTGTGTTGGTTAGACTGGATTGACTCCTACGGTTAATCGGTTTCAGACTTGCATCTGATGATTG
>NC_056498.1:37000663-37015022 GCF_014905685.2 Nematolebias whitei
ATTTAATACTTAATTAAGGTAAAGTTAGTAGGTTGGCTAAATCTGACTGGATTCAAAAAAACAAACAATTCAGAATTCAAATTAAGAAATATTCACGTTTAAGAGATTTTGTTTGGTGGGAAAGATGTATGAGTTTTTGTCAGAGATTACCAGGCCTTTTTAGTTGGTTTCATATTTATCTCATTTACATCATATTTCAATAAAATATTAAATATCTTTCCTCTAGATAACAATGCTTGCTTTCTCAAAATACGTTATAGTATTTATATTATCATGAGAACACAGAGCTTGTTTAACGAGATAATGTCTTATAGAAGATCTATGGATTTTTACTTTGAAAAGCATTTTGTTGTAATAACTACAAGCTGTTTTTTTTCCCCATTATAATTCAGTACAGTCCAAATAATTCAAGCTGAAAACGAAAGAACTTCCCTCTCTGATCAAGTCATTTTCATGGATTGTCACCAAGTGTCAGAACCGTGATGATGAAACGGGATATATCATGAGAGACACTCATTTTCACATCTGTTTTTAAGACTGTTGTCTCTCAACAACATCTTATCTTCATAGGATGAAAGCAGCTTGGTTATCTTGGGAAGATGGGACAATTAACTTGTGATTTTTGAGAAAACCACATTAAAATTAATAATTGCAGCTTCAGTCATTTACGCGTTCTTTTCAAAAACAGTTTGAAAATCCTCCCAAGTTGTTTTTCAGCAAAATCATAAACTCATCAGAGCTGTTTTAAAAAGTTAACTGTAAATGTTTTTTTTTTTTACTGCAACTTAAAACCTAAAAATCATTTGAATCTTGCAGAATTTGTCTCACTAAGGGAACTGTTTATTTTACATTATGGTATGAAGATTTCTGTTTTTATTTTGGTTTAGTCTACAGTATTCCATTTTTGGGTTATGATTCCATCCACATGTTTTTTGGTAACTTCTTGTTTTATTTGTTTAGTTTGCCTTTAGCATCTCTCCACCCACCTGGTCCTGATATGTAATTTATCTCCTCTGCTTCTTGTGTCTCGTTGCCCCTCTGTGTATTTATACGTCCAGTTTTTCCTTATTTACTTGTCAGAACAGTTCTTTCTTGCTCGCTTTAGTTACCGGTATAACTTGTGGAAAATAAAATGACGACCATAATTTCCGGACTATAGAGCGCACCTGACTATAAGCCGCGCACACTAAATAAATAATTCTGCTTTAATAGTAAACTAATAATCAAGAGGAGCCAGTTGAGGTGGTTCAGACTTCTGGTAAGGATGCTCCCTGAACGCCTCCCTAATAATAATAATAATAATACATTTTATTTGAAGGCACCTTTCATATCACTTATTGTCACCTAACAAGAAATAGAAAGATAAAAACAATAAAACAATAAAAGATAGATGTCAATAAAATCAAACACAGTTAATGGTAGACTACGTAATGACATTAAACAGAATAAGCAAGTTTGAAAAAGTGAGTTTTAAGGTTAGATTTAAATAAGGGCAGAGAATCAGAATTACGGATGTGGTGTGGAAGAGCATCCCAGAGACGAGGGGCTTTGCGGGCAGGAGGTGTAACAAGAAAAATGAATAAGGAGGAGCGAAGACTTGGGGATCAGTGAGGTACAGAGGTGCCAAGTTATGGAGAGCTTTGAAAGTGAGGAGGAGTATCTTGAAGTTGATGTGATATTTTATGGGTAACCAGCGAAGATGTTTAAGGATAGGGGTGATGTGTTCCTTCGAAGTAGTTCTGGTGATGATTGGAGCAGCTGTGTTTTGGACAAGCTGAATTTTATGGATGATTTTGAGACGAAAAGCTGAGAGGAGGGAGTTACAGTAGTCAAATCGAGAGGTGACTAGAGCATTGATAAGGATGGCTGTGCTGGTGGGGGTAAGAAATGAGCGGAGATGGTTGATGGTTTGAAGAGGAAAATATGCAGACCAAGTAATGTTACTGACATGAGATTCAAAAGATAAAGTGCTATCAAGGATGATGGCACCCTAAGGAGGTGCTTCGGGCATGTCTGACTGGGAGGAAACCCCAGGGAAGACCCCGGATACGCTGGAGAGACGTCTCTCGGTTGGCCTGGGAACTCCTTGGAGTCCCCACAGAAGAGCTGGAAGAGGCGGCTGTGGAAAGAGATGTTTGGGCCTCCCTGCTCAAGCTGCTGCCCCCGCGACCCGACTTCGGAACAAGCGGAAGATGATGGATGGATGGACGCTAAATAAAAAAACAAAAACAGTCTTATACATATATATGCCACACGTTGTAACGTGAGTGACAGCACACGGTTACTGAGCGAGATGTGCAGCTCTTGTTGTACAGAGTGAACCCCACCGGACTTCATGACAACTATCTCCCTCCCTCATGGGTACTCTACTTAATGGCCTAACACATAATGAACACACAAACTAGGCTAACAAGAACAGACTAATCACTAAAAGAACAACCCTAAACAGCTAACCGAAATGATTAAAAACATCAATTTTACCCATAATCCCTCCCTAAGGCCATGTGACCGACAGTCGATCACAATGAACCACAGAATGCTATAATACGTACGGGTAACATACAAATATGTAGACTAAGTGTTTTATTCTAAACAGTGTGATTAACACGGCTGGTTAAAAAAAATATACAGAAGCCTACCAGGAAGTCATTTATCGCTATCCGTACTCCTCCTGCTCAATCTGTTCCCCTGCTCCGTGGAGAAAAAGTTGTTCTGTGAGCATGTGAGTCCCGCCCTCACATGCTCTGCACATGCAGAAGGGGGATTCTCCACCTCCCCATTCTCCCCTCCTCTTTTCATTGGTCCACTATGAACTGTTCGTAAATTTCATTGGTCAGATATTTTTTAACCTTTATTTATGCAGGTAGTCTCATTCAGTCATGAGAACCCCCAAGAGAGACGTGTATTGTATCTGAGCGCCCGGGTGTGCCAAAGCTAAATGTTTTTGGTGGCAGAAAACTCGTTAGCCCGTCAAAAAAGAAAGAAAAGAAATCCACACAATTTCCTGTGGGATCAATAAAGTTCCATTTTATCTTAAATTAACCGCAGCGTTGTATAAGCCGCGGGTTTCAAAGCCTGTGGAAAAAAGTAGCGGCTTATAGACCGGAAAGTACGGTATTCACTGTAAACGTATTTTCATTTCACCTTAATCGCCCATCCTGGGCAGCAGATTGGCAACAGCAGAAAGGAATAACTCTTTTTACCAGGAACAAACCTCCAGCAGAACCAGGCTTTAGACAGACGGACATCCGCCTCCACTGGCTGGGGTTAGAGAGGACAGGAAGACAGAATGGGTCCGGGTGTGGTTTCTAAGGGACGAAAGACAAAGAAAACTACGTATTCTTGATGGAAATTATTACAAATATAAACATGGAGAGGAGGGCGAGTAAAAAGTAGTCTAAACCTAAAGCAGCAGAAGTAAGGGATGAGTCAGGAAGTCCAAGCCAACCCTAACTATAGGATTGATCAATAAGGAAAGTTGTATACCTAGTTTTAGAAGTAGACAGGGCGTCAGCCTCGTGACAGAAAGTGTACTTGTTTACTTTGGGTTTCTTTCCTGCCGTGCCTTTCATTTCATTTTTGGATTAAACGTTATCTTTCCCCACACCAGCCATCTTCTGGGTTTTCTGTCCACATCTAGGTTCCTCTGCATTAAATATAGACAACTATTGGAAGAAAATACATTTGCTATTTATACAGTATATGTTTAATACACGTCAATAAATGTTTATTTCATTTACCCTTTATTTATCCAGGTAGTCTCATTGAGCCACAAGAACTCATTTTCAAGAGAGACCTGTTTAGGGAGCAGATGGTGGGGGTTAAGGGCCTTGCTCGTGGGCCCATAGTGGGGCGAATGAGGGTGGGGGCAGGTGTAGGTGCTTCACATACCCCACCCACATTTTTGATGTTGTCGGCACCAGGGCTTGAACCTTCTCTAACCTCTGCGCCTCCACTCCCCAAATGTGCATTGTGTGTTGTCTTAAATTTGCTGCAGTGATTTAAAAATGGATTTTAAATCTTGGAAGTTTATTTTGTGATTAAGTGACAATGAAAGTCTAGTTTTCGAAGTGTTTGGCCGTTATTTGCAGTGTAACAGTGTCATTTTTCATTCTACACTACCAGGTATTCTCACAACTGCTGGGACCTGAACCAAAGTAAAGTCTTCATGGTGATAAATGCTTTCATTAAGAGGCTCAGAGACCTGCTCCTGGTGATTATTATTATTATTATTATTAGTTTTGCTTATTCACTGATTTAGACTAAATTGAAATTTGACCAAGTGATTTTATAAAACATCCTATGAAGCATGCACAAGAAAAATCCACGTGATAAATTACTTTATGCTGGATGTAATTAATGCTCTTTGCTGTTTACAATAAATTATCAGCTTCGCTTGAACCCTTCTGTGACGACGAACAGCAGTTTAGACTGTATCCAGTGAGAACACTTTAGTTCTCTTATAGCGAGTGTCTCAAAGCGTTTGTCCTCTGTCAGGTTTGTGACTGCCAGCATCAGTTTGCCCGTTGGGAGGATGGTCAGCAGAGGGCCCTGCCGTACTTTAGAGGTTGCAAGGGACCAGAGCTGACGTTCGCGCTTCAGGGGATAGAAGCCAGCTTTCAACGTGGCCTGCAGAACCTGCGCTCTGTTGGCGAGGGCATCCTGAATGTCAAAGACAACGCATGGAACACTGAATTCCAAAGGTTGATTCACACTGAACACTACGCATGTATTTTACATGTTTCAAGAAAACTAAAGAAGTTCATAGTCCTTTTCCTGTAAAGTGCCCTGAGACAACTTTGTTGTGATTTGGCGCTACATAAATAAACTGAATTGACTTAAAAATTATTATTTTTTTACTAGAAAGCATGAAGGTGTATCCTAATTAGACTTTCATTAGCACTATATTTTTCTATATAAAAAGACACAATATAGCTATCCCAGATATAGACTGACTTTTTCAGGTACGTGCCAAAAAAATGTGCTTTTGATTTATTTTTGGAGGAAGCTACATCTACCCACCCGCTTTGGATGTTATCAGCCATGAAATGTCCGTTATTAGTTGTTATCATCCCCATATGTAGCGATCAGACTGCCCGTCCTGCACCTCCTACTGGGTTTAAAGGTACGTTGTTAGCGTTGCTAGTGATGATAATAGATTACGTTGCTAGCATTGTTAGCGCTCATAATAGGCTCAGGTGGTTAGGTTCAGAGTAAAGGGTCTTGGGGTTAGGTTTAGGGTCTTGGTTAGGTTTAGGCACAAGGGTAAGGGGGTTAAGTTTAGGGTTGTCCTCTGGGTCAGGTGTAAGGTTAGGTTTAGGGAAAGGGTTACATAAGCTGAAAAAAACCCACTTCCTGGTTTACCCCTGTGCAACACTGCCTATTATCAACGATAATAACGTTCCTTTAAACCTACAAGGAGGTAGGCGGGACGGTCTCACCACTGTGTATGGCGATGATAACAACTAATAACGGCCGTTTAATGGGCTGATGACATCCGAAGCCGCTCATCTAGTTACGCAGATTTTATTGCGCGAGCAAATAATCAGGTAGTGAATTTGGTCAGATTTCATAATAAAACAGACCGGTCAGTCTTAGATTATCGTCATATCAACAGTTCATCTGTGTCAAAGACAACTACTCAGGAGGTATTTTATTCTTAGTGACAGGAGGCAGAAAAACACTGAATAGTATGATACCACCAAGGTTTTAAATTTGAAGTCACAGAGAAAACCCCCCACCAAATTACTTGTTTTAAGTGCCCAAGTAATTAACTTTAACTTTGTTAATTTAATGTGAGCTGTAAAATCTGTCACTGGATGTTTGTTGGTCATAAGAACAGGAGAGCAGCAGCTTGATTCATGAGCAAAACTTGAGCTTGTATTAAGCTCAAAAGGAGAAAATCCAGGGCAGCTTAACCAGATATGAATATAAGCAATATGAACTTGTGAGCAATCTCTAAAGTCAAAGTCGGACTATTGAGTGCACCTGAATATAAGCCGCGCCCACCAAATTAAAAATTAAAAACAAAACGTGTACATATATAAGCCGCAGGTCTCCATGTTGAAATGAGATATTTACACAGAAAGATTTTTTAAACTTTTAATTAAGTACTGTAGCGTGGCAGCACACAGCTACTCAGAGAGATGTGCAGCTCTTGTTGTAGATCAAGAATCAACCACCAGATGGCGTTTTATAGACTTTTATCTTATTGTTCAACACACACAGAGTGAACCCCACTGGTCTTCATGACAACTACCTCCCTCCCTCTCTTCTGAATGGCCTAACACAAACTAACACATAATGAACACATAGTTTCACATGAACAGACGATGCTAAACAGCTAACCGAAATGATTAACAGTGAACGTAAATTTTACCCATAATCCCTCCCTGAGGCCACATGACCTGAAACCAAGTTTCATTGGTCCACTGTGACCTGTTGGGTAATTTCATTGGTCAGATTTTTTTACAGGTACAAGCTGTGTCTCAATCCAATGGATGCATCCTTTGAAGGACCCAGCCTACCCGGTCGACGTAGGCCGGGTCCTTCAAAGACCACGCAGACTGGAAGCCAGCGGCTGTGAATTGGGACAGGTCTAGCCTTCAGGGTTACGTCGGCGTATGTCCTGTCGCCTAGCAACCGTGACAGCGCTCAGCCGAAGAAAGAATGGAGATCGAAATGTTGTTTTACTGCGTTGTTTTCAATTCTAGAGGAAGTGCAGGAACTTTATCGCTGCTGGCGGCATGTTTTATATCCTGCTGAGAGACGATCATATCCAGGTAACTTACATTCTTTTTAGTCTACAAACTTTCAATGAATAACCGTTAACTTCAGCTAATTTCATGGATAATTTCAGTGACTGACAGACTAATGTATTAACTTTATTAACCTGTGCATAATAAATAAAATCTAAATTGATCTTATTAAATTATTAATAATTTAATAAAATGTAATATGTCATAATCTTTAATTTATCTTAAATTTAGAATACAGCATAACATTTTCCAATATTTTATTTTATAAAAGCTATTGGTACATAAAGTGGCTGTAAACATGTTAAAAACAGGGTCTTTCATTTCTTTTATTTAATTAATAAAATAGTGTTTTCACTGAGCATCAGTGTATTTACCTTAAGCCTCATAATTGTGATAATGCTTTGATATCTTATAAAAAATGAAATCTTAAACTAATAATGTTTTTGTTGTTCTCTACATTTCCTGAACCAGACCAGGCCCTTGTACAGCAGGATTAACCCGAGTGTCCCGGTCCTGGACCGTTACTTTAACCAAGAAGATCCTAGACCGGATTTCTGATGAAGCAGGGAGTCTCTGATGGTGTTGATTCATCTCCTGGACCTGGATCCACTACATGGTTGGGGGGCCACAACTGAGACCCTGGTGTTTCTTTTCTGTCTGGCAGGTGGAGCACCTGCAGGGTGGTCTCAGGAGTGTTCTACTGTCCACTGCATCGTTCATCATCTGACAGAAGAGGTGGTGGCCATTCACCACCAGGTCGTCCACCTCCTTAAAAACCCAGAGGACCTGGAGGTGGTGTCCCGTGGGTTTGCAGGGCTGGCACGCCAGAGCCTTTTGTTGTCGTTTTGAATGAACTTACTGTTAATAAAATGAATTATTGACAATACTAGTTTTTGTAATCACTTTATATTTCAAATTTAAAACACAAAACACCTTTTTCAAGAACATAAAAAACAACCATCAATTAATTTATTTATTTGCAATTATTTCGAGAATTGAAAACAGCCTCTCCATTCTCTCCCTACTTTCATTTGCTCGTCTCTCTGCTGCTTCATGTCTTCTGATTAACTGAAATAAATCTTCCTCTCTGTCCTGCTGCCTCTTTCTTCCTCGTCTCCCTTCCTCTTTGTTCCTCAGCCCTGTCTTCCTGGTCACCCACTGCTGCACTTGGACCTGGAGTGTCCTCAGTGATGGAGACAATTAGGACAGGAGGTGCAGTGGAAGGTATCTCTCCTACAACCTCATCCATGAGGACAAACCAGTGCCAAACCACAGCAGCAGCTTCCCATGAACTCCTTCCCCTGACCCACCTGGATATTTGCAGTCCTGAACAGAGGACATGAGACTTCACAGTTGGCAAACAGAGCAACAAACTTTTTTTTTGTACTTTACATGTATTAACAGCTGCAAGTACAAATTATATTCTTCATTACACATGCACATACTTTGTATTCATTTTTTTAGTTTGTCCCATTTCTTTTTAACATGCAGAGGAGTTACCTTCCCCTGCAGGCCCGTCTTCTCCAAAATTATCCCAATAACATCAACATAAAATGAATGAAGAGGGGAAACATGGAAAATAATGTCTTAAACCCACACAGAAAAACTACAGTTTTCACAGCACAACACAAGAGGACATGTACTTCATTAAGATCGCAGGTTATTTACTGTATCAGAGTCAGAGATTCTTTATTGTCATTCGCACCACATGTGGTACATGTGGTGGAGCGAAATTATGTACACGGTCCCAGTTACGTCCAACAATAACATGTATAAGAAAAACAGTAATAACATCTAAGATATGAACTAAGAAAAACATCAACTAAAATACACTAAGCACTAATAGCATAAAAACATTACGTTGAACAGCAGCACGTACATGAGCATGAGTCTGTGTGAGCAGATGAGCACGCACGAACACATCAACATGAACCAGATCAGCAGCAACATTGAAACAGATCAGCAGCAACATTGAAACAGATCAGCAGTATGAGGGTTAATGAAACTGTACTCAGATGAATAAATGAATAAGATGAATAAATGGATCCATTCTTGTACCTCCATGCTACACCTGCAGTGTTTTGCACTCGTGAAAAAGTGGTTGTTCTCATTCTGAAGCTTAATAAAAGCTTTGGTCTGCTCCTTGCTCCCTAAAAAAATAAAATAAAAAAAAAAAAATGCTTAGCGGCAAAAGTATTACAGGACCCGCTGTACGAGCTGATCTCCGACAAAAAAATAATACAAAAAAATGTCTACGCAAATGACAAAAGCCTGTCATCCGCTTTAAATCATAACCGCTTTAGGCTTTAATTTTTTAATCCCACATTTTAACTTACTTACGTTTAAAAGTGTACTCGTTCGCTGCTTCATCCGCCATTATGACCAGAATTTTTCATATGCCCGCAATGCATCTTGGGATAGGGTGGACCGCGAAGGATGCATGAGACCTGGTCTTCAAATCGGGGGAAAAGAATGCCGCATTCGTGGGCCGCATTGAAGGACAGGCCTCGGCGCATCGTTGTGACGTAAGCGGCCTTCAAATTCGGCCTTCCAAGGATACAGCCATTGGATTGGGACACAGCTTGAGTGTTTCCCCTAGTTTACTTGCCTTGGCAGGGTGCTCTTAACTTCTGTGAGTTTTGTCGACGGGGCGAGGCCGTGTGGACGGACACACGTCTGTGTTGCTCGCTGTTTTAGAGCAATGGGGGGGCTTAGTGTGAGGGAGACAGTCAAAGCGCTGTAGTACTACTTCCATAGTCATAGCTTTTTAGCTAGTGCTTCTGTATTGCAAACTGCTAGCTTAACACTACGTCATTGCAGGCAGTTATCGACAGTGAGGGTGTTCAGTGAGCAGGGCACTTGGTTCTGTTGACGAGGCGGGTAGCCCTGATTGTATAATGGTATGGGAAACGCTGAAGTTGTCTCATGGAGACACGAAGACCCACCCACCAGGAGAGACGTGTATTGGGCAGCCATGTGAGCGCCCAGGCGTGACGAGGCTAAATGCTTTGGTGGCATGAAGCTCGTTAGCCCGTCAAAAAAAAAAAAATCCATAAATTAGCCGCAGCATTTTATAAACCGCGGGGTTCAGAACGTGTGAAAAAAGTAGCGGCTTATAGTCCAATAATTACGGTAAACTTAACATCTATTTGTCAAGTTGCGTAATCACTCTTGAGAACAGTTAAGCTGCAGGTCACAGAGGAGCTGAAATAAAAATGAAAAGTATGAAACCAATAAACTACGTTATAAAAATGTCTATTCTAATGCTTTTTATTCGTGGTCACTATGTTTATACACTCAAATGTTTTATATAATAAGTAAGACAGCAGCTACTATTTGGCTTTTTTTTCTGTTTTTCTGAACCTTAAGTTTGTTGAGTTTACATGTTGCTGTTCTTATGCATTTTTACTGTTTTTATCAAAAACGTGTGCTTGTGTGTTTCTGGGTTTATAGGTTTTGCACGTTTGTAGATCATCTGGAAGTGATAATGCAGAACCTGATCAACTCAGCCTTTAACTCCGTGAAAACCGTTCAGAAAGGAGTTGAACTTCTATATATTTTCAGGTCCATGTCTTCATGCAAGGTGTCTCACCAACACGGACACGTACATCTTTATTTTCAGCTCATGAATGTTTGTTCTTGTAAAAGATTCTGATTCATTTCAGGCTGAACTTTTCTCTTTGTTCTTTATTAACATTCTGTCTCTTGCCCATCACAGACCATCAGGCACGCATTGGAAGTAAAAGAAAAGATAGTGTACAACATCTTTGGCAACGATCTCAAATGGGTGAACAAGACGATGCACCAGAGGAAATTGTTCTCTCTTAGCCACGTGTCTAAGACTGCGGGCTACGCTCTGTGGTCCATGGTCCTCAGAAAACGCATCGATAGCCTCATGGAGGTGCGTCTACTGCTTTTAGTTTGTTTACACATACGACTTTACAAAGTCTTTAATCTTTTACCTTCAGGACATTCAGATGCTGGATTCTCACAGCCATAAGCAGATACGTTTGACCTACAACCAGACACGCCAGGCGCTGGAGGAGATTGGGAGGAAGCACTTTTTCAAGTGGGTCCAGAAGTTGGACGGAGAGTTTCACATGAAACTGGAGCAGCCGCTCCTGATCCGCTGCAAGGACACGTCCTCTACACTGAACATCAACTTTGACAAGTGGGTCAACAGCAACGAAAACCTGACAAAGGCTAGTGTGGTTACGAGTGTGCTTGGTGGGTTTGTTTATGTTTGGAGTGTGTGTTTTACCTCTTTAAATGTGCTCTACAGTTATTTATAGAAATAGGTTCTTGGTGGAGACAGTATTTTCATCTAAAATTAAATTATTGAGCACAAACACAAATCCATCAATCCATAAAGGGGATTCAGACACTGCCACCACCTACGATGTCTGCCCCATCTTTATCTGCTTCTTCATTTTCGGGTCGTGGGGGGTCACTGGTGCCCATGCCCAGCCATCACTGTGCGAGAGGCGGGGAACACCCTGAACAGGTCTCCAGTCCGTTTTGAGAGAGGGCAGTTTACAAAGACGCAGTCAGGCCGTGTGAGACTGAAGGCGGTTCCAACCATTTGTTCATTGACCAGAACCAAATGAGAAGAACAGCTGAACTTCCACTGCATGTTGATCCACTAACCAGTGATCACACATATTGTTCTAACTTTGGTACAAACGGTGTTAAATAATACATGTCATATTTTTTTATTGAACAATAATCTTCATCCTAACAGTGCCATTGTAATTTCAGAGACTGAGGAAGGAAGAAACAGAAATGAGGCGAGCGAGATAAGGGAACGATGAAAATGTATCTTCAGAGGACAGGGACATGCTGGGAACGGATGAGCCAGGGTCAACAAGGCCAAGAGGATGGGTCAGCAGGCAATGCAGTCAGGGAACAGAGATGAACAACCTGAGGGAACAATTAGAACACAAAAATAATACATAAGCAGGACAGAAGAACTTCACAGACAAGAAAATTAACTCAGTCCTGCGAAGAAAAATGTTAAGAATGGAAAAGAAATTCTGACATATTTTTTACAAAAGATCAGATGAAGACAACTGGCATGAAGAATAACTTCCAGTTCCATCTCAATGCACCTGTGATAGTTTAATAAGTGTTTTTGTTACTCTCCTACAGTTTATTGATGCTGATAATTCTTGGTAATAATTCTTGAAAGACTCATCTCAACTTGAGCCATGATTACCAAACACTAAACTATTAATATAAAACTACTTTAAATTAACAGTCCTGCAGTAAATACCAACTTTGTGAAGGTTAAAGTAATTTTATTCAAACATCTTGATTCAGTTCACTGAAGTCATTCTCCTGTGGTTTACCTGGAAAACATAAAAAAAATTACTCATCTCCACGATCACTTTTTTCTTTAATGATAATGTCACAATTTATGCTGCAGTCTTTGACAAAGGATCTATAATTTGAACTAAATTAACCACGTCAATCTCTCAGAAAAAAAGGCCAAATATTTTCTAGTTGAGAGTTCAGTAACTGTCTGGAATTAACATAAAAAAAAAAAAGATCAACTTTCAAAATTTAAGCTGTAATGGATATTTTAAAATGCTGAATTAGACAGAAATAGACCCGTTTAAACCCGTCGTGTTGTCAAAGAGCTAGCTGTAGTTAAAACACAACTCGCATCATGTTTAACTAAAACTGGTGACATGAAGTATCACTATTGATTAATTGTGTTACAGAACAGTCGGCTAACGCTTCACAATGGCAAAAAAACATATTTTCATCAACTTACTGGAGAAAACACTTCAGAAACGCAGAGAACGAACTACGTTCAATGCTGGAACTGCTGCTGTTTGGAACTATGTGCAGCTGCATGACCCGCGTGACTTCTTCTTGAAGTCCATGGGAGTGTCGTAACTCTCTCTCTATACAGCTCTGGATTAAACTAGGGTTTAATCCAGTGGCTGCTAATGCGGGTACAGGGTAGGCTGAGGGGGGTACGGTGCGGTGGAGGTGGCCAACAAAATAACGTGCACAGTCCTGAACACAGTTTTGCAAGTCGTGCGCACAAAGGTAGACCATTATTTAAACCTAAATAAATTGCAGCAGCCGGACGGACAGCTGGTTGTTTGGCTGCAGAGACTTCAACAAGTCACCTACAGGTTGCAGCCCAGTGAAATACTGGATTTAGATATCAGAAATGATCTTCTTACTCGTCCATCCATCCATTATCTTTGCCCGCTTCTTCTTTTTCGGGTTGCGGGGGTCACTGGTGTCCATGTCCAGCCGTCACTGTGCGAGAGGCGGGGGACACCCTGGACAGGCCTCCAGTCCATCACTGGGACACATCGAGACAAACGAGACAAAACAACCATTCACTCTCTCACTCACACCGAGGGACAATTTGGAGTTACCAATCAGCCTAACATGCATGTTTTTGGTTTGTGGGAGGAAACCGGAGTACCCGGAGAAAACCCACGCATGCACGGAGAGAACATGCAAACTCCAGCCAGAAAGGTACTCCGGCTGGGATTCGATCAACGACCTCGCTGAGAGCCAACAGCTCTACCAACTGCGCCACTGTGCCACCCTCTCTGTTTTGATTTCAGTTTGACCTTCTCCACTCTGAGTTTGACATCATGTCTGTGTTGTCGCCCGTTTAGTCGTTGGATGGCATCTTTGTTTTTTTTTTTTTATCTAAGAAACTCCACATTTATCTTCCGGTGCCAGATGAGTCTGCGAAACTAATGTAGTTAAAATTTAGTTCCCCTGCACAGGACTCGAATCACTCCGCTTGTGTTTGTCATGTGTTGCTTGCAGCGACTTGATGACCATGCTTTTTGAGACTCGGTACTGGGAGCTGCTGAAGTTCGAGATCCCCCAGAGAATATCTGGCATATACCAGAGTAAGGAGGACATCCGAATCTTAAGGGAGAGAGTGCTGCTGCTGATCAAAATCTACCACAGGTCTGATACTCACAAAACATAAATTAACTTTTATTTCCCCAGCTGACAATGTAAAGCCCTAAAGGGGATTCAGACACTGCCACCACCTACATCTGCCCCAAAACTAAATACAACACACGCTTGCTGTTAGTTTGAACCCTTTGTGTTTATGCCGTCTGTTCATTAGGATCTTAGGAATGCTGTCTTCTGAAGATCTGAATCTGTTCCGGGGGAAAGTTCGTTTCATTGACAGGAAGATTCAGCCAGGTCTGACCAAGCTGCTGTGGGTGACTAAAGGGGCTTCTAATTACTTCATCAACGACTGTCTCTTCCACATTGACATGGTTGTAACGCTCACATCATTGTCTTTATATGAGCACATTTCAGCGTCAGTCATAAAACAGCACCTAATCCTCTCTGAGCAACTATTGTTTCTCTTCTTTTGTCTCGTTTTAAAACCCCTCTAGGTCAAATCATTAGTTGATGGTTACAGAGAGTCCAACAAGACCATCTCCAACCTCTGTGGGCAAATTAGTGAAACTTTGCTGGTAAAAATAGATGGCAAGACTGTGTACAGGTAAGATTAGACGGGATTCTTTTTTAACTAGAGAAAGTGCATGTCCTGCAAAAATGCCATGTGAATGCTTATTGCTTAAGAACTTGCTGAAAAA
>NC_056498.1:37015122-37015672 GCF_014905685.2 Nematolebias whitei
TGGTGAGCCGTCTGGTCATCCTCAAACTGCAAGTTCCTGAAGAACAAATGTGTAAAAACATAAAAAGAAAATTAAAAAAAACTATTGATTTAGTTTTTGTTGAAGCCAAATTATTGTTTAAATTGAATCATGGAGTAAATCATATCAGGGCAACTAGAAAATTCAGTATCCCACCTGTCAAGATCAGACCTTCTGTTTCATTTGATACAGTAAATATGTTGCACAACTGTGTGAATGTGGTGTTAATTTCTGGGGTGTTTTTTCAGATAAGTTCCACTTTTTGTGCTAATTTCCATTTCTTTCAGCCTAATTGGGCAAACGTGTTTCTGCTTTTTTCTGCAACTTTTAGCTTGTTCTACCTTTTCAGCTACCTTTGTAGCATTTATTTTTAGCTCATTTCAGCTGTTGTCAGATACATTTAAGGTTTTTTTTTCATGGTAATTTTTGCTACTTTCAACCTAATTTACTTCTTTTATGGCAATTTCAGCTTGTTATGTGCTCATTTCAGGGGCAGCACGGTGGTGCAACTGGTAGAGCTGCTGCCTCTCAG
>NC_056498.1:37015772-37016333 GCF_014905685.2 Nematolebias whitei
CAGACCATAAACATGCATGTTAGGCTGATTGGTAACTCTAAATTGTCCCTAGGTGTGAGTGAGAGAGTGAATGGTTGTTTGTCTCGTTTGTCTCTGTGTCCCTGTGATGGACTGGAGACCTGTCCAGGGTGTACCCCGCCCCTCGCACAGTGATTGCTGGACATGGGCACTAGCGACCCCCGTGACCCAAAATGGAACAAGCGGGTAAAGATGATGGATAGATGGATGCTCCTTTCAGCTTTTTCTGCTATTTCAGCTACCATTGAGCTGTTTTTATGCTAATTTGAACTTTTTCAGCTATTTCCACATTTTTTAGCCCTTTTCAGCTCTTTCCACTTCCTTCTTTCTGTCTTTTCAGCTACTCTTCAGCTACTTTTTTGGTTGTTGCTGCTAATTTGGGGGGAGTGGTGGCGCAGAGGTTAGAGAGGTGGGCTTGTGATCCGAAGATCGCCGGTTCACGCCCCGGCCTCGACAACATCAAAATTGTGGGTGGGGTAGGTGAAACACCCACACTTGCCCCCACCCTCATTCGCCCCACTCTGGGCCCATGAGCAAGGCCCT
>NC_056498.1:37016433-37017600 GCF_014905685.2 Nematolebias whitei
CCCAGAGGACCTGGAGGTGGTGTCCCGTGGGTTTGCAGGGCTGGCACTCCAGAGCCTTTTGTTGTCCTTTTGAATGAACTTACTGTTAATAAAATGAATTATTGACAATACTAGTTTTTGTAATCACTTTATATTTCAAATTTAAAACACAAAACACCTTTTTCAAGAACATAAAAAACAACCATCAATTAATTTATTTATTTGCAATTATTTCGAGAATTGAAAACAGCCTCTCCATTCTCTCCCTACTTTCATTTGCTCATCTCTCTGCTGCTTCATATCTTCTGATTAACTGAAATAAATCTTCCTCTCTGTCCTGCTGCCTCTTTCTTCCTCGTCTCCCTTCCTCTTTGTTCCTCAGCCCTGTCTTCCTGGTCACCCACTGCTGCACTTGGACCTGGAGTGTCCTCAGTGATGGAGACAATTAGGACAGGAGGTGCAGTGGAAGGTATCTGTCCTACAACCTCATCCATGAGGACAAACCAGTGCCAAACCACAGCAGCAGCTTCCCATGAACTCCTTCCCCTGACCCGCCTGGATATTTGCAGTCCTGAACAGAGGACATGAGACATCACAGTTGGCAAACAGAGCAACAAACTTTTTTTGTACTTTACATGTATTAACAGCTGCAAGTACAAATTATATTCTTCATTACACATGCACATACTTTATATTAATTTTTTTAGTTTGTCCCATTTCTTTTTTGCGTGCAGAGGAGTTACCTTCCCCTGCAGGCTCATCTTCTCCAAAATTATCCCAATAACATCAACATAAAATGAATGAAGAGGGGAAACATGGAAAACAATGTCTTAAACCCACACAGAAAAACTACAGTTTTCACAGCACAACACAAGAGGACATGTACTTCATTAAGATCGCAGGTTATTTACTGTATCAGAGTCAGAGATTCTTTATTGTCATTCGCACCACATGTGGTACATGTGGTGGAGCGAAATTATGTACACGGTCCCAGTTACGTCCAACAATAACATGTATAAGAAAAACAGTAATAACATCTAAGATATGAACTAAGAAAAACATCAACTAAAATACACTAAGCACTAATAGCATAAAAACATTACGTTGAACAGCAGCACGTACATGAGCATGAGTCTGTGTGAGCAGATGAGCACGCACGAACACATCAACATGAACCAGATCAGCAGC
>NC_056498.1:37017700-37019598 GCF_014905685.2 Nematolebias whitei
TCCCAGCACATACTCATGCTTTGGGGCAGCTGTGGCTGAGTGGTTAGTTAGAGCAGTCATCCTCCAATAGGAGAGTTGGAGGTTCGAATCCACCAGCAGTCACGTGCTGAAGTGTCCCTGGGCAAGACACTGAACCCCTCATTACCTCCGATGTGTGTCCCATTGATGTATGAATGTGATCTAAAGCTCTGATTATTCTTTGTATAGATGTATTAGAGTGCTGTATGAATGGGTAAATGAGGCACAGATTGTTGTAAAGTGCTTTGAGTATCTTGTTAAGATGGAAAGGCGCTATATAAGTACAGTCCATTTACCATTTCCTTGGAGTGCTACACTTTATGGGTTAGTGAAAATGGAGGTTCGCTTGATCTTGACCAATACACATCCTCAGTTCTGGGTTACATTAGTACATGTACTGACACCGTCTCCACTATCAGAAATGTTAAAAGCTACCCAAACAGAAAACCTTGGCTGAATGCAGAGGTGCGTACCCTGCTGGAAGCCAGGAACACTGCCTTCAGGTCTGGAAACTCAGAGGAGCTGAGTAGGACAAGAAAAGAGCTGGTTGCTGGTATTAAGAGGGCCAAGGGCACATATGCAAAGAGGATCGAGGGTCAATTCATCTCACAAGACCCTCGGAGCATGTGGAGGGGCATTAAATGCATAACAGATTATAAAGGAAGGAGTGAACAATGCCCCAAAGACCCATCTCTGCCTGATGCCATCAACAAGTTCTATGCACGCTTTGAAGACCCGAACAGACCACCCAGCACCAGACTCACCTCGCCACCGGATGAAGAGCATCTCAGCGTGACCTCAGCAGAAGTAAGGAGTACCTTCAGGAGGATTAATCCGCACAAAGCAACTGGCCCAGACAACATCCCCGGAAAAGTGTTGAAGGAATGTGCTGATCAGCTCTGTGAGGTGCTGGCAGACATCTTTAACACCTCACTTACCCTGGAGACAGTTCCCACCTGCCTGAAGACTGCCACCATCATCCCAGTCCCAAAAAGCTCTACAGTGACTGGTCTGAATGGCTATCGGCCAGTGGCCCTCACCCCGATAGTCGCTAAATGCTTCGAAAAACTGGTCATGACTCACATCAAAACAACCATCAACATCAACGAGGACCCTCATCAGTACGCATACCGTGAGAACCGATCAACAGAGGATGCAATCTCCTCTGTGGTCCACACTGCACTCAACCACCTGGAGCAGAAAAACTCTTACGTCCGTATGCTCTTTGTGGACTTCACATCCGCCTTCAACACCATGGTCCCCCAAACCCTGATGGACAAACTATCCACACTAGGACTAAGCCCCTCCATCTGCAACTGGGTACTAGACTTTTTAACAAACAGACCACAGTTAGTGAGGATCCACAACCTCTCCTCCTCCACCATAACCCTCAGCACTGGCTCTCCTCAGGGATGTGTGTTGAGCCCCCTCCTGTTTACTCTGCTCACATATGATTGTGCAGCTACCCATCCAGGCTGTCACATTGTAAAGTTTGCAGATGATACAGCGGTGGTGGGATGCATCACAAACAATGATGAGTCCAGCTACAGGCAGGAGGTGGAACACCTGGAGAGCTGGTGCAGAGAGAAAAACCTTCACATCAATGTGAAGAAGACAAAGGAGATGATTGTGGACTTCAGAAGGAACAAAAACACCTACACCCCCCTGAACATAAGAGGATCTGCGGTGGAAGTGGTCTCCAGCTACAAGTACTTGGGTGTACACATGAATGACAACCTCAGCTGGAGCAACAACACCACCAGCCTGATCAAGAAAGCTCATCAGAGACTCTACTTCCTCAGACGGCTGAGGCGAGCTGGTCTGGGAAGCTCATGTAGCACTGATATCGCACAGCTAAATGCACTAGTGGACCAGTTCTA
>NC_056498.1:37019698-37022929 GCF_014905685.2 Nematolebias whitei
TCCAGTCAATCACAGAAGACTGGATTCTTGTAAAGAAAAAAAAAAAATTCATATTTTTGCCAATTTGTTTTAAAGCTAAAACAATGAACTGCGCAGACACGTAATTTTTTTTCATTGTGGAATAATTGAGTATCCTACTTTGAAGAAATAAAGCATTAAGTTAAAGTGAGTATAATTTACTATGTGTATTAGTACCATTACTCCACATATTTGCAAAGGAAGTGACAGGAAAACTGTTAACACTTGTATTTTTTAGTGGGTGGACCATCCTAAAAATGACAGTTTTTTGTTAGTTTTGGTCAAAGATTGAAAGAGCCACATGTGGCTCCAGAGCTGCAGGTTCTAGATGCAGCCACACACCAAAATTTACGTCAGGACCTCACTCATTTTTCAAGCTATCATGCTCACAACACATTCAGACGGACGGATGGTACGTATAATTCCTCCTCTTGGCTCCGCGACAGGGTACAAAAAGCCAGAATATGTACTCGAGTAAAAATGTTACTGAAAAGGAGAAGGAGATTGCAAAAAGCATGCAAAAATATTCAGGAAGTGATACTATTGTGTTCAACTTTTAACAAATGCAAATATAAGAAGTGAGTTTTAGTCTGTTGTAAATTGTTCCCATCATTAGCAGCAGAAAACTGAAATGAACGGCCACAGAAGTCGTGCTCTTTAGGGATACGTACTGGAACGGAGAGTACAATTTTTTCTATGGATGTTGCGTAATGAACGAAGGTGGAATGGGGTTTTACCAGTTAGGGTTTTATAGCTTAGCAAAAAGCATTTTTTTTGTGAGTGGAAGCGAAGAGGGCCAGTTGCACCAGGGAATACAGAGCGCAGTGATGAGTGCTGAAGGGCGCTCCAGTGACAAGTCCAATGGCTTCATGGTATAAGTAAAAAAAACTCCATGTCTGGGCTGTCCTGTTCGCACAGTCTCTCAACATCTAAATAAGACGCCTCATGAGGTTGCTTTTTACTGCTAAGCTTGCCGTTCATCTGTAAACTTACATGTCAGAGTGAATCTGACTTGAAAGGGTGCCTTTGAAAAGTGACACAACCCACCAAACGGCAAAGGAAGTGCTTCTTGTGCAGAACACAGACGGAAATATTTAAAATAGATATTTTAACAATGACTATGAGTGCAATTCTGTCTTATGCATCTGAGCTTGATTGTCGTTATCCATTAATTTTATTGGACCTTACTCTGAAGGAGTATGAAAAGCCCTTTCTGCTTAAGTTAAGCCCATATTTGTATTTTACAGCAGATTACTGAAGAGTAAAAAAGAGGGGGGGGGGGGGAATCAGCCATGCGTTAATTCCATTGTGTCATCCGTGCCATATCTACAACTTCAGTGCATCATTTAGTAGATTTCCTCTCATACACCACCTCTGAGCTGATGGCAAAACAACTTAACAAAACTGATGCCATAAACAATACCACTCAAGATCAGAAGTAAAACGAAGTTTAAATGATTATTGTAATCATTTACACAGTTTCTAAATCATATATTCCTTGTTTGGTGCCATTTATTTGTATTAATTTGTATGTTTTTGGCATTTGGCTATCAAAAACCGACAATGGATGACTATTTTAGGTACATAATAAGCAAAATACTACGCCATACAACAAAGCTGCTACACAATGAGTGTACCTTGGATTTAAATACAGAGCAGCAAACCCATCAGATCTCACAATCATCCTTCTGCTTGTGTTAGCCCGTTGAAGGACTGAGGTAATGGATCCATCCAGTTAATGATGTTTGATGCATTACTGGGTTTACTTTTCTATCTTTGAGGCCAAGCAGGCAGAATAATGGAAACCAAAACAACGTTTGAGTTTGGATTTGTACTCATCGTGTCCAACAATTTTCAGTCAGGTCATCTGGACGGTTTCTTTTTGTGCTGAAACGTTTCACCTTCCATCCAGAAGGCTTCATCAGGCAAGGAAATACACATCACAAAACTGATTCTTCCTCCAAACAGCTTACTCCAAAGTGGAACAAACCAGTTATGTTGGTGCTAAGATGGTCTGTTTGGCATGCCCCCTCCTCTGGTGCTGGCCCTCTTCCTCGTCGACAGTCATGTCAAACTGGTTTAAAACCAAATTAGTCCATGCTCAATAATCCAGGTATACAATCCAAGAATTTTCAGTCAGATCATGTGGACAGTTTCTTTTTTTGCTGAAACGTTTCACCTTCCATCCAGAAGGTACTCATTGTGTACTGAGGAAAACAGTTATCTCCCTATAAAAATGTTATTTCTCTTGGAGATAGGGTGAGGAGTTCAGTTATCCAGGAGGGACTCGAAGTAGAACCGCTGCTCCTCCACATCGACAGGAGCCAGTTGAGGTGGTTCGGGCATCTGGTAAAGGATGCTCCCTGGGCGCCTCCATAGGGAGGTGCTTCGGGAATGTCCGACTGGGAGGAGACCCCGGGGAAGACCCAGGACACGCTGGAAAGACTATGTCTCTCGATTGGCTTGGGAACACCTTGGAATCTTCCCAGAAGAGCAGGAAGAGGTGGCTGTGGAAAGAGATGTCTGGGCCTCCGTGCTCAAGCTGCTGCCCCCGTGACCCGATTTCAGACCAAGCAGAAGATAAAGGATGGATGTTGTCCTGAAATCTATCAGATTTTTTTAATTTAAAAGAGGTTACTTTGGTAGTTTTCTATTATTAATTTCCAATTCGGGAATGTGGATCAACACTTGGCAGAATCATCTGAAAACCACATGGAAGCTTGAGTCACGTGGTTGACGAACCACACATTAAATGGTAAATGGACTGTACTTGTATAGCGCCTTTCTATCTTATCAAGACACTCAAAGCTCTTTACAACACAAGCTGTGTCCTCATTTACCCATTCATACAGCACTCTACTAGATCTCTACAAAGCTAATTGAACAAATGATTCTAAAGAGACTAATCAGAGCTTTATCACATTCATACACCGATGGGACACACATCAGAGGCAACGAGGGCTTCAGTGTCTTGCCCAGGGACACTTCGGCATGTGACTGCTGGTGGATTTGAACCCTCAACTCTTGCATTGGAGGAGGACTGCTCTAACCACTCAGCATTAGACTGAACATAGTCAATGTACAGTAAGTAAATAAATACGGAAACATTTGACAAGCATACATTCTCTGAGAAGTGGTTTGGATGGAAATATAGAAATCAATCTGGTGCTAAATGCAAAAGAAAAAGGGAAACATCCATCCATGCATTATATT
>NC_056498.1:37023029-37027994 GCF_014905685.2 Nematolebias whitei
TTATTAAGTTTGCAGATGACACCACCCTCATCGGGCTCATCTCGGACGGTGATGAGTCTGCATACAGGAGGGAGGTGGACCGGCTGGTGACCTGGTGCAGCAGCAACAACCTGGAACTCAATGCCCAGAAGACAGTGGAGATGATTGTGGATTTCAGGAAAGTCACAGCCCCTCTGACCCCCTCACCTGTAATGATACCCCCATCACCACTGCAAACTCTTATCGGTTCCTCGGCACCACCATCACCCAGGACCTCAAGTGGGAGCCGACCATCAGCTCCCTCATCAAGAAGGCCCAGCAGAGACTGTATTCCCTGCGACAGCTGAAGAAGGTCAAGCTGCCGGCCAAGCTGATGGTGCAGTTCTACACGGCCATCATCGAGTCCATCCTCAGCTCCTCCATCACGGTGTGGTACGCCGGGGCCACTGCCAGGGACAGACTCAGACTGCAGCGCGTTGTGCGCTCAGCTGAGAAGGTGATCGGCTGCAGCCTTCCATCCCTCCACGACCTGTACGTCTCCAGGACTGTGAGGCGAGCAGGTCGGATCACAGCTGACCCTGCTCACCCTGCACACGGACTGTTTGAACCACTCCCTTCAGGCAGGAGGCTTCGGTCTATTCGGACCAGAACCTCCCGCCATAAGAACAGTTTCTTCCCCTCTGCTGTTGGACTCCTGAACACTCATAATGCTACCTCATAATTTCTGCTTTGGTCACATTACATCTGTATTATAATTGAATTCTCCATCTGTACTGTTCTCTAAGCTTTTTTATTGTTTTCTATTGTATGGGTGTACATATGGTTATGTTATGTTTTTAATTTTACTTTATTTGTGGGTGTAGACAGGTCTTATGTCTTATGTAATGTTCTCATTTTTACTTAATTTTTACTTAATTTTTACTTTATTTTACTTTATTACTATTCGCACCTTATGTCGAAGCAAATTCCTAGTTTGTGAACCTCGTTCATTGACATGGCGATAATAAACTGATTCTGATTCTGATTAATTCCTCTATAAACACTTTATAAATCATTATTAATTGTTTATTATGCATTAATTAAGGGTGACAGAGAGAAAAAAACGGATCAGTTTCTTGCCAAATAGTGAAACAAATCTGTTCATTTCATCTAGAGTTCTTTTATTAAACATTTCAGACTAAGTTATTACCTTGTAATTTGTAAATATTTGTAAACCAAATTTTTTAGGATATAATATTTGTTGTAGATACTTATAATGCAGTGATAAAGTACAATATTATATGCTAAAGAAATAGGTTTACAAATGCTTATTGTGCTCACAAGGTAGTGAAATGTTTCATATAACAACTCTAGATGAAATGCAGATTTGATAATTATTTGGTAAACTAGTCAGCTTAGTCTCTGTTACCCTTAATTAATGCATAATAAGCAGTTATTAATGATTTATAAAGTGTTTATAGAGGATTTAATAATGCATCTATAAACAATTCATTAGCCATCTATAAGGGGAGCCTTATTGTAAAGTGGTACCGAAAGTATGTTAAGTTAATCTGTTACAAAAGTACACCTATTAGTACTTTCTAAATAACTTTTATTAACATCTGCAACAATGTTCATGAAACATTTCAATAGCAGACAGAGATTAATCTAAATACATGTCTCTCCAGTTTTAGTTTCTCTCCATTGGCTCCGTGTCAAATCCAGAATTGAATTCAAAATCTTCCTTCTAACCTACAAAGCTCTCAACAGCCTAGCTCCATCTTAGAGATCTTATTGTTCCATATTTTCCTAACAGAGCACTTCACCCTTAAGACTGCAGGTTTACTTGTGGTTCCTAGAGTTTCCAAGAGCAGAATGGGAGGCAGATCTTTCAGTTACCAGGCTCCTCTCTTGTGGAACCAACTTCCAGTTTCTGTCCGTGAGGCTGACACATTGTAAGACTTTCCTTTTTGATAAATCCTATAGTTAGGGTTGGCTTGTTATGCTGCTATAAGTTTAGACTACAGGAGGACAAATTTACCTAATTTCCTTAAATGAATTGTTAAAATTTAATAGTTTTCATTTGATACTATTTCTATCGTAACATGTGATTCTTGACCTGCCATTGTGTATCTATTCCTACCAAAACCAGCCGCTCGAAGCAGATGGCCGCTTGTCCTGAGCATGGTTCTGCTAAAGGTTTCTTCATCATGAGGGAGTTTTTCCTTTCCACTGTCGCCTTCATGCTTGCTCAGGGTGTGAGTCTGTGATGGAGTTAAACTCTCAGCAGTCTGCTCCGCAGATAAATAATGTTATTAACTCACTTTTTATGTATATGAATGTTTCTGTTCAGTGTCCCGAGACGACTTCTGTTGTGACTTGGCGCTTTATGAATAAACTGAATTGAATTGAATTAATAGCAACGTTTCAACAGTTCTGGCGCAATCAGTTGGGTCTCAGAGTATACGTTGGAGATAACTCTCAGCTACTACCACAACAAATTTTTGCTTCATATTTATCAAATTGACTGAGCTTTTGACACTTTCATGCTCTTTTATAGATCACTGGTGGCGATCATCTCGAACTAGACTGACTCAGCTGTAGATGTTCATCTAAAGATTACTTTGAGTTGAAGCAATCTTCACGTAGGCCCTATATCTATGAGGAAAATATTTGTGAATTACTTTGGAAAGTTTAGAAGTTTCAAAAATCTGTGCTTACTTGTATTTGAACTAGCTGCCTCACATATTCCATCCATCAGAGCCGTCAGCTTCATTCTGTTTTTAACCTAAAGGCTTCAGGAAATCAAAAACAACCTCTGGTGTTTTAGATTCAAAACCACCTTTATGTTCTGTGCATTATTTTATAATTAGCTGCTTATTTATCATTATTTACTTACTAAACTGTAAAACTGAAACCTCTGGGCTGCAAACTGAAGGAGATTTAACAATGTCAAAAAAGAAAAAGTAAGAGAAAGAGGAGGCTGACTGATGACTCTGCTGACTTTAGTTATACTTGTGAGTCAAGAAGATTTACAGCTTTATATAAATATAATACAACTCAAGTTTTAGGGGTTGTTTTCATGGTTTTAGAAGCTTATTTACTGTACATGGCTTCACATTTTAGGTATGTTGTAACATATAGATCAAATGTTTATTGGATCATCATCGTCTGCTTTAAATCTCTGAAATGATGTTTGGAAAATGACACATTTAAGAGGCGCCACCATTCACCAAGAGACAAATGACATTTCTAATCTTCCAATCCTCCACTTGGTGGTGCTGGCACTCTGCAACGTGAGAGGTCTCAGCAGGGGGGGGTGAAATGGCCTCTGTCATTATGATGAAGCTGCAGTGCACTTCATCAGCACGAATACAGCCAGGAAAAACCAAAATACAATAAAAATCAGCACTTTATGCTTTAAAGACTCAAATACATTCTGCCAATAATTTGAGGTGAAGCAAAACGCTCTGAAATACACAAAATCCTACAAAAAACTGCATAAATCAAAGACATTCCTTACATTTAGGCTCCTAGTGGTTTTTATGAACCAAGTGTTTTTTTAGAAGTAAAAATATACTGATGATAATTGTGTCATTCTTCAATAAAGCGTACAATATGAACTGTTAAGTTGCATATTAAAAGAAAAGTCTTCGCCCGGTCTTGAAATGAGATGGTTTGTGGTGTTGGAGGTGATTTTTGCTGACAGAGTTTGAGTGTAAAAGGCACAGCGTTGGGGATCAATACAAAGGGCTCTCAGCGATCTTCTACTTCCAGGGATGAGAGTGGTCTCTTCCAGGCTGAACATACCCTGATCCATATTGGGCAAAGGGGGTTACAGGATGTGGAAACCATTGCGCCATGGCATTTAGATTCATGGATCTCAAGCAAACTGATCAATCCATGGGCGATTTAAACCGAACATCCATGGTTGTCAAACTGTGGTACAAGTACCTCTAGAAACACTCAGAAAAAAATTGTATCGGTGTACTTACAAAAAGCAGACAATCAAAAATTACTGGAAACAAAAATACAAGGTTCCCCTTTGGCAACTACAGTAGACGATGTTTGACCAATGTACTTTAGTTATACTTGTGAGAAAGACAAGGCCCTAAAATCAGTATCTCAATGAGATGCAACAGTTGGAGACAAGATCACTCAAAAGTGCAAGAAAGTACAACATTTCAGTTGTAGTCTCACTGAGTGTTTACAGTCAGGGAGGCATGTCTGTAGCGTGATCATATTGTTGAAAATCACGGCCTATTTTCATGTGCACAACTTGAAAACTGTATTGTAGGTCATTCACATTGTTTTGTTATACACCTCCACCCACATTGTACCCATCTCGACCCACGTCGTACCCTACTGGACCCACGTCGCACCTAACTCGACCCACGTTGCACCCAACTCGGCCCACGTCGTACTCGACTCGCACCGTACCCTACTCGACCCGAGTTGCACCCAACACGACCCACGTTGCAACCAACTCGACCGATATTATATCCATCTTGATCCACATTGTAACCATCTTGAACCACATTGTATCCATCTTGACCCACGTTGCACCCAACTCGACCCACGTTGCACCCAACTCGACCCACGTTGCAACCAACTCGACCGACATTGTATCCATCTTGACCCACATTGTATCCATCTTGACCCACATTGTACCCAACTTGATCCACATTGTATGTATCTTGATCCACACTGTACCCATGTTGACCCACACTGTATGCATCTTGATCCACATTGTACCCATCTTGACCTATATTGTATACATCTTGATCCACACTGTACCCGTCTTGACCCACATTGTACCCATCTTGACCCACATTGTACCCATCTTGACCCACATTGTATGTATCTTGATCCACACTGTACCCATGTTGACCCACACTGTATGCATCTTGACCCACATTGTACCCATCTTGACCTACATTGTATACATCTTGATCCACACTGTACCCATCTTGACCCACACTGTATGCATCTTGATCCACATTGTAC
>NC_056498.1:37028094-37048380 GCF_014905685.2 Nematolebias whitei
TGTACCCATCTTGACCCACAATGTATGCATCTTGATCCACATTGTATGCATCTTGATCCACATTGTACCCATCTTGACCCACAATGTATGCATCTTGATCCACATTGTATA
The DNA here is from genome assembly GCF_014905685.2 of Nematolebias whitei. Classification (NCBI taxonomy): domain Eukaryota; kingdom Metazoa; phylum Chordata; class Actinopteri; order Cyprinodontiformes; family Rivulidae; genus Nematolebias; species Nematolebias whitei. The sequence goes on from NC_056498.1 coordinate 37,028,206, forward strand.
CATCTTGACCCACATTGTATCCATCTTGACCCACATTGTATGCATCTTGATCTACACTGTACCCATCTTGACCCACATTGTACCCATCTTGACCCACATTGTATGCATCTTGATCCACATTGTACCCATCTTGACCCACATTGTACCCGACTCGACCCACAGTGTACCCAACTTGACCCACGTTTTACCAATCTTGACCCACGTTGCACCCAACTCGACCTACATTGTACCCAACTTGGCCCATATTGTACCCACTTTGGCAGTGACCTCCCCAGTTATATCTACTTTAGTATCCTTTTTGAAGAAAGATAGCTTTTGATCAGTTTATGCATCAATACCAATACTAGTATTGGTGTATCTAGTATTGGTGTACACTAGTATACACCAATGTAATGTGTATACTAGTATACACCAATATTAGTATTGGTGTAAGTAGTGTTGGGTCTGAGGCTGTACATATATTCAGTCTCCTCAAAGTGTTTTAATATCACTTTACATCGGCGTGACGTTCACCTCTAGGTTCAGCAGTCAGGTGGTAGAGGAAGAGCAGTGTCAGCTGTGAGGACTTAACTCAAAGTGAACAATGGTGACTAAAGTAAACTTCAAATTACGCTCAGTAAAGCTGTGAAAGGGAGCAATATCTAGTGCTTTTATTACAAATAGTTTGATAAAATGCTAAAACAAAACAAAAAAAACAAAACAGGAATGTTCAGCAGTTGGCTAGAATCTCTCAATGAGCAGAAGAGGGAACATACGAATTTGAGCGTGAGCTTCCCGACAACCTCACCGCTCACCAATGGAAGCTTTTGGAGAAGACTATTACTGTCTTGGCTCTGTGGGAGGAGTTAACACAGAAAATAAACTCCTATAGTTTTCAAACACACACAGTAGTAGTATGAGTAGTCTGGATGAGTATGTAATTGAACACTGAAGGAGTAAACTACAGCTTTACTGCTCTGGAATCTACAAAAAATATATGAAGAATATTATTCGATGCAAATGGCCGCTTGTCCTGAGCCTGGTTCTGCCGGAGGTTTCTTCTTTTATGAGGGAGTTTTTCCTTTCCACTGTTGCCTTTATAATGCATGTGAATATTTCTATTCAGTGCCCTGAGATGACTTCTGTTGTGATTTCGTGTTATATAAATAAACTGAATTGATGTGGCAAACTGATTTTCAATAGGGACCTTTCTTACGCCTAGATCAGGGGTCTGCAACCTTTATGATCAAAAGAGCCATTTCTGCCTTTTTGTTCACCAAATTAAACGTGTCCAGAGCTGCAAAACCTGCTTCAATTGTCATTTTCAACTGGTGGCTCATGGGCCACTTTAAGTTTGTTAGAGGGGGCTTTTCTGGCCAGTAGGCGTGAAATTATAAAACTAAAAACATCCAATGATTGTTAACACTTTTTGATATTTTTACATTTTGAGACAAAAGAAAAGACTGGATTCCATCCATCCATCCATCCATCCGCTTCTTCCTTTTTTGGGTTGAGGGGGGTCACTGGTGCCTATAACCAGCAGTCACTGTGTGAGAGGAATGGGACACCCTGGACAGGTCTCCAGTCAATCACAGAAGACTGGATTCTTGTAAAGAAAAAAAAAAAAAATTCATATTTTTGCCAATTTGTTTTAAAACTAAAACAATGAACTGCGCAGACACGTAATTTTTTTTCATTGTGGAATAATTGAGTATCCTACTTTGAAGAAATAAAGCATTAAGTTAAAGTGAGTATAATTTACTATGTGTATTAGTACCATTACTCCACATATTTGCAAAGGAAGTGACAGGAAAACTGTTAACACTTGTATTTTTTAGTGGGTGGACCATCCTAAAAATGACAGTTTTTTGTTAGTTTTGGTCAAAGATTGAAAGAGCCACATGTGGCTCCAGAGCTGCAGGTTCTAGATGCAGTCACACACCAAAATTTACGTCAGGACCTCACTCATTTTTCAAGCTATCGTGCTCACAACACATTCAGACGGACGGATGGTACGTATAATTCCTCCTCTTGGCTCCGCGACAGGGTACAAAAAGCCAGAATATGTACTCGAGTAAAAATGTAACTGAAAATGAGAAGGAAATTGCAAAAAGCATGCAAAAATATTCAGGAAGTGATACTATTGTGTTCAACTTTTAACAAATGCAAATATAAGAAGTGAGTTTTAGTCTGTTGTAAATTGTTCCCATCATTAGCAGCAGAAAACTGAAATGAACGGCCACAGAAGTCGTGCTCTTTAGGGATACGTACTGGAACGGAGTACAAATTTTTCTATGGATGTTGCGTAATGAACGAAGGTGGAATTGGGTTTTACCAGTTAGGGTTTTATAGCTTAGCAAAAAGCAGTTTTTTTGTGAGTGGAAGCGAAGAGGGCCAGTTGCACCAGGGAATACAGAGTGCAGTGATGAGTGCTGAAGGGCGCTCCAGTGACAAGTCCAATGGCTTCATGGTATAAGTAAAAAAAACTCCATGTCTGGGCTGTCCTGTTCGCACAGTCTCTCAACATCTAAATAAGACGCCTCATGAGGTTGCTTTTTACTGCTAAACTTGCCGTTCATCTGTAAACTTACATGTCAGAGTGAATCTGACTTGAAAGGGTGCCTTTGAAAAGTGACACAACCCACCAAACGGCAAAGGAAGTGCTTCTTGTGCAGAACACAGACGGAAATATTTAAAATAGATATTTTAACAATGACTATGAGTGCAATTCTGTCTTATGCGTCTGAGCTTGATTGTTGTTATCCATTAATTTTATTGTATCTTACTCTGAAGGAGTATGAAAAGCCCTTTCTGCTTAAGTTAAGCCCATATTTGTATTTTACAGCAGATTACTGAAGAGTAAAAAAGAGGGGGGGGGGGGGAATCAGCCATGCGTTAATTCCATTGTGTCATCCGTGCCATATCTACAACTTCAGTGCATCATTTAGTAGATTTCCTCTCATACACCACCTCTGAGCTGATGGCAAAACAACTTAACAAAACTGATGCCATAAACAATACCACTCAAGATCAGAAGTAAAACGAAGTTTAAATGATTATTGTAATCATTTACACAGTTTCTAAATCATATATTCCTTGTTTGGTGCCATTTATTTGTATTAATTTGTATGTTTTTGGCATTTGGCTGTCAAAAACCGACAATGGATGACTATTTTAGGTACATAATAAGCAAAATGCTACGCCATACAACAAAGCTGCTACACAATGAGTGTACCTTGGATTTAAATACAGAGCAGCAAACCCATCAGATCTCACAATCATCCTTCTGCTTGTGTTAGCCCGTTGAAGGACTGAGGTAATGGATCCATACAGTTAATGTTTGATGCATTACTGGGTTTACTGGTCTATCTTTGAGGCCAAGCAGGCAGAACAATGGAAACCAAAACAACGTTTGAGTTTGGATTTTTTTGTAGAATCATGCTTTAAATGTACTCATCATGTCCAACAATTTTCAGTCAGGTCATCTGGACGGTTTCTTTTTGTGCTGAAACGTTTCACCTTCCATCCAGAAGGCTTCATCAGGCAAGGAAATACACATCACAAAACTGATTCTTCCTCCAAACAGCTTACTCCAAAGTGGAACAAACCAGTTATGTTGGTGCTAAGATGGTCTGTTTGGCACGCCCCCTCCTCTGGTGCTGGCCCTCTTCCTCGTCGACAGTCATGTCAAACTGGTTTAAAACCAAATTAGTCCATGCTCAATAATCCAGGTATACAATCCAACAATTTTCAGTCAGATCATGTGGACAGTTTCTTTTTTTGCTGAAACGTTTCACCTTCCATCCGGAAGGTACTCATTGTGTACTGAGGAAAACTGTTATCTCCCTATAAAAATGTTATTTCTCTTAGAGATAGGGTGAGGAGTTCAGTTATCCCAGAGGGACTCGAAGTAGAACCGCTGCTCCTCCACATCGACAGGAGCCAGTTGAGGTGGTTCGGGCATCTGGTAAAGGATGCTCCCTGGGCGCCTCCATAGGGAGGTGCTTCGGGAATGTCCGACTGGGAGGAGACCCCGGGGAAGACCCAGGACACGCTGGAAAGACTATGTCTCTCGATTGGCTTGGGAACACCTTGGAATCTTCCCAGAAGAGCAGGAAGAGGTGGCTGTGGAAAGAGATGTCTGGGCCTCCGTGCTCAACTGCTGCCCCCGTGACCCGATTTCAGACCAAGCAGAAGATAAAGGATGGATGTTATCCTGAAATCTATCAGATTTTTTAATTTAAAAGAGGTTACTTTGGTAGTTTTCTATTATTAATTTCCAATTCGGGACTGTGGATCAACACTTGGCAGAATCATCTGAAAACCACATGGAAGCTTGAGTCACGTGGTTGACCAACCACACATTAAATGGTAAATGGACTGTACTTGTATAGCGCCTTTCTATCTTATCAAGACACTCAAAGCTCTTTACAACACAAGCTGTGTCCTCATTTACCCATTCATACAGCACTCTACTAGATCTCTACAAAGCTAATTGAACAAATGATTCTAAAGAGACTAATCAGAGCTTTATCACATTCATACACCGATGGGACACACATCAGAGGCAACGAGGGCTTCAGTGTCTTGCCCAGGGACACTTTGGCATGTGACTGCTGGTGGATTCGAACCCTCAACTCTTGCATTGGAGGAGGACTGCTCTAACCACTCAGCCACAGCTGTGCATTAGACTGAACATAGTCAATGTAAGTAAATAAATACGGAAACATTTGACAAGCATACATTCTCTGAGAAGTGGTTAGGATGGAAATATAGAAATCAATCTGGTGCTAAATGCAAAAGAAAAAGGGAAACATCCATCCATGCATTATATTGACCCGCTTGTTCCATTTTGGGTCACGGGGGTCGCCGGTGCCCATGTCCAGCAATCACTGTGCGAGGGGTGGGGGACACCCTGGACGGGTCGCAAGTCCATCACAGGGACACAGAGAGACAAACGAGACGAACAATTCACTCTCTCACTCACACCTAGGGACAATTTAGAGTTACCAATCAGCCTAACATGCATGTTTTTGGTCTGTGGGAGGAAACCGGAGTACCCGGAGAAAGCCCACGCATGCACGGAGAGAACATGCAAACTCCACCCAGAAAGGCCCCTGGACCGGGGTTTGAACCAAGGACCTGCTCGCTGAGCGGCAGCAGCTCTACCAGTTGCGCCACCATGCTGCCCAAAAGGGAAACAATAGTAAGACATTTGCCAAGAATAAAACCTGGTTTATAAACCACAAGACGTAAGACATCAGATCCGTAGGGTTCCATATCTTTGCAGGTTCCTGAGTCCAGGTGACACCAATGAGCAACAGTTGTGGATCATCTCACTAACGAGCTACAGGAGTATAACTGCCGCTCCGGTTTCCTCCCACAGACCAAAAACATGCATGTTAGGCTGATTGGTAACTCTAAATTGTCCCTAGGTGTGAGTGAGAGAGTGAATGGTTGTTTGTCTCTGTGTGTCCCTGTGATGGACTGGACACCTGTCCAGGGCGTCCCCCGTCTCTCACACAGTGATAGCTAGACATGGGCACCAGTGACCCCCGTGACCCAAAAAAGAAGAAGTGGGTTAAGATAATGGATGGATGGATGTTTTTTTAAACCAGTTTTCATGACTTTGTAGTAGAAAAGGTTGAATGAATGAATATCTTTAATAAATCTTACAACTGCTAAAATTTCATTTGTTACTAAACACAACTAAGCTGTAACCATAGATATAAATCCTACAGAACAACAATCAGCTTTATGTATTTAGTACCCAGAGTGCAACTTTTAAACCCAAGACGAAGAAATAAAAAAGCAGACACGGATGCATGAAAATGAATCAAAGGAAAAACAATAAAGAATCGACTTCCCCCAAACAAACAAACTGCTTGATGTACAACAGTGACATTTCCCTTGTCGCAGAGAGGCGTGTCAGAAATGCAACAAACCATAGAAAGTGACAGTCGCGCCTCCGCCGTTAGAATAAATAGCTTCAAATCATCCTGATGAGAACGAGAGCACAGGAAAACAGTGGGTCAATACAGACAGGGAGAGATTTGTCTGAATAAACCAAATCAATCACACATAAAGAAAGCGTTTGGCTGAGAACAAACGACATTTAAGACTAAAAATGTACATTCAGAACTCCTGCAGTCAACATCCATCCTCACCTTCGACAGCTGGGTTATGGTGAAAATTGTTTTAGTTTATTTTGTAGAGAGTTTGGCCTTTGACCTTTCAGATATAACACACCAGCAATGAATCAAGTTTCAAAGTTGTTGTTTTTTTAATGGGGGTTATAGCAACCTGACCCATAACCAGTCAAACGCTGTGTCTAACGTGTGTCTAAATAAAGTTTATACTGATTTTCAAGATGCTGCGTTCCCTCAAGTGGTCCCTGAGATTTAGAATGAGATGGATGACCAAAATATTCTAACACATAAAGGATCTTAAAAAGAGACTTGTGATCATTTTACAGATAAGAAAAAGCTTGTAGGTCTAAAATAGACATTTTGAACGTCATGATCCACGTTTTGATCATTTCCGAGCCTGGGCCACCAGCAGCGGGGCTTCGTCGGGTTTCTCACCAGGAGGCAGAAAGTGAATCAAAGCATTCTGGGAGAGAAAAGAGACGAAAAATGAGAACACAAAGTAGTGACTACAAACATCAAAAACTAATTACATTTTTGGTTATTCACAAAAAATAGCTTAATGTGATTTTTTTTTTTGTCGGGTTGTTTGGTATGGGTAAATAGTCAATATCTTTCTTGCAGTAGACAGCCAGCAGAATAATCCCACTTTTGTAAAATCAGGGAGAAATTCTCAGAGAAATAAAGCTAAAGGCTGCACAGACATGCCTGTCACGATAACAACATTTGCTGGGCGATTAATTGTCTCGGAAATTATTGCGATAAACGATAATATTGTTTGAAATTTAACAATAATTAGTAATTATTGTCAAATTTAAAAAGAAATGTTGGTTAATTGTTTTGAGTGTAGTACCTTTTTGACCACCAGATGGCAGGATAAGACTTTGAACCGAAGGATGGATAGTGAGGGAGTGAGCAGTGTGACTTTACGTAAAATAGGAGGGAGGCCCCTTGACGTGACATGGGCTGTCTCTCCTTCCTTTAGTCAGTTCTCAAAATGGCGGCCGCTCGGTGTGGTTTGAGCTCTTTAGCAAAGCAATTTTCACACAAAGCTTTTAATAATTAAAAAAAAAAACAGTAAATACGTTCTCAGCTTCTTTTTGCAGAGAAAAACAACTTTTTAGATGAAGGTACAGGTTTCCACTGTGAATTTTGGAGCTTCAACAAGACGGAGCCCCCCCCGAGGTCATCCTGTTAGCTTAGCTCGTAGCTTAGCTTCTCAGCTTCGCTGCTTTTAACGATATAAAAATGTGATTTTGGACATTTAAAATGGATTTAAAAAAAAAAAAAAAGATAAAGGGAGGGGTCAGTGAAGAGCACTGGAGTTGAGCCTTTTGTCATCCAGTGTCTTCAGTAGAAAGAGAGAGACATGAAGAAACAATTAAGTTGATAAATGAAAATTATTGACCTCATTTTAATTTATCATGTGATTAATTGATTTATTGTTTATCGTGACAGGACTACACACAGAAAAAACAATTTGAGTAGGTCTGTATTTCAGCCATGTTTGTCGGTCAGTCCTTGGTGTATAAATTGACTTGTTGCTTACTTGCCTGCCCATTTTCCACCAACCACCTCCCTCCTCTCCTCAGATTTTTCCCCAGGCCGACTTACTGTACCTCATACCTGCCAAGAAAACATCACAACCAAGCTTCAACTGGTTTTAGGTCACCCTCTTTCACAATACTATTTTTATTCTAATAAACACCAATTTCCTGCCACAAGTCTTCAACCTTTATTCTTTAAATAAACATTGTTTTAAAGATTCAACAAAGTAAAATCCAGTCCTCTGGACGGTTTATTTTTGTTTCATTAAAAGTAAACCGTCCAGAGGACCTGACTAAACTTTGTTGGATTTTTCTACCTGGATCATTGAGCATGAATAAGGATTGTTTTAAAGACTGATCGGTTTTGTGATAAGCATCATTTAACACATTTGAGTTTTTTGAACTAGAAATTCTGCCAAGTCTTTGTAGATTTGTAGAAAAGGCAAGACTGTTCATAATTAACAACCTCGGTCAAACAAATAAACTTTATCTTTAAAGATGATATGCTTCATGATTAACAAAGACAAAAAAGAAGCGTTCTTTGAGGAATCGACTTTCAGAATATTGCATTCTGCTCTGCATGGCAAAGACTTTAACAAAGATTGTGCAAACCGTTATTGCCTGGAATATGATGTGGATGACTCTCAGCTACTACCACACCAACTTTTTGTGAAACAACTGAGCTAGATCAGCTTTGCGTTTGCTAAAATTGCCAACCATCTTGAAATTCGTAACCAGCTGTAGACATGCATCTAATTCATTGGCATTTGTAGCATTTGTAATGAGGGAGTATACTCTGGTATGTGCATGTGATGGTGGTGCTGGGGTCTGGGGGTCATCCCCCAGAAAGTTTTGAATAAAGTAGAAGCCATTTCCTGCATTCTGGTATTTTAATGGGATGTTAAACATCTACGTTTGCCTACACAAGTAAACACTTGATTCAATAACTATTTTAAAGAGCATGGCACAAGTAGTAGCCTGACCAACAGCTCTCCTTGTGTGAATGGAGCACGCTCCACTTCTCTCATGCATCCTAGCCCACCCCCCCCCCGAGTCGAAAACTGCCGGAACTAACATAGCTAAGTTAGCGGCGCGCAATATAGATGCGTTAGCTAAGTTACTATAGACGTAGAGCTCCGCTTCTCGCACACTTCCTAACCCTCCACACCGTCAATAACTGCCAGCAATAATGTAGTGCTAAGCTAGTGCACAAAACTGAAGCGTCTCCCCCTCCTCCCCATATGAGCACTCTGCCTAGGCATTTGACCTCGGGGAAACACTACACGCGGTATGGAGTTGTTGTAGGTAACCTGGAAAACCCGGAACAGATTTGTAATGGTTTGAGTATTCTCCTATTAATCAAGTGGAATGGGTTTGTTCACAAATAAACAGCGCTTAATATTTCAAGGTAAATGTGGGGGGCTCTGAATTAATATTTTCTAAATGTGAGCGGGACACGTACCCATCACATATAATTATTGCGACGCCTATGATCCAGTTACTTTGAGAGTTGTTTATGAGAATTTTTACTAACGGACACGGTTGACTTGAACACTTAATATCAAATATTTAAACCACGTGATCTGTTCAGACACAAAGTATGTGCTAAGGATGAGTCTCGGCTACTACCACACCAAATTCTAGCTCAATATTTGCACGTTTCACAAAATTATGGTCACTATCGTGTTTGTTAAAGTCAGTTAGCTGTGGCTGACCATCGCAAATAACGGGGGTCCCAAAACTTCGTTGCAGTTGTACATCCAGTGATTGCTTTGTGAAGGCTTCATTCAAATTTATCTTCTAGTTTAAGATATTTTGCTAACATCTATCCATCCATCCATCCATTTTCTTCCACTTATCCGGGGTCGGGTCGCGGGGGTAGCAGCCTAAGTAGGGAGGCCCAGACTTCCCTCTCCCCAGCCACTTGATTCAGCTCCTCCGGGGGAATCCCGAGGCGTTCCCAGGCCAGCCGAGAAACATAGTCCCTCCAGCGTGTCCTGGGTCTTCCTCTGGGCCTCCTTCCGGTGGGACGTGTCCGGAACACCTCACCAGGGAGGCGTCCAGAAGGCATCCTAAACAGATGCCCAAGCTACCTCAACTGGCTCCTCTCGACGTGGAGAAGCAGCGGCTCTACTCTGAGTCTCTCCCGGATGATCGAGCTTCTCACCCTGTCTCTAAGGGAGAGCCCAGAAACCCTGCAGAGAAAACTAATTTCGGCCGCTTGTATCTGAGATCTCATTCTTTCGGTCACAACCCAAAACTCGTGACCATAGATGAGGGTAGGACCTCCTCCCTGACCCGGAGAGGGCACATTTTGCTAACAGACAGAGTTAACTCCTACAATTAATGCCAAAGTTTTGGACAAAGGTCTTGTGTGATCTGCTGGAACTCAAGCGGGTGTTGTGGATGACTCAGCTACTTTAATACACATTTTTATTTCAATATCTGTAAAAAAATTATTGCCATTTTTGTGTTGTCTCAGGTCAGCTGGCTGTGGCTTGATTTGGGTTGATTCCGACAGTTATTCAGTTGTAAATTCACCAATTAAACTCTTAGTTTCATTCAAATCCATCCACTGGTTTATGGGATAGTTTGCTAACAGACCTTATTATACTTTCATGGTGAAATGGGATGAAAAAAAATCTAAACGCTATGAAGACACTTGAAGCATCGTGGCATTTCCTCAGTCTCCGATAGGCTTTTTTTTTTTTTTCCTCTCCAGAAGAGTCGATCAAAAACGGGCTGCTGAGGAGAGCATGTGGGTGGGAGGGCTGAGCCAGACAGCCAGAAGAAGAGACGGAGTGAAAAAAAGACAGCCAAATGGATGGAGTAGAACAACAAGACAGAAGCAGCAACAGGGACTGATGGGATAACAGCTGACACTCACAGCTTGTGGAGAAGTGAAGAGCCAGCACTTCCACAAAGCAAGAGTCGAGCCTGATAAAAGTGAAGCGGGTGGAGGAGGAGACACTGTTCAGATCCAGGCAGAAAACCATCATCTCCTGCGGCTTATAACAGCTCCGACATGGATGCGTTCGAACGTTTTCAAATGAGAGGAAGCAATGAATGAGGACAGCCAACATGAGGTTAAAGGCAAAGGAAAATATATTTAAGAAGATTTTTGTTTTCATTAAAGATGAGATCAAACTTTTTTTTTTTTATCACAGTCAAGTTCTGGATTATTATATAACTGTGTAGTCATTGCTGCTTTTTCATAGCAGCAAACTCATGTGATCACATAAATACTGAGCCCAACTTGACCAAATTTATCCTTAAGCATGCTCAATAGTCCAGGTAGAAAAATCTAACAAAGTTAAGTCAGGTCCTCTGGACGGATTTTAAAAAAAGTATTGAAATGTTTCGTCTTTTATCCAAAAGACTTCTTCAGTCTGAGGAGCTCCACTAAACTCAGTCACCTTCTCATAGTGGATCAACCAGATTGTTGGTGACAGCCAAACTAGTTGTTCACATGATAAAAGAGGACCATCAGGGCACTAACGAACGATCGTTAGTGCCCTGATGGCCGCTTGCTATTCACAGGGGGCTGAGTGATACTAGCAATAACTGCATTGTAAGAAGGTTTTTTTTTCTCATAAAATACTTTTATTTCAAACAAATAATATTGCATATACAGATCTTCAACACAATAATAACATCAAATTAAATAAAAGAAAAAATAAATAAACAAAGACAAAATGATATATAAATAATAATCACAGACGCTGGTGATAGTGGTGTAAAGGTCTTGCAATCTACAAAGTAAACTATATAAGGTAAACCCAAAAATTGTCAGTCGGGTCATCTGGACAGTTTCTGTTTTTTTATTTTTTGCTGAAACGGTTCACCTTCCATCCAGAAGACTTCATCAGTCAAAGAAACACACAACACAAAACCGATTCTTCCCCCAAACAGCTTACTCCAAAGGGGAACAAACCAGTTATGTTGGTGCTAAAATGGTCTCTTTGGCACGCCTCCTCCTCCTGTGCCGGCCCTCTTCCTCGTCGACAGTCATGTCAAACTGGTTCATCGTTCAAACTGTTGACAAGGAAGATGGCTGGCACTGGAGGAGGGGGCGTGCCAAAAAGACCATCTTAGCACCAACATAACTGGTTTGTTCCACTTTGGAGTAAGCTGTTTGGGGAAGAATCGGTTTTGTGTTGTGTGTTTCCTTGACTGATGAAGCCTTCTGGATGGAAGGTGAAACGTTTCAGAAAAAAAAAAACATTCAGATGACTCGACTGACAATTGTTGGATTGTATACCTGGATTATTGAGCATGGACTTTGTTGGTATATAAGGTAAAAAAAAAAAAAGTTAAATAAATTTAAATGAGTAAAATGTGTACCTTTTGAATCTATACAAACACCACTATTTTCTTAACAAATGCGTAAAAATACATTCAAATTCGTATAATAAAGGGTCTGTTACAACAAAAAGAAAAGTAAAAAAAGATAAAGGGATCTGTTTATGAAATAAAGTTAAATTTCTTAAGAAGAGTTCTTGTTTTTACGAGTTTCTGATTATTTAAATTAAGTTTTTCCTCAGAGGTAATATATGTTATTTTAAATCAGCTACTTTAAAATAAATTAAATGAGGGGATTTTTTTCACTTTATTTCATCTTACGGACATAATAGTTTTCCAGGACTATAATTAGATTTATTATATATATTTCATCTGAAGAAAAGGCTGAATTGTTAAAGATGAGCAATATTTACAATTTTGATAAAAACAATGTTCTTTCCAGCTTTTTCTGTAAGGTGCCTTTGCAAATACGACCAAAGTATTATGAAGGAGGCCATCTTTGTGGAGAGAAACCGTCCATCATTAAACGGGGCGGAGGCCTCCGTGTCCAATTGTCATCCTCTAAAATGCTGTTAATGTTAGTATCACTCAGGCCTCTGTGAATAGCAAGTGACCATGAGGGCACTAGCAGTCAGTCATTAAGCTGATGGTCCTCCTTTATCATGTGAACAGCTAGTTCTGGATGTCAACAACAAACTGGTTGATCCACTATGAGAAGCTGCTATTTATAAGACTGAGTTTATTACAGCTCCTCAGACTGACGAGGTTTTTTGGATAAAAAATGAAATGTTTCAACAATTAATTTTTTTTATCCATCCAGAGGATCTGACTTAACTTTGTTGGATTTACCAAATTTAATTCACACCGAAGGATAAAGCTATCCACAAACCCACACACTGAAGCAGCCGCAAATAGATCCCCTCGGTTCTCAAAAAAAATTTAAAAAGCAGAGAATACACAAATTCATCATTACAAGAGTATATTATATATATATTTATACACGCACACACAGCAGAGGACTCCTTTTACTAATCAAACGGAAAGCGTACGGTTGCTCTCGGTGTTGTACTAAAAGCGAAACCTCTCTATAGCAGGGAAGGTGTAATGATGACACTAACAAACCGCACGCTGCTTTACTCAAACATCCTCCCTCACACCTGTCCTCACTTCAGCTTTATTGCTACAAAAGACGCAGGAATATTCACAAAGCTGGGAAAAAAAAAAAAAAGCCAAGGTTTTATTTAGAAGTTACCACAAGATCAAAGCGAGTGCAGATGTGACAGATGTGCTGCTGATCAAGTGCAACGACAATGCAGTTGTTTAACAGACGAACCAAGAAAGGGTTGGCGGTGAGTTTTATGCAGCACAGACAAGAAAAACAACAAGAACAAGGCAAAGACATGGATAATGAAGACCTTTTTCCTCCTTCAGTTTAGTCACAAGTAAACAAGTCAGGAATTACAGCAATATGTGGTAAATTTTTGGTTAATTTTGGATAAAATTTTTCTTATCAATGCTGTTTACTCAAAAGAACCATACACGCACGGAGGTGAAGGTTTATATCCGGTACTTTTTTACTTGCAAGGTCGGACTTCAGGACAGATTACATAAACAGACATACATATAAATATATAATACGGGTAAGTGTGGTAGAGAGTGACAATTAAGGGAACAAATGAGTAGTTATTAGAAATAATTTTGCCATTGTACCGATATACTGTACCTATTCTGATATATTGGTACCAATATCGCTATCAACATCAAATACTCATAAAAACAACTGATACTTTGGAGCAGTACCAATTTTATGCTTGATAACGTAATTTCCTCTTTCACTTCACAACTGTAGTTTGGAAATATTTGAAAGAAACGCAGGTCTGCCTCCCCACTCCACATGCTCCTTCTCTCTTGCCGCTCGCAGCACTGCTTCTCTGGCTCCAAACCTCAGGAAACGCAAACTCTGTTGCAGCGCTGACCTGTTCTGTGGGCCCGTTCCATTCCCAAGTCCGGTCTTTTGATATCCAATACGTCCTCCAGAAATGTCTGCACAAACCTTTGCGTGTCTCGTCCTTCAGCACCCTCCGCTATTCCAACTATGCAGACGTTATTACGGTGGCCAGCATCTTCTAAATATGTTATCTTCTCCTGAAGTTGATTGTTTTAGTGGCCGCGTCCATCGCGGCACCCCGACCCTGGTCTTTATCTTCCAGTGATGCAATACGAGTCTCAAATTCAGCCATTTGAGCTCCCAGTTTCTCCACCGCCGTTTGAATTGCATCCATGCTCGATTTTAGCCCAGTTATACTGGAAGCAGTATTCTGTAACAGTTCTTTAATGCTCGTGAGCTCCTCTGCAGTATCCACCTGTGGTGGGTCTGGAGTGGCCGCCATGTGCTCTTCTCCGCCTTCCCGAGTCTGTCGAGTTACGCTTCTCAAACCGTACCGTGTAAGGGTTTTCTGGACTTGTTACATATTAAAATCAAAACACAACCCTCCACCTGCTCATTCTCTGCATTTAGGATATCTGTATTGTTATTTAATGAAGGGGATATGGTGAACAGTTTTACAGCGATTTCTCTACATCGTCATCTTAGGTGCCGGAAGTCCCCACAGGTGATGTTTGGAAAGACGACCAACTTCTCAGTATCGGTACTCAGTATTGGCAAGTACCCCAACTGGAATACTTGTACTCAGTTTGAGAAAATAATGACTTCTTAACCACTGCTTGTATCCAGGCTCGAGGCAGTGCCACACCAAACAGCCAACCTTGTATTTGAACAGATATTCTTATCATTGCCGTACAGTCACACAATCTTTCATTTTTACCAGGATTCTCCCTTTGTTTTTATTTTTCACGTATTTTTATTAATGTCCCATCTATTTTAGAACACTCGTCAGCTCTGGGACTTTGCCACTTCTCGTCCTCCGTTCCTCTTGAACCAATTTATCTTCATTTCTTTCCACTACTCACATTCTGACCTCTGTCGAGCCAGTCTGTGTCCTGGTAATCCTTTTTCCTTTTCTTCTCCTCTACAATGACGCAATACATTTATGACAAACAGGTAAATAAATAATCCATATGTACTCAGTAAACTGAATAATTCAATACTTGATTATTATGACATAAAACTATCCATCTGCACCATATTTCAAAATGTGATGTTTTAACAAAGACTGCAAATATCCTGAAGTACATGTGGATACGTTTATGTTCAAGATTATGACATATACCATAAAACTACAGGTAACGTTTTTGATTGTGTACTTTTTCTTTCTAAAGCATTGCCCCAGGTGTGTGTTTCATAATGATTTAATTCTTTTTCAGCACTTTTGTTTTTACTAATTCTAAAAGCAATTCAGCATCTACAGTATGTTTTTCTTTTTATATATACAAGATGGGATACACTTTCATTGTTATGCTGATGATACACAGTTCTACTTGTCCATGAAACTCAATGAATCCAATTAGCTACTTAAACTAAAAGCATGTCGAAGACATAAAAAGCGGGATGACACACAATTTTCTACTTTTGAATAAAGACAAGACTGAGGTTTTAGTTTTTAGACCTGGGCATTATAAGAATACATGTTTCAGTCTTTTTCCCTCCTTAGATGGCATTAATCTGGCCTCCAGCTCTAATGTTAAAAATCTTGGTGTTATTTTTGGTCAGGACATGTATTTTATCCCCCACATTAAAAATGTTACTAGAACCACCTTCTTCCACCTGCGTAATATCACTAAAATTAGAAACATCTAAAAATGATGCAGAAAAACTGGTCCATGCATTTATCAGGTCTAGACTGGACTATTGTACTGGTTTATTATCTGGATGTCCAAATACTTCTTTAAAACGTTTTCAGTTGATCCAAAATGCTGCTGCCAGAGTCTTAACCGGAGTTAGTAGGAGAGATCATATATCTCCAGTTTTAGCTTCTCTCCATTGGCTCCCTGTCAAATCCAGAATTTAATTAAAAATCTTACTTCTAACCTACAAAGCTCTCAACAACCTAGCTCCATCTTATATTAGACATCTTGTTGTTCCACATTTTCCTAACAGAGCACTTCACTCTCAGACTGCAGGTTTACTTGTGGTTCTTAGAGTTTCCAAAAGCAGAATGGGAGGAAGATCTTCCAGTTATCAGGCTCCTCTCTTGTGGAACCAACTTCCAGTTTCTGTCCATGAGACTGACACTTTGTCCAGTTTGAAGACTTTCCTTTTTGATAAATCCTATGGTTAGGGTTGGCTTATTATGCTGCTATAGGTTTAGACTACTGGAGGACAAATTAACTTCATTTCCTTAAATGAATTGTCAAAATTCAATAGTTTTAATTTGATATTATTTGTATCTTAACGTGATTCTCGACCTGCCATTGTGTATCTGTTCCTCCATCCTGTTCCTCTCAAACCCAGCCGCTTGAAGCAAATGGCCGTTTTCCAGAGCCTGGTTCTGCTAAAGGTTTCTTCCTCACGAGGGAGTTTTTCCTTTCCACTGTCGCCTTCATGCTTGCTCAAGATGAGGGTTTTGCATTGATGTTAAATTCAAAGCAGTCTGTTCCTCAGATAAACAATCTTATTTTTTAATATAAATGTTTCTGTTCAGTGCCTTGAGACGACTTTTGTTGCGACTTGACGTTATATATAAATGAACGGAATTGAACTGAATTGAATAGAACTAACCTTTATTTTAAAGTAATTTATTACTCTGTACTTATAGACTGCATACCTGGTACATATTGAGTAAGTACCATGTATTATACATGTTTCAGGTACGTACCAGGCTGATTTGTACTGCTACCCATTCTCATTTAAATATTTACATTACTTGGTCTTTTTTTGTACTATTTCAGTTGTGATTTGTATTTGAAATACTATTACTGTCATAATGGAAGTATTTATAAAAAAGTGTGCATTGGGCTGCGGGCACATCTCAGCGAATGCATGGCTCTGTTATCTGACAGATCTGTTGCTGTGACATGCCGCAGTCACAATCTATAACTGCCACAACTCGATTGTCCCTGAATGTCACGCTGTGGCCACACAGTGAACTGGCAGCTGAATGAAGCTGGAGCGATGAAGCTGAAGAAAGAAGGGGGCGAGTGAAAGGTCAGAGAGACCAAAGAGGGGGGAAAACTGTGTGAACACAGGGAAGAAACTGACCAGAGGGGGGGAAAAAAGAAGTCCTGTGGAGATGAACGACATTTTAAATGGAAGTCACACAATGAAAAAAAAATATTGAGGTGACTTACTCACTCCTTTACTCTTTTTTGAAAGTACATTTATCTTTCAGGTCCTCTTTCTTATTGGGGGTGACAGTATATAATGCACCTAGAGTCACTACATCAGTCCACACAGATATTTCACATAACTGTGTATGATTACTACAAATAGATAATTTATTCAAGAGGGGGGAGTGTAAAGAAAAGCAGCTCTCATTCAACCTCATTCAGTTTTATGAGTTTACCACGGTAAACGCATCTAGTCAAAATTTTAAGTTCTGTAAAGCCGTACGGAGAGCCTAAAGTGCCATTTTTTAAAAAATGACGTTATTAAAGTCTTATCTGATTTTCAAGTGTTATAAAGCAGGTGGGCTGACTGGGGCGGGGCACCGGGGTTCCTTCCCCAGAATTTTTTGACTAAAGTACAGTGTTTCCCCTAGATAACTTGCCATGGTGGGGCGCTCATCTCGTCCATGATTTTTGTCGGGGGGGGGGGGGGGGGGATATATCAGAGCCATGCGTTGTTTGTACAAACAGTTTTTGATGGGGGCGGGGGTGTCAGCGTGAGGGTTCAGCATGAGGGAAGAGAATGCCTTTAGCTTTTTAGCTAGCGCACCTGTATTGCAAACCGCTAGCTTAGCGTTACGTCAGTGCCGACAGGTGGTGGGGGTTCGGTAGGCGGGGTCCTGGGTTCTGTTGACGGGGCGGGGCACCCTGCTTGTAAAATGGTAGGGGAAACACTGAAGTAGATACGATTTCCTGCATTTTGGTGTGTTTTAATGAGTTATTAAACATATATGTCTGCCTACATTTGTAAACACTCTTCTGTCAAACATCCTACCCCCCCCCCCTTCCTTAACGGTTCGGAGATAACTTTTCTCCGCTGACTTCACTGTCCGAACCTCCAAGCGCCTCCTCCGTCTGTTCATGGCGGCTGCCTGTGGGTTCCTGCCGTACAACTGCTTGGTTAGCTCGACACTCACCCCCGCCACTCTTTAGGGGTGGAGTTTTTTTTAAGGGTGTATGTGGAAATGCTTACTTGAAGGGGCAGCTCGTGTGTGATATTAAGTCATCGTACGTGGCTGTCGAGAGAGAGAGTTTATGGGGACATCTGTGGACCTATATCAGAGCTGAGCCGGCTGAGAGGCACTGTGCCATCTTTATCAGGACTACGGAAGTTTCTGGCTGTGTCCATGGACAACTCAGTGCCCTCGTCGGCCTCCTCGTGCATAAATGTATTATGATGTCATCAGCATGTTGCTCTTTCATGTGCCGAAGTCATTTTTTCCAACTTTCAGACTGTCTCATCTAGGACACAGTGCAACATTGTTGTTTTTTTACACCTACACTCCCCTCGTGTTTCCTTTTCCTTATCTGAAAAACAAAGGGCTGCGCCTCTCGAGGCCGGCGGCCTCAGTCACCTCCATTTTCCCACGTTTAATGTTTCTCTTGGACGGGTTGTACTGAAATGTAATTTCGTTGAGCTTCGGTGAAATTACAATAAAACTGATTCTGAACAATTGACAATTCAGACTATAATATTTATTCATTGAATTTTGCACTTTTGGCCCTCCATGCATACAAAAAAATTATTTTGGGAACATTCACAAACGTATTTGGACATACCATATTTTTTAGCAATATATTTGCATTAAATAACTTTTTTTTTCAACCTTCTTAAATTTCTAAATGAGCTAACTTTCTGTTAAACTTTAGAAAAGGTTACCAACATGCCATAATGTACGCATGAAGAGGGTGACTGGTTAAGAAACAAAACAGAAGTCGTGGTCCTTTTAGACAACAGGAAGAACTTTCGAACTGCTGGAAACTCTTTATAGTGCCACCAGACTTTTCTTTAACCAACATCTTAATCTGATATCCAGTTAAACTAAGTTACTTCAAAGATAAACAGTCTTCCTCACAGATAATCATAATGCACTGCTCTGCTATGTCTGTGAAGATAAAAGGTAAAGATAAAGCAGCTTTTATTACTCGGACTCATGCCGGACAACATGTTTTCAATATGCTGATCACTCTGCTAAACCAGTTAATGCTTCAGACTGTGCTGCTTTCAGGGTGGGGTGAAAGAAAACCCACAAGAGGCAGCAGGACTGTGTGACTGCTCAAAGTGAAATATGTCAACGGATGGAAATTCCACCTACAATTAAAATAATACAAACACTAGAGAAAGTTCGTTGCAAAAACTTTATCTCCGATTTTTTTTTTTTTTACTTTCTCAAAAAAAAAACCCAAGAAAAACGATTGAAAATAATCAGGGATGTTCTTTACATCCCTCCTCAGGAAAAACATCTGCTCTTCTGTAGCGAAAAACAGGCTTCGTTTGACCGTTTGTGATTTTATCCTTAATGCTGAAAAGATGTCAACAAGGACTGACTGGACTGGAACAGGACTGAATGTCAAATACAGGCCATTATATGGTTCTTACTCCTTTAACTGCCAGGTCAGAACGAGGCCCTCCCTGTTTATACGTGAATGATTTCTGCAAATGTTAGAGATTTTCTGACATTAACTGTAAAAAGTTTACACTGCAACACTGGACTCATTCATTCGACCTTTAATTATACAAGTTAGTTCCACTGAGCCTCGGGGACTCATTCACGAGAGAGACCTGATTTTAACGAAGAGTGATGACAACAGTAGACAATCATAAAAGTAAGCATACTAATTGAGAAGAACAAATGAAATAAAATGGTATTAAAAATCCAAACTAAAACAGCTAGGTTGTAAGGCGATGTAGGATACTAAAAATAGGAACATGTCTGCATTGGTTTTTGCCATGAACGGTTTTTTTTTTATATTCCACCTTTATTTATACAGGTTAATCCCACTGACACTCTGGGACTCATTTAGTGAAGTGAAGTAAACTTCAAAACTTTTTAAACTCCGCATCGCCGGCAGTAAGTCAGGCTTGTTCCCGGTGAGAGTTGGACTCCGCCAAGGTTGCCCTTTGTCACCGATTCTGT
>NC_056498.1:37048480-37049585 GCF_014905685.2 Nematolebias whitei
TAATTTAATTCTAACTTTGAAACTTATCCAACATTAATAAAACTTACCTCAATTTGCCTTTTTGGACATGTATATATTTGTACAAATTGTACTTGAGAGGAGATTATTACAGCCTCATATAAAACAGTAATGATGATGATGATTATTATCGGCCGATATTCAGATTTAGGTATCGGGATCGGAAGTAAAAAAAAAGTGGATCGGTGCATCCCTAATCTGAAGGCAGCCTATCATGCATGTTTTTGATCTCTTGTGGGACAGACCGCTGTGGGAGATCCTTCTTGCCCACAGCCATCAGCATCTTGAACAACTCTTAATAAAACCAGGATGATGAGCTACGGCATTTAATTTCCCTTTGGGGTTAATAAAGTGTTTTGAATTGAACTGAACAGAGCTTGATGATGCAGTTTTGAAAAATTAAACAGTTGAAGAACTCTTGTTTCCTCAAACAACAATGCAACATTGACTTCTGATGGTTTGGAGTAATAAGAGGTCTGTTTTGCAGCTGGACTGTACAAGTTAGGATTGCTTTCTGATCCGAGGCCGAAATGATGCTTTTCCATGAACTGCCATCTTACCTGTTTTATGAAAATAAACGAGCACCAAAAACCCACGAGGTTCGCCAATGTCCCCCATTGTTGAGGGGTTTGAATAGTGAAAATTTGTCGTTTTTGAGATGAGTGTTTTTCTCCACTGGAATTGAACAAAGAATGCAAATAAACAATGATTTGGTGCAATAATAACAATATTCAAATAGGTATGACTTGTACTGTGTAGAAGAACAGAGGTAAGATTTTTGACTCGTACGAGGCGGCTCAGAACGACGGATCCTGGCGAGTGGAGGAACACCACCAGGTGCAATAGCAACTTTTCAACCTTTAACCACATTTCTGGCTTCAAACTTAAAGATATAAAATTTTAATTTTTTGTGAAAAATCAACAACAAGTGGGACACAATCGTGAAGTGGAATGAAATTTATTGGATGTGTCAAACTTTTTTAACAAATAAAAAACTGAAAAGTGGGGCGTGCAACATTATTGGGCCCCTTTACTTTCAGTGCAGCAAACTCACTCCAGAAGTTCAGTGAGGATCTATGAATGATCC
>NC_056498.1:37049685-37053082 GCF_014905685.2 Nematolebias whitei
AATTCTCACCTCACATTCTGAGTAATTTGAATGTTTATGTGCTTCTCATTCCCAACGAGAATGTCTAAAATTTGTGTTCTGACATGTTTAAAGCTCACTTATTGTAATGCTGTGTTAAAAAAAATAAAGTTATTATAATGAACACAATAATTTGTAGTCATTTTTTTAATGTCAAACAAAATCATCTTATGATAAACATGTTTTTTGGGCAAAATCATCAGTTTCCCCATTTGACATCTACATAAGACAATTGTAAATGTATCCTTAGTGTGAAAAGGGAATAAAATTCAGCACAAAAAATTTTACATTACTTTTTAAGTACAGAAACTCTGTACTGTGCAAAAGTCTTGAATCATTTTTTTAATGCTTCTCCAGATTTTCTGAAGGTACGTCAAAGGTTTTATTTGGACAGGCTGCTTCGTTCCACCCGTTTTAAGCCTTTATCATTCGTTTATCCTCCACTTGTTTATTTTACTGCATGAGGTTGCTCAGGTTTGAACTCAAAAAGAGTGAAAAAGCAGCTGACGGCCAAAAAATAACTTTAAAAAATCCAAAAAGTCTTGAGATCTACTGATTAAGACCACGTTTGAAAGAGCATAATCACAGTTTAAAAAGATTAAAAGGTGGTTTAAAACTTTTGCACACCTCTGTATGAGGTAATGTACAAACTAAATCTTGACATTTCTCTAAAACAATATAATAGCCTGTATATAAGACATGACAAACGCCTCAAAATGTAAGTGTTTATTTTGTGATAACCCTCTCCGGTCAACATGGTCAGTAAACAGTAATAATTGGAGACGGTGACAGTTGTTAGAAGTTAAAATTACACAAATAAAAGCAGCTTTATGTCCAATATACGGTATAATTAGAACCCATTTGGACTCGAGACTTGTGTATAAACCAGACACAAAATGACCAGAGCTGGACTGACAGGCAGGCCGAAACTAAAAGCCTGTGATCTCAGACTTAATGATAGGCTGCCATGCCAAGGAGTGGGGGATCGAAGGGATAAATAAGCAGGACAGATGGCCTGTTTAAACCAGATGAGGCAGAAGATTTACAGCCTTACTTAGTCAAATGAGAAAAGATGGTGTGTAGATGAGGAAAGAACCAGAGAAAAAGAGTTGTCCAGTTCACAAGTGCTCAACAGAATAGATGAGCCCAGCTGGAGGCAGCGGCCCTAATAGAAATCCAATATTTCAATAAAAGTACAAACTGTGTACAAACGCAGTACATTAAGCAGCAATACAATGCTGCTTTGAACACAGCGAGCTCACGGTCTGTTTATAAAAGTGGAGCGAGGCCTTCAGTGATTTATTTTGCTTTTATACTGCAATTAGTCAGATGTTGAACTCAAGTACAAGTTTGAACTGAGGGACAGAATCAGATATTAGAACACAAAGAAAACTGATCAGTATTCCATCCATCCATCCATCCATCCATCCATCCATCCATCCATCCCTTATACAAATTTGAGACAAAGTCCGAGAAGGAAACTCTGACATCCCTCTGCCCAGGACACTTTCCACCTCTTCCTGGTGGATCCTAAGTACCCAGGTCAAAGTGTACTCAGGTGTGGCTGAGTGGTTAGAGCAGTCGTCCTCCAATGCAAGAGTTGGGGGTTCGAATCCCACAGAGGTCACATGACAAAGTGTCCCTGGGCAAGACACTGAACCCCTCATTGCCTCCAATGTGTCCCATCAGTGTATGAATGTTATAAAGCACTGATTACTCTCTTTAGAATGATTTGTTTAATTAGCTTTGTAGAGATGTAGTAGAGTGATGTATGAATGGGTAAATAAGGATGAGCACTGTAGTGTAAAGTTCTTTGAGTGTCTTGATAAGATAGAAAGGTGCTATATAAATACAGTCCATTTACCATAATGGGGTCTTCCACGCTGTCTTGGAAAAAACCACAGAGGAGGGCTCCAAGGAGACCTATATTCTGATGCTTAAACCATCTGTGCTGATTCCTTGCAATGCAGACGAGTAGAGGTTCGACTTGGAGACTGAATGACGAAGCTCATTTCAGTCACTTGTATCCAGGATCTTGGCTTCCCTTAAGGATTTGAATCATGAGGACTGGAACATGCAGCCTTGCCTGCTCCAAGCTTACGCCTCTACGTTTGTTCCCCCAAGGTAGAGCTGTGGGTTGGCGATATTGTTCTTCCCGTGCCAACGCATGATCAAAAACAGTAAATTCACTATAATTCCCTTGCAACTGTAGGTCCCTCGCAATGCAATGAAGCAGGGAGGGAACACAGAGTGTTTTAAGTCTCCTTGTAATGAGCGACACAGTGCCACAGATTCAAATTATTGGTGTAGATCCCCAGTCTTCTAGAACTTGACAATCATAAGAAGGTCAATAGAAGGCAATTGGACTTCTTCAAGCATGAAGAGAAGTATTCTATTGAACCACTTAGGACATCCAGTTATCTCACTTCTGCTGTTTCGTTGTGACATATGAAGCCTTAAACATCATCTACCACACAAAAACTGAGATATGACACAAGCCTTGACAGGGTGTTTTGAACCAATCTACTTCATGAAGTGAAACAGTCTTTGGTCATTCATTGTCAAATGTCCCATCTTTACTGCTAGACAAAAGGACACTATGCTCCCTGGTGTGCTCAAGTATCTCTACAAGATCAAGCTTGTACACTCGCCCACAAAATGCTCACCACCTCAGCATCCGCCATATTTAGAACCAGAGAAACAGCCCATGTCACATCAAGGGGCCTCCCTCCCATTTTTCTTAAAGAGACATGCCGTACCCAACACTGCACCCTGTATTCACTGGTTAACTGGACATCATTAACTTCATGCAGACTCTCCCACTGGTACATTTTCATCTTTAAATCACTTCTGGGTCTGCTGCCTTCATACATCTCCTCCTACATGTCACTGCGTGAGTGCAGCTACAGTGTGCGCTCTCAAGACATTATTACCTGCAGTGTTCCCTCAGTGAGGACTGAACTAGACAAAAAAAAAAAAAAAAGTTGTATGCCTCTTTTATGATTGTCTATTGTTGTTGTTGATATCCACTGTTGTCATCACTCTTTGTTAAAGAAATCAGGTCTCTCTTGTAAATGAGTCCTTGATGCTCAATGGGATTAACCTGTCTAAATAAAGGTTGAATGAACGAACTATCCATCCTTCAACAACAAAAAAGGTTGAATCATGTCATCTGGACTTCGTTTTTTTTGTTAAAAAGAAACGTTTCGCCCCTCATCCAAGAGGCTTCGTCAGTCTGAGGCCTAGCCATCTGGTATTACCCAGAAGCCACTCTGACTCTTGTGTTTCAAGCCTGCCTCAGATACCCCTGAAGTCTGGCCTTTTCACTAATGGTTTCAAACTTTGTGTTTTTGAAACCATTAGTGAAAAGGCCAGACTT
>NC_056498.1:37053182-37055027 GCF_014905685.2 Nematolebias whitei
TATCCACTGTTGTCATCACTCTTTGTTAAATAAATCAGGTCTCTCTTGTAAATGAGTCCTTGAGGCTCAATGGGATTAACCTGTTTAAATAAAGGTTGAATGAACGAACTATCCATCCTTCGGTTTAAACAGTCTTGTCCTGCCATCTAGTGGTCAGAAAAGGTACTACACAAAAAACATTTATTTTTAAATTTGACAATAATTACTAATTATTGTCAAATTTCAAACAATATTATCGTTTATCGCAATAATTTCTAAGACAATCTTCCAGCCAAATTTGTTATCGTGACAGGCCTAGCTCTACTGTGGACAATGATCCAATGTCTTAGCCAACTTCTTGCTTCATCCTGCCATCACCCATGAACAAGACACCAATATTCCATCCATCCATCCATTCATCCTCTTTACCAGCTTCTTCCTTTTCATGTTGCGGGGGTCACTGGTGCCCATATCCAGCCATCACTGTGCAAGAGGTGGGGTACACCCTGGACAGGTCTCCAGTCCATCACAGGGACACATAGAGACAAAAGAGACAAACAACCATTCAGTCTCTCACTCACACCTAGAGACAATTTAGAGTTGCCAATCAACATACCTGTACATGTTTTTGGTCTGTGGGAGAAAACCGGAGTACCTGGAGAAAACCCACGCATGCACAGAGAGAACATGCAAACTCCAACAACTAGTATACATATGTATTCACAACCTGGCAGGAACAATCCACCTTTATTCAGTTGGGAACCCATGCTGTACTTAGAGGAGCTGAATTCCATCCTGGTCATTTTACACATAAAGTCATATTATCCATAATGACCCCAGCTCAGTGGACACACACACAGTTGTATGCATCTTTTCAACTTCTTTCACTAAGTCTGACAAAGCCCCACACTGTCCAGCAAAAGTCCAGTGAAAGTGAAGACCAAATGTAGCTTTTTGTTTAAAAGAAAAAGAATCACAGCTGGAGTGCTGCCAGAACCCTATAATTGGATTTCTGTGCATATATAATAGGAACAATACTTGTCAGAACAGCCCCGTCAAGTGATGGATAAATACACCTTTGGTATAAAACCATGGATTCAGAACAAAGATGGAGGTAGCACACTGCGGACATTTCTCCTCAAAGAGTAGAGCGCAGGTATATCTGTTAAATGTAAAAATAAGAATTCAAGAAACAGAGAGAGGTTTAGTTATAAGTGAAATTGTAAGTGCTGAGTCTTTGAAATAAACCTTGCTTTATAGTTTGGATCCGTACTCAGCAGTGGCTTTTTGAGTCTCACTTTTAATACAGGGCATTCTCTCTAAAGAGCGACTGTTTCAATATTACTGATTCAAGGACTCCTTCGTTCTGGGCTGTGTCTGCCTGCTTCACGAGGAGAGAGAAAGAAATCAGAGTTCGGAGGATGGAGAGTATGGTAGGATTAAAAAGAGTGAATTAAAGATTTGGCATTCCTTAAAGGAATGCATCAAGAGTTTCTCATTGTGCAATCATGAGGAGGGAGAGAGATGTTAAACCTTGTAAATGCAATCTCATGTGATCTTGTGAGATCCGTTAGTTGCTCGGAGTTTGTGTTGAGGGTGACGCTCGGCTACAAACACACACAACAGTAGCTCGATATCTGTAAAACTGCTCAAGTTGAGCCATTTCTGTGTTGGTTAGTCAAATTAGCTGTGGAAAACAAAAAAAAGAAGAAAGCTACATAAATAGCTAGAAAGATTAGTCCTCGTAAGGCAAAGCTACAACAAAATTTTAAATGCAACTCCATAGGATGCACACATGCACCATTAATAGAAACATCAAAAACATAAAACCAGTCATAAAAACCATGTCACATAAAACATTTTTTT
>NC_056498.1:37058027-37087895 GCF_014905685.2 Nematolebias whitei
GGAAGACCCAGGACACGCTGGAGGGACTATGTTTCTCGGCTGGCCTGGGAACGCCTCGGGATTCCCCCGGAAGAGCTGGCCCAAGTGGCTGGGGAGAGGGAAGTCTGGGCCTCCCTACTTAGGCTGCTACCCCTGCGACCCGACCCCGGATAAGCGGAAGAAAATGGATGGATGGAAGTAAACTTTATTGTCAATAGTACATTACACAGAGGACTGAAATTGCGTTTCTCCAAAACTCCAATGTGCAGAATTAAAAACAAGATTAACACACAACTAAGCATAAAACCTGAAGCATAAGCTAAGCATAAAACACCACAAAAAAGCTAATAAATATAACAATCAACACAACATAAAAACAAGTAGTGGGGAGACGGTTCCCAGACTAACATAGTGTACCAGAATGTATTCAAGTTAGCTATGCTACTTGAGTGCTCTAGAAGTAGTACAAATGTACAACGATACAAGGTGCAATAGGACAGAGTACAAAGTAATAAGAATATAGACACTTAAGTAAGCTTGTCATGCTCTTGTGCAAGAATAATTTTTTGCATATGTACAAGAGTCCCCTTATCAGATGTTTGAAGCCACTTAGAGAGGTCAAGGTCGAGAGCTTCAGATCTTTTTGCACGATATTCCAGGAAACAGGAGCGGAGTAGGAGAAGGCCCTTTTGTCTAGTTCAGTCTGCACTGAGGGAACACTGCAGGTAATAATGTCCTGAGAGCGCACGCTGTAACTGCACTCACGCAGAGACATGTAGGAGGAGATGTAAGAAGGCAACAGACCAAGAAGTGATTTAAAGATGAAAATGTAGCAGAGAATCTACGTGAAGTTAATGATGACCAGTTAACCAGTGAATACTGGGTGCAATGGTGGGTACGGTAGTTACAGCTAGTTACTGTATGAATCTTAGCGCGCCGTGATAGACAGCATCCAGTATCTGCAGGGTTCTTGTAGGGGCGTTCATGTAAATAATGTCACCATAGTCAATGGAGAGAAGGAACATAGCAGTTACAAGGTGTTTCCTAGTGTTCAGAGCTAAGCAGGATCATTGAATCCCCTGTGGCTTCCATGCCATCAGCTGGCACTGATTTAGGTATTTATTTTTAATAAATGACACATGCATGCAGACACTTATGTCTCAAGCATGAAAAAGTTCCATAATGTTCCATAATGGTGAATGCAGGTACGGTAGTTTGGACCAAGGATGTTGTTGGGTTGCTCCTACATGTTGAAGGGTGTGAGCAGCACAAACAGCACTCTGCTTTCCGCCATTGTTACCGCTGTACATATACTCATGCTAGAAACTAAAATAAAAGTTGACAAGCTGCCTGTAGTATGCACAACCTGGATTCAAAAAGCTTTGGTCTCTGAGAAAACAACTGCTTTTGTTGTGTACATCGATGGCCAAATTGCAGCAGACGTGCTACGGTTTCACTTCTAAACAGCGCTGTGTGTAAACAGTCCGAGTGCATAAAAGTTGTTCCACAGTGAAGCAGCTTTGTAATCTGAAGAAGTAACAACTCATTAGGACCACATCTGTTTGGACGTGAAGGGTTTCCAAAGCTTGAAGCTAAATGTACGTGCAGTTTAAGGGCTAGCATTCCTTGAAGGACTCTTGATTACTCGCCTCCTTTAAGCCGAAGTATTAAAATAAGATCATGTTATGATGAGAGGAGATGGACTTATATCTGTTTTGGTCGAATCTTATAAACTATATGTGTCGTCTCATATTATGACAAGATCTCAAAAGAGCTGTTAGCACTTTGTGTGTTGACAATGACTCTTAGCTACTACTACATCAAGTTTTAGTTCAAGTTTGGTGAATTTGATGGAGCTGCAACCGTTTTTTTGTGCTAGCTAAGTCGATTAGCTCTGGTAGTCATCTTTGATTGGGCTGACTCCTTGATATTTACCTTGAGAGTCTCATTTAAACCTATCACTTGATTAAGGAGATATTTTGTTAATAGACAAACAGGTTTGACGCCAACAAGTGATGCCAAAGACGTAATCAAAATGCTACGCGTTGAGTAGCTTGTGTGGAATGTGTTGTGAATGGGTCTCTGCTGCAATTATACCAAATTATTGAATGGTATCTTTAAAATTCACTGGATTTTAGCCATTTTTGTGTTTTGTAAAGGAGGTGGCCATCTTGAACTCTCAATAAATAACACTGAACAACTGGCAATAACTTTGCACTAAGCCACATCTGTGACAACTAATATGACTAATATTAGCTTGTGACAGCTAATATGTTTGTTTATTGCTGCTTCTCTATGTGGCTGTATCATGTATGATACAGTATCTACGTATCTACCATACCATCATAATTCAATCTCAGTGTCACTCACTACCTGTGCAATAATCTGTCACACAACCTGTGTAATATGTTAGTTATGTGCAATATATATCATGTACATTTTAGCGTTTATTGCTACCTTGAAATACTTATTCAAATTCATCCCGTTTACACCATTAAAATTCTACCATGTTGTTGATTATTTAGGACCTTGTAAATATTATAATTACTTTTTCACTTTTTGGTACTTTATTTTGTACCCTTATTGCATGGTTTGGTATTTCTTGTTTGTTCTTTGTTTTTTTAGCGAGTCAAATCGGTTCTTCTCATCCTGATTTCATTGTACAGTTAGCTTTGTGTTAACCTGCATATGACAAATAAACACAACTTGAACTTTAACTGGATCAGCCCAAAATCCAATTAGTTAATTACAGCAAAATATCATTACAATCCCTCCAGTGATTTATGAAGCATCTGATAACCAGAAGAATATTTATTAACAAAATTGAAATGGTCTTCTGCAATCGGTGAGCCCTCAAAATACATGTTGGGGATGACCATCAGCTACTACCACACCAAATCTCATCTCAATAACGGTAAAACTGACAGAGTACTGATTATTTTTGTGTTTTTGGTGTCAGCATGAGCAGCCATGTTGAAATGGGTGGACTACAAAGTATAGTTTAGATTAACATCAACTGATTAGTTTCTGAACATTTCATTCAGTGGTTCACAAGATATTTTACTAACAGACACACAGACACATGTAAATACATTATTGCTTTGCCTTTGGAGAATATATACTCTAAATCATATTTAGAGTAAATGTCTACTGCATTTTTAGTTTACTGTACTTTGAATAAAGAAAAGTGAAAATACACCAAGTTACATTTGTAATTTCTGCAGTTTGCTGCATTATGCAAACATTTTCTATAAAAGTTGTATTATATTTATTTTTGCTCACAAGTGATAAAATGCCACTGCAGTTTAGATTTTTCCTCTGCAAGTTCACTTAAAGCTCATGAATGCATAATCGTTTTTTTTTCTTTAACTTTAACACAAAGCTGCATTATTTTCAGGCAGGACAGTCCTCCTTCTGTATAACATGCTCCTGGAAAAAAAACAGTAAGATTAGCCCAGTTACTTCAAAATCAATTCATCAGGGGCTCCGGTGGGCCTCTACAGCCTTGCATCAAAAGACCGGTGCACTTGTAAAAAAAATTACCTTAAACAAAGAACCCATATTTCAGAGAAAAACTTCCTAACCGAGCCTAATCGGTTCGTCACTTTAGTTTTAATAGATGGAAATTCCAAAAACTGCCTTTTATTAATGACCAAACGTGTTTGCACAAATGTTTTTTCAATGCAAAGAACGTAATAAATCATGCAAATGGAATAATGAGAAAAATAAATACAGGAAGCTACTAGTTTCAGTTTTCAGAAAGCCAAAAATAAATCAAAGCACTGTGGGAAAGAGCTCCAAACCGTAATGTGAAATAAGGCTTGGTCGAGAAGCTTGCAAATGCAATTAAACTCAGGTCATGTTTAATGGGCATGAAAATGAAAGCCTCCTGATGTGGAAAGCTAAATAAAGCTCTCAGCTCCTGCTCAGCTGTGTTCAGGTTCCTACCTTCCCTCCCTCTCACATTCGAGGTTTCTCTCACATGTTGGCTGGCCTCGAAGCTCTGGTGGGCCAGTTTCACTTCATGGGACTATCGAAAAAAGTCCCCTTTGTGTCAAAGAGGAAAAGATGAGCGGACTCTGGTCCTGCTGAGCTGGGAAACACCAAAACTAGAAGCTGGTTAAAAGTTTTGGTCACCTGCAGGGCACCTCCAAGACTCAGAAGTTAGCGAGCTGGACAGTGATGGGATTTTTATTTCATCCTCTGCCTCACCACTTGGACCTACATCTATGGTTTGCCCACATCTGTAGAAGTGTCTCAATACTTCTTAGGATGGAGGGCCAAGTGCATTGGTGTCAGAAGTATTTGTAATGTGGAGGGACACACTAGTGGAGGAGTCTGGGGGTCCTCCCCCAGAAAATTCTGAATAGATGACATTTCCTGCATTCTGGTGTATTTTAATGTGTTGTTAAATATCCACGTTTACCCACATAGATAAACACTTGATTCGATAACTATTTTTAGAGAGCATGGCACAATGCCCCCCACACAGACAACTGCCAGCACTAACATACTGTAGTGCTAAGGATACGCAATACCGATGCGCTAGCTAAGATGCTACAGATGTAGCGCTCCGTTTCTCTCTCGCATCCTAAAACCCCCACAACAACTGCCAGCACTGACATAATGCTAAGCTAGCAACATGCAATATAAACATGCTAGCTAAGATGCTAAAGATGTAGCACTCCATTCTTCACACATCCTAAACCCCCCCACAACAACTGTCAGCACTAACGTAATGCTAAGTTAGCAATGCACAAAACAAACGCGCTACCTGAGATGCTACAGACCTAGAGCTCTGTTTCTCTCACGCATCCTAAACCCTCCTCACAACAACCGTCAACACTAACATAATGTTAAGCTAGTAACGCGCAATATAAACGCGCTAGCTAAGATGCTACAGACGTAGTGCTCCGTTTCTCTCTCGCATCCTAACCCACACTTCCCCCTGGTCAACAACTGGCCGTACTAATGTGGCACTAAGCTAGCACACAACACAGAGGTGTCTCCGCCTTCTCCCCCGCATCATCAAGTGATCTAACTCTGTATGTTTGGTGAGGAGTTGTTTTAGGTAACCAGGAAAACTCGAAGTGGACTTTTACTGGTTTGAATATTCTCCAATTAACCAGGTGGAATGGATTCGTTCATGAAGAAATAGAAACAGCGCTGGGTGAACTAATGTTTTATGGTAAATGTGTTTGTATGTGTGTGTGTGTGTGGGTGGGGTGGCATCCAAATTAATATTTTTTAAATGTGAGGGGGCACGTCCCCATCGCATGTAATTGTTGTGATGCCTTTGGCCAAGAGGTAGTTTTTTAAAATAAAAACCATTTCATTGTCTTGTTCTTATTCTGTTGCGTTATGTTTTGGCTGCCCAACAATGCCGTCGATCATCTGCGCTGAGCCTGGGGTAAACTCCTGGCTGAGGTTTTATGTCATGATTTCTGGAGGTTTTAGCCCAAGCTTGCAGACAGGATTCAATATCTTGAAGTAAACAAAGAACTGATTTAGCAACAAAATAAATGGCTGCTGAGGCAGCAAAGCTACTAACAATAAATAAATATCTCTCGCAGGAAAGAACAGGGAGGAACACAAGGAGGGATTTCACGACTGATTTGAAAACAGGACAACGCAGAACCGAGGAACCAACAGAAGGACACAGAATATAAAGGAACACTAATGAACATAAATTGCAAGCACTTGAAAAAGAGACAACAGGTGACAGTAGACAACGAACTCAGGAGAAGTGAGTGCCGGCGCACAGGGAAAACTGAAAGAATGAACACAAGTGAGTAAATCAGACGCAATCACCACCGTAAACAAATCTAATCAAGCACAAAAGTCTTTGAACAAGCCAACAAAAAACATAGATCCTGACATTTTTCTGCAATATTGTGAAGTGTCACACTCAGAGTATGTGTTGGAAATTACTCTCAGATACTGACACATTACATTTTAGCTGACTATCTGAAAAACTGACTGAGATGTAGCCATTTTTGTGCTGGCTAATTTAATTAGCTGTGTTGGCCAACTTGAATTGGGTCAGATCTAAAAGGTAAAGTGTGGATGTCCTTCCATTGGTAGATTTATTAAAATGTGTCCAGAAGTCCATGGGATATTTTAACAACAATTAATGCCAAAGATTGAGGCAAAATTATTGAACAAAACGTGGTGCTCAAAACATGTTGGGGATGATGCTTAGATACTACCACACCAAACCTTTTCTCAATAGAGTAGTCCCTCGCTAATTCACGGTTCAACTTTCGTGGACTTGCTCTTTCGTGGTTTGTGAATGTACAGTTCATAATATTGTACAATAAATAAATAATAAAATTGTACACGACACACGATTGTCAACTTTACAGTAATATTACTGTACTCACGTGGTTGAGAAAAAGTTACAACAAAAAATAATAATTTGGACAGGCACTACCATTTTGTAGTTTTCTTTCAATAAGCCCACACAATATCGCCAGACCAAAAAAACTACATTACCCACAAGGCGACTGCACTTCCCAGAAGCCAACAGTGCTTCTAGCCCACTGCTTTCTGCCAAAATGGAAGGAAAGTTTTGAGCCGAGCCCAACCTGACTAAAAAGATCGGTTCTTATTCATAGTGACTTCGGCACTCAGTGACAGCAGAGAACCGATCAGAACCCGACCAGAACCAGACCAGGACTACATCTAGCTTCATCGGTCAATCTGAGTGCTGCTTGCCAGCCTAGGGAGACTCTCAAGCAGGGAAGTGTTGCTTCGAGGTCCAGTGTCTTCGGAGCTCACCTGGACGTTTTTGATCAGATTTATCTGGATTATTTGGACTCAATCTGGTCCGTTGTGTGGTTTTGTACTGGCTCTCCGAAGGTCTGGCTCACTCTAAAAGCATCTTGGTGCTCAACGGCTGCAGAGAACTGATCAGAATCCGACCAAGGCTGGTGAGTCCCTGTATAAAATTTTGCAGTAGCTACTGTGCAGTATATATATGCATCTTGTTAAAATTACATAGGTTTAAGAGTTTAGAACATTGTAAGAGTGTGGGAAGGCTTTATAAAGCCTTAAAATATACATAAATACTAAAATAAATGTAGTATTCCTACTTTGCGGAATTTCCCTTACTGCGGGGTGTTCGGAACCGAACCCCTGCAATAAACAAAGGACTACTGTGCCTTGATAACTGCCTCAGTTTTAGCCATTTCTGTGTTTTGTAAGGTGAATTAGCAGTGGCAGCCATCCAAAATTGGTTTGACTCCAAAAGTGAATCTGTTGAAGATGTAAATCCAGTGAATTTGTCTGAAGGTTTTATTAACTGATTTATAAAATAGTCTGCAAACAGAAACACACAGGTTTTAAAACTATCTAGTGTGACCTGTTGGAGCTCAGAACGTGTTGGAGATCATCAGTCTCAGCTACCGCTGCACCAAATTTTAGGCAGATCCTCATAAAATTGAAAGAGTTGTAGCCCTTTTTGTGTTTCTAAAAGTTACCTTGAATGAATTCCATGGTGCACTACATACTTTGCTAACAGATGAACACACATTCGCAGCTGTGGCTGAGTGGTTAGAGCAGCTGTCCTACGATGGGAGAGTTGGGGGTTCGATTCCACCAGCAATCACATGTTGAAGTGTCCCTGGGCAAGACACTAAACCCCCCCATTGCTTCCAACGTGTGTCCCATTGGTGTATGAATGTGATCTAAAGCACGCATTAGTCTCTACAGAATCAGATGTTTTGTAGACATCTAGTACAGTGCTGTGTGGATGAGTAAATGAAGGCACCGGTTGTATTGTAAAGTGCTTTGCGTAGCTTGAGATAGAAAAGTGCTATACAAGTACAATCCGCAGTATTCCTCATCTTTCCTTTTTTGGTGATGGCAAAGATAACCCATCTTATCCAAGGAGCATCCATTGGTGATGGTAAATGATGATTTAGTTGGTCTCTTGATTTCCATTCACTGTTTTCTTTGTGTCCTCTCCCAGTTGTCTCCTCAGTAGTTCACCAAGGAGTCTACAAGCTTCTAGAAACTGCTGAAGGTTTTGTTTTGACCCAAACAACTCGTGATGGCATTTAGACTGAAATAAGCACAACCAAAACTGTCCAACGTGTGTTTTCATGGGACCATATTTAAAAGTTTGTAGTCACTCTAGGTAGAAAATGTCTTGTGTTTTTTCTGAATATTCAAAGTAACTGTGTCTTGAGCCTAACCCTACTCCAACCACTAACTAGTTTAGAAATATGAGTAAATAGGGGGAAAAAAATCAGCCATACAGTAACATAAACCAGTTCAAAACCTGACTGACAAAGCAGAGTTTTCCATCTTCTGTACAGTGTGAGTCAGAGAATTGTTGGGTTAATTGGTGTAGATGGGCTCACTGAGCTCTGGTTATGCGATACAGATCCTGCTAGCAGCTATTGGTCAGAGGTTCAGGACGCCTCGTCACCCAGGAAATGGTGATTAGCCCTGGGTAATGGTGCCTGCCAGTCCAATTAGAAGCATTATGTGGCCATTACCCAGTGCCACTAATTACAACCAGTCTGTGTGTGTGCATACACGTGTGTGGGTAAAAAAAAGGACAAAGACGTGTTTCCAGAGAAAGAAAGTCCACATGCAATTGTGAGACTCCCGGAAGGAGGATAAAGAAAGGAAAATGTGCCGTACATCTGTTTGTGTGGAGACAACGGAGCCTTCCTGCTACAAAATCAACCAGTCATTTCCAGTCACCGACAGTCTGGGTCTCTGCTACAGCGTCCCCCAGCTGCCCAGATCTTTGCTCCACACCGAGCGTCAATTTGGTATCACCACGTTGATTTGTGGGAAGACAACCCACTGTCCTTAGTATACAACTACGAGTATGCTTCCGTAAGCAACAATTACTCAACCTGTGGAATCATTCATTCAGCCTTTATTTATACAGCTTGGTCTAAATGAGCCACGAGGACGCATTTACAAGAGAGACCTGCTTTAAACAAAAAACACACATGTACATACAACAATAGACAGTCATATAAAAAAACATATGAAATTACAAAGTATATGGAAAAAATTATATTAGAATGAAACAAAAACAGCTACATTATAAAAAGACGTAAAGTACTAAAAACAGGAACATGTCTGCATTGGTTTTTGCCATGAACTTAGCAGTTGTTTAAAATCCCTTAGAGAGGTCAAGGTCGAGAGCTTCAGATCTTTCCAGGAAATAGGAGCGGAGCAGGAGAAGACCATTTTGCCAAGTTCAGTCCGCACTGCAGGTAATTATGTCCTGAAAGCACATGCTCTAGCTGCACTCATGGAGTGACATATACTGTAGGAGGAGATATATGAAGGCAGCAGACCAAGAAGTGGTTTAAAGAAGAAAATGTACCAGTGAGATAGTCTGTGTGAAGTTAATGATGACCAATTGACCAATGAATACAGGGTGCAGTGGTGGGTACGGTAGTTACAGCCAGTTGTGAAGCTTAGCGCACCGGGATCCGCAGCGTCCAACATCTGCAGGGTGTTTGCAAGAACATTCATGGAAATAGTGTCACTGTAGTCAATGGAGGGAAGGAAAGTGGTAGTTACAAGGCGTTTCCTAGGATTCAGAGTTAGACATTTATGAAAAAGAAAACCAGTTTTACTTTCAATTTCTTTACCAAGTTTTCAACATGGAACTTAAAAGAAAGATGCGAGTCAATCAAAATACCCAAGTATCTATAAGAATTGACAAACTCAATAGGAACATCATTCAAAGATAAAATAGAAGGAAGGACTGCTGGTACCGACTTCCTGTTTGAAAACAACATCCCTTTGGTTTTATCAGCATTTAGCACAAGTTTGAGATGGAACAAATCTGACTGGATGATGTCAAATGATAACTGGAAAAGCTGGAAAACCTTAGTAACTGTTCTAGCTCGACGGTAAACTACTGTGTCGTTGGCGTAGAAATGTATGGATGCATCAAGGATGATCTGACCTACATTACTTATGTAGATTGTGAAGAGGGTGGGTCCTAAGACTGAACCTTGTGGTACACCCTTGTCAACAGTTACATAACTGGACAAAGTACCATTATGGTGAACACATTGCCTCCGATCTGAGTGATCATTAGAGAACCAGCCATTAGTGTGATCTGAGAAACCAATTTCAGAGAGCTTCAGAGAATCTAATGACTCTTGTAAAGAAATTACATTTGTATGCTAAGTGTTAAATGACGGCAGAAATATGCATAAGAAATTTTAACTGAAATGTTAAAGTTAAAACAAAGAACAGAGGCTAAAATGAGCAGAACATAGGCAGAAATAAGTACATGTTCTAAAATGAGAACACAAGCTAAAGATTAAAAGCAGTGGAACAGTAGCTAGGAGGTAAAAGTAGCAGAACTGTAGCTAACACTAAAATTAGAAAATAAAGATTCTTAGATAAACAAAAGAAATGCCAAGGCTTATTAAAGCTAATGTTAATATTGACAAAATAATAGTTAAAAAAGCAAAATAGATGCTTAACCCTCCTGTTGTGACCCAAGGGCAGCAGGAGGTGGGTTAAGCTAAAGTTAGCAAAACAGACGCTAATATTGGCAAACTATTAGCATCGGCTGATATTTGTAAAACTGAAAGGAGCACAATTGTAATTTAAAGCTATAAAAAAAGCAGAAATGTCGCTAAAAGATAACATTAGCAAAGCATTAGCTAAACGTAACAGAATGGTAGCGATAAGTGGCAAAGCAGCAGCTAAAATCAGAATACAGACAAAAACAGAGCTGAAGCACATTTCAAAGTGTAAAACGATTTTAAAAGAATTTCTATAAGGGATTTCATATTAAATCATGTTGAATCTTTTTTAAAAGCTAAAAAAGTACAAACAAATTAAAAGTCATTGCACCAGAAGAACATTTTAATCTATTAATAGTTCATTTATCACAAAGCATGTTGAAGTAGTCGGCATAATGTTATTGCTTTCACTAAATTAAAATTAGGGTAAAATTTAAATATAAAAATTGTAAATATTAACAATACTCCTAATGTACTTGCTTGTACGGTTGGTTTGGTTTTGCTGCCAGTGGACAGGGACGTCCAGAAACGTCTAACACTTCAGTCATCTGGGCATGAACTGAATTAATATGTTGCGCTCCACATCCACTAAACTGCATTTTCAGCGCTTTACATTCAGCTCATTCAGTTCAATGTAATTCCTTCATCTATTATTTTTTCTTTTACAAACAAATATCAGCCATGACTAACAAGGAAAATCAATGGAAAGGGTTCATCCCTGCTCACAAATGCAACATTGATTTGGCTCGTTCAACTTTAATTAGATTGCTCTTAATTAATTACTAGGACTGGGGAGTCACAGCCCAACAATCGCTCGTACACAAACACGAAACTGAAACACTCCTCAACGCTACCATTTCCCTTTCACTCCTCGTGGTATCAGCCACGTATTACAAAGAAAAGATTTGGACCGTGAGTCTTTTATTTTTTATTTTTTGACTTTACAACTGGCAAAATTAACAATTGAAATCATATCCGTTGTGTTTCTCGGTGATCGTCTTTGAGGTTGGAGCCAAGTTCACCAGAAAACATGTGATTTACTGTCAAGACGCTTTTCCTAGAAACCAAAAAAATAAGAACAGAAAAGAAACAAAAACCTCCCAAAAGCCTAGAGGTGTATCCAAAACAAATAAATAAATAAAAAACCCACAAAAGCAGCTTGAAATCCCTTGTTGCTAAGACGTCAATCCGCTCTCAGTTGCTACAGAGGAAGTGAGCGCCATTAAAAGCCGGGGCTCTTCAGCCCAGAAGCACTACAGTGCAAATCATACACCCCTCCCTCATAATCCCGTGCTGAAAGCAGGTGTATGTTCACAGTGAGTACCTTGCCAAACACATTAGTCGACGAAATTTTTCGGCCTAATTACAGTTGTGCGAGCGTGGCTATTCATCTGTGTTAATGCACTCGTTTTGAGGGCCACAGGCCAGAGAGGTGTGAAACGAGAGAGCAGAGACGGGGAGTGGGGCGGTAGACGCTAACGCTGGACACGCAAAGTGCTGCGAGAAACGGAGTCTACCTGAAAGACCGCCCCCCCCCCCCCCCGGTGGGACCGTGCAGAGCAGGATGTTCCCGACTCGCTCGATCGAGCAGCTGAGCGGCGAGTCCGTCTTCTTCCTTCCAGACTCCATCGGAGGACTGCACAAACAGAAAAGGAGCTACACGAGCCGCACTGGATGTCTAGAAACTTTGTTGGAGAATAATCAAAAGTCATTGGGTACAAATGACAAAGTAGCTTTAAATAGAAATACAGAGCATGTTTTTCTTTACTCTGAAGCGCCAGACATGACCTTTACAAGACACAAATGAGTTAAATCTGATCCGCCCGAGAGAAATCTGTCAAATCGGCTCAACCTGGCAAATCGTGTACACCTGTTCCGATATCAAAACATTGATTTGTCCAGTCTCACCACAACTTGTTTCGGCTCTACTCGGGTCTACATGGTATTTGTCGTCAAAGGTCAATGGTCAGAGCCCATGAATCGAGTCCATTTGGTCTGGCTCCCTCGGGATTCTGCCGTCAGACAAAAAGCAGAGAAACATCTACACGGAACCGTTTTATTTGACTTTTTAAAAAGCGAACAGCAAAAACAAACGCTGTGAATGTGAGATTTTAAAAAACGGCGGGTTTGATTCTCGTGAAGGACGCCGCCGCTCTCTGACCAACCTGGGGTTGACTGGCTGTGGCAGCCATCTTGAATCTGGTTGACTAAAGGATGATCAGTTGTAGAGAAGACTTCAATGATTACTTATAATTTCATTCAAATGTGTCCAGTCTTTAGATATTTTGCTAACAGAGAACAAATGAACAGACACAGCCTTTAGCAAAAAGTAGTTTATACTTATTTTACACTAAAAATGAGGAAGTGTACTTGAAGTTTACTTTTTATAAACTTTATCTGATATACTTAAAAATAGTATAAAAATGTCTTAATTTAGTCCAAACAAGTATTAAATCAGTATACTTTCTAGTACACTACAAGTATGGGTGTAGTATACTTGATATA
Source organism: Nematolebias whitei (assembly GCF_014905685.2). Lineage (NCBI taxonomy): Eukaryota > Metazoa > Chordata > Actinopteri > Cyprinodontiformes > Rivulidae > Nematolebias > Nematolebias whitei. Next base: position 37,071,032 of record NC_056498.1, read on the forward strand.
CTTAACTTGAAGTATACTTGCAAAAATGAACTTGAAATGTACTACTTTTTGTTAAGGGAGGCGATGATGGTTGTTTGATTTACTTTTTTCTTATTTAGTGATCAAAAGCTAATAAAAGTTCAAATCATTGTTATTAAATGGCTAAATATTTTGAGCCTGTGTTATAGTTGGGGCAGCGAGGAAAAGATTAAAACAACAATGTAAACAAATATTGATTTAAAAGTTATTTTAGGTTCTTTACTGTATCAAATCTTTTTGCATCATTTTATATTTATAACAAAAATAGGAACAAATACAGGAGTGCATACAATTGTTTAACTTAAATTACCAGTATTAGGTTAGCTTAGCTGCCTGGATTTTACTAAAATAAAATAAAAATCTAGGAACACCAGGACAGGTCTCAAGTCCATCACAGACAAATAGTTCAAAACATATAAAAACAAAAGTAAACAAATATTTAGCCTACCATAGTACATTAAACTTTAACTCAAAATAAACTACAGACGTCACAGTTTTTTTTACCATATTGCTCTAACATTTGCTATATATTCGAAAACCTGTACCGTATTTTTATTTGGCACTTCTTGCAAACAATCGTGCTCTTTTCAAGCTCCGTCTTCCCCGGAACATCGTAGGATCTGAAATGACTTTTACCACTGAAGGAACGGGTTGAATCATGCCGTCCTCCAGCTCCATGCTAGCAGGCTCCATTCAGATAAAAGGAGACGGCTAACTAGCGGTGCTCTACACGGCCAAACGCTACGGTGACGGGTGGACGCGTAATGCGATACGCAGTACGCTCGGGAGTGCGAGCGGAAAAAATAAAACTTAAACACGTTTTAAAATCGATTTTGGGGCTTTTAGAATTTATGTAGCATCGCCAGAACAAGGAATCTAAATTCTTTAATTAATTGACGTCTGTACCCCGGTTGTGGATCTGTCTTGCATGGGTGGTGCCGGGTCCGGTGCAGATGTTAGAGGAGGTGGGCCTGTAATCGCCAGTTCGACTCACCCGACCGACAACATCAAAATGTGCGTGGGAAAGGTGAAGCACCCACACCTTTCTCCACCGTCACTTACCCCACTCTGAGCCCTTAAGCAAGGCTCTTAATTCCCACCATCTGCTCCCCCGGGCGCCCCAGATGGCAGCTCTCTGCTCCACACAGAGGCCTGTGGTAGCTCGGTGGTAAAAACAATCGCCAGGTCTTCGTGTGAGTTACTCGTGAGCATGAACTTTGGTGTTTTGAACCACTTTGGCAAGGCTGCCTCAGAGGAGTTGACGAGGGAGAGGGCGGGCTACAGAGGCCATTTCATCACCAGAAAACTGCTTTGTTTTTCCACCATGGGAGTGTGCCGTTTGTGGTGGGACTCAGTTTGTTGGTGGCTCCTTAGACTGAAGAAGTCCTTTAGATGAAGGATGAAACGTCTCAGCAAGAAAAGGAACCGTACAGATGACCTGTTGACCAATGTTGGATTTGTACCTGGATTACTGAGATGAACTTTGGTGTTCGTCCCTGACGAAGGAAGCCGCCGGGAAAAAAAAAAAAAAGTTTGTCGGAGCCGTCAGATTTATATTCAACCAGAAGTTTTGTAAGCTGCGAATTCAAAAGTAGAAATGTGTTCGTGCAGAGCAGGATCTGTTCAATCTTCCTCCCGATAAAGAAACAAACGAATGCAGAAAGCTTTGATTATCACAATGAAATCAATAAATATGGATAGCTTCTGTCTTTACAGTCGAAATGTAATTTGTGTCTCAATCAGAGTGTGGGATGAAGATGCAGCTGGAAGGGAGCTCCTTCAGTCGGACACCCAGCGCAACATAACAAGTAAGTGTGACGAACGACGTCTGCTCAGAGCGCTCAAATGACTGCGGATCAGAAACATACGAGAAGGCCGTCGGAGACTTTTAATGTGTCACGTTCACGCAGTCACAACAATATTATTCACATCAATTACGCGCAAATAACTTATTTTACATAATGTGTTCAGCTGTTTTCATTTCTCTGCTGTTTAATGAATTTCATACACGCAGGCGACATTTTCCAGTTCCTGCCTGCGTTGGGGAAACAAACCGTCGGCTCCTGGCAGAAAGAAAAATAATCTGTTAGTGACTCCAGCTGCTGCTCTCAGTTCTCTATTTTTTACTTCAAGGTTTTAAATTAGTCTAAATAAGTTCTTTTTTCCTCCAGTGGAGGACATCAGATACAGCCATCTTCAAACACGAGTGTGCAATCAAGGTCATGTCCACGCTCCATGTCCATTTTAGAACAAGGACAATGTCCCGCTTGCTTAGATTTTTGGGAGAACTTAAATTTGTACTGGGACAAGCTGGAAACTGGTCCCGTTCCAGATTCAAATTAAGGGGTTTGGTCTTACATCTTAATGTTTATTACAGTGCTAAGGGTGGTTTATACGTTGCGCGATGTTACGAACTTTGTTCTCGTTGGCGTCTTTGCGTGACAAAAATATCAGTTCGATCTTGTAGGTATTACGAGAATCAGTTCTGTGCACAAGCTCCTGGCAGAACTTTGTTCTCGCAAGGGTATAAGCGATTTATTGTGCGATTGGTCTGAACTTTGTAGCCGTGTTTATGTGGAGGAGTTTTCAACTGCTCTGCTGAGGAGCATCCATCCATCCATTTTCTTCCACTTATCCTGGGTTGGGTCGCGGGGGTAGCAGCCTAAGTAGGGAGGCCCAGACTTCCCTCTGCCCAGCCACTTGGGCCAGCTCCTCCGGGGGAATCCCGAGGCGTTCCCAGGCCAGCCGAGAAACACAGTCCCTCCAGCGTGTCCTGGGTCTTCCTCTGGGCCTCCTTCCGGTGGGACGTGTCCGGAACACCTCACCAGGGAGGCGTCCAGAAGGCATCCTAAACAGATGCCCAAGCCACCTCAACTGGCTCCTCTCGACGTGGAGAAGCAGCGGCTCTACTCCGAGTCCCTCCCGGATGATCGAGCTTCTCACCCTGTCTCTAAGGGAGAGCCCAGACACCCTGCGGAGAAAACTCATTTTGGCTGCTTGTATCCGAGATCTCATTCTTTTGGTCACAACCCAAAGCTCGTGACCATAGATGAGGGTGGGAACGTAGATCGATCGGTAAATCGCTGAGGAGCAGCGTTAGGAAATATAACCATTTTTACCACTGTTCCAGCAAAATGTAGGAAGATCGTCAAATAAATCTAATAAAGCTGGTCAAAGAACTTGTGGAAGGAGAATGAATTTTTGTGTACAGGGATAGCGCTAAAACACAGGTGGCTCTTTGTGGCCGTGCTGATCGGGAGGAAGTACGCCTTGGTTGAGCAGCGTAGGGACGCCATCTGTTGGAAAGGGCAACGGTCTCTTTGTGACAATTTTGCAAATTTGCGCTTCTTCTCAGTTAACACAAGTACCAGCTCTTGCTCTTCCTCCTATTCCAACATGTTCTCTTTCTCCTCCTCCACCATCACTAACTGAAAATAAACGTCGTCTCTGCCAACCGCGTTCTGTTTGCACGTAACGCCTGCTGTATTTGGAGGGCTTAACAGGAGTTTATCATTTAGAGTCTAAAACGAAAAAGAACGTCTCACAACCACCCATGCGAGAACAGATTTCTTACGTCTTTCAAAGCATGCAGCAGCTATAAATATATACAGTCTGTGGTTTGTACCCTTCTGACTTCTTCTAGAACCATTTATTCTATGTAGATGCAAGATTGTCTCAGCAGTGACACCTACTGTTCAGGAGGGGGGACTGTAGCAAGCTAACATGAGGAATCTACTCTGTCGACTTAACGAGCTGCTCTTGTGGGTATTTTACCTCATAATTAAAGAAAGGACTCGAATATTGACATGTTGGGGAGTTATTTAGAGTATTATATAGATCGATCAGTCTCGTAATCTGGATCTCTCTCCAAGAGTTGCAACAATAACATATTTCCTAGTTATCTCTATTGCAGTAACACAGACATTTTACTCTAAAGACAGACATATGACGCTTTAGTTTCATCTGGATTTTTCAGCTTCTCTCAAGTTCCTCTGCTATTTTTACCTTAAAATGCTAAAGGGGTTCATGCAAATGCTGATTTATAAACCTTGACTCCATCATTCTGTATTAAACTTTATTTACACAGAATCTTACGGCTTTATGAAAAGAAATGGTAGCAGTTAGCTGTAGCATTTCTGCTAGCATAATATTTCTGCCAGAGTAACCGGGTAATGTGAAAGTGATAGCAATGTAAAAGTTTACAACGCGACTTCCATTGTGATTTTTCCAAGACTGGAGTTTGTTTTAAGAGGCATCCGTGAACTTTGGCTTCGGTCTTGCCCAGATTAGCCATTAGCTCATTAATCTGGTCAGAAATAAACTTTTTTTTTAATCCAAAATGAGGTTTTCAGAAAGGACCCAACAAAGAAAATTAATCATTGACCCATGTTAGTCTGAAACCATTAGAAGAGGCTCATTTACAAAACCCTTTTCTGTTTTCACACTGCGTTTGGAGCAAAGAAGGCTTTTACTAACAGAACAACAATTTGCCTAATTCCCTTTTAATTTGTTTAATTTCATTGCCTCTAATCCAGTCTTTGAAAAAAAGAGTTCAAATGTCTTCTATTTCGAGGGAGCGACATGCACATTAATGGAAGCCCCTTCGCACGTTATTCAAAAGAAACGAATGCGTCGCACACAAAAGCCATCAGCGGCGCGGCGATTCACGCTGCTTTTAAAGTAATGCACCGCTATCGATTAGCAGTAGCATGTGGCAAAGTGGTAGACCAACAGCAGCACGCCGAGGGCAGAGTTGGGTGCGAAGAGGCTCTTTCTCTTCCAGCTACAGGGTGGCTTTTAGCTGCACCGCATGCTGTGTTCTTTAAAAGAGTTTCAAACCGGGCCCAACTCGGAAGCAGCAACCACAGCAAAGATGGCCCAGAGCACAGCAGACGAGGACCGCTTCCATCGATTGTGGTAATGCTCCAGATTGACTGGAGCAAATGTTTAGCGTCGAGCGGACGCTGTGGGTTTATGGAGGAACAAAGATGGTCTGTCTGAATTTATTTTATGTGGATTCTCCTCCATAGGAGGCTCACGTCAGGTTGGATCCTGCAGGTCGGCCTTTGGGAAACCCATCTTGTACATCCTCAAAATACAGAACAGCCAGACGGCCTGATGCATGCACAGAAACAGAAACCCATCCATAAAACAACCTGCTGAATTCATCAATTTGTGTTTATTGCAATTGATCCACTTCGTTCTCCTAGTAAACCACAATCCAGCCTGTAAGAACCACCACTGTGGTAAATAAACGATCAAATTATGCAGCAGAAATAAAATGAACGATAAAGAGCTTCCAGTATCTTGGTGTGTACTTCCACACAAGCAGAAACAAGGTTAATATTTTCTGCTGTAAAATATTTAATGCCACCTGTCACCCAGTGGTGTAGTCTATGTGATTCAATTCAATTCAATTCAATAAAAAAATACTTTATTAATCCCAGAGGGAAATTATTTGTTGTTGTAACTCGTTATCCTCATTTCATTAAGAGATGTTATAGACACTGATGGCTGTAGGCAGGAAGGATCTCTTGTAAAGGTCCATCCCACAGTGGATCCTAAGAAACTGGCTGCAGATGCCGTCCGATCCGTCCACCCAGACTCGGCTGGCCTCTCGGTTCCCCTCGGGCTGTAGGACCGCCCAAATGCCAGGCAAAACTCCTCCCAGTGCGATAGCCACTCCTCCCAGCAGCCTGCCGAGCTCCTCGTCACTGCGGACAGCCAACTGTAGGTGCCGAGGGATGATCCTGTCCTTCTGCTGTCATGAGCCATGTTTCCTGCTAGTTCCAGGATCTCAGAGATCAGGCACTCGAGCACAGTTGGCAGGTAGATGAGAATGCATCCACAGAACATCCTTTTCAACTCACTTGAGATTTGGGGTTGTAGTTGAGATATTATTTGAGCTTTTGGGATGTTAATCAGCTGCTGTTGGTTGTAGAAAACAGCCTTGTTGCCATGGTTACGCATCATAACAAATGTCCAAAACTAAAAAAGTTTCAGTAAAAATCCTTCCAGCTGCACAGCGTCCGATACCAGAGGAAACAATCATCCAAAAAATGTGATTTACATCCAGAACAAGAGGAATTAAAGTTTCCAAAGGTAAAATCTCAGAATGAAAGTAACAGAGCTGCTCCAACATGCAGACACTTTGAGCGGCGCAATTCTAGAACATTTCGCGGGTACAAGGAGTATACTTGGGAATTACATTATACCCACATAAAAGTGTCCAATGATATGCGACATATCACTGAGCATGTGTCAATGTCATTTGTAACGTTTTATAGACACACCGAGTTGGTTCAACCCGTTTTTTTTGTACAATTAATTTTTCTGTACTTATTACTTGATACTTGAACATGTTTTGCTTTGATACCGTTTTATAAATTCTATAACACGTTTTTAATGCAAAACCAACTGTTGTACAAATTTGTTGTACATTTATTCAAATATAGCCTAAGCATCAGAGAAATTTTGAAATGTTCAATATGCTTAAAAATCTGAATAAATTGACAGTTACATTGTACTAACCTGTGTACTTCGGTTTCCAAGCACAATATGCCCAATACAAAAATGTAGACTACACCACTGCTATCACCGAAAGGCAAAGACAGACAATGATTTTTAAATTTTTTGTTGCTCAAGTCTTTGTGTGTATGCATGTATCTGTTAGCAAAATATCTCATGAACTAAATCTTAATGGACTGTTCAGAGTATAATCAACGGACCAGTGGTTTAGTCTACGCGATACGCTGGTATACGCCGTATACCCAGAGAGCGGAGATCATGACAGGCTGCAGGAGGGAGTTTCTCCCTGCACCTGTGGGCTGCACAAAGGTGCAGCAGGTGCTATATAATTTAAAATAATTTATTTTAAATAAACGATCCATGCCGCTCGTGTGGCTCATCCATCAATCATCCAGTCGTGTGTCATGCCCACTCTTAATTTGAAAAACCGCGAAAGAGCAAGTCCGCGAAATTTGAACCGCGACGTAGCGAGGGACTACAGTACAGCAACTGTCAATGTTGTTCATTTTTCTTATAAATAATAAGTTCAGGGTTTTTTTTTCTACAAGTTCAATCTGGCGTCATGTTTGAATGTTTCTTGGAAATTGAGTAAAAAATAAAGATTTGGATTTATTCTTGCACGTGTTTGCATTGCAGCGTATTAATGTAAAAGCATCCGAGAATGGGTTCTCAAAGGTAATTAAGGAGGTCGAGAGGTAGAAGTTTCAGGTGAGATTTATGAGTTTTAAAGAGCTCAGGGCCCTCACCTAATTCTGATGTGTATTGGTGGGCTACCATAATGTTATTAAAGCGTGTGAATCTAAATAATTGCTGTTAAAATGTCCCATTTTGACTATAGAACTCTGAGGTCCCTTTATTCGACTCCTCTTGTGAAACCTCGGCTCATGATCGGTGTGGGATTCATGCACACTTGGATCACGAGCCTTCAAAGAAGCTGAGCGGCCCGTTGGTCTAGGGTTGCACTAATCGCGGGGCACCAAGCAAACACTTCCTGCTTTGTGTTATTCTTCTCCACACCTTCCTCAGACTCTTGTAGTCTGTTGAACTCGTGACCTGCTATAGCATCTATTTATGCTCCTCTGAATACCGTGCTCAGATCAAGATTTCTCGGGTTTTGTCCTGATGCAGGATTAGGAGGTGGTGGAAGATAACAAGCAGTGATAAATGGGACTGTTGACAAAGAGCTAATATTCAAATGTGAAGAAGATATTATTGCGGGTTTTGGGGGGGGGGGGGGGACAAGCAAAAAAGAACAAGAAAGAAAGATCAGAGATGAAGAAGAACTAAGATGAATGGTCATCTGAGCAGGAACAGAAGAAATGTGTTATTTGACATGGTGTCCAGTAGCCCTGCTGATTTATTTAGATTGGAAAGTGGAACAGTAATCTCTCCATCATATTCCAGTAGATTATTGTTGGTGGTAGCAGTGTTTTCATGGGTCCACTGAACAAACTTCTTGCTACCGGTGGATTTTTGAGGTGGTGTCACAGCGCCACATACAGGCTTGACATAGTTACTACGGCATTTTTGTTTGTTTTTGGTGTTTCCATGTGGATAAAAACATTTCTGTGAATGATGCTTAGAGCTGGTGGTTAACCGACTCGCCTGGGTTAAAGATTTAAAACCTCACACGGAATCAGGACTCACGAGACCGAGGCGTCATAACCCAGATCCTCCATGGCCTCTGGCAGACCGTCACTAAAGCCGCTCTGCCATTGATAAGTGCGACTCCACTCAGCTCTAATCTTATCATTTCTTCTCAGGTGGAGGTGATCTGCCGCTGTGACTTGTTTCCCTGCTCTATGGGCAGTATCGTTACTGGTCTCGTGTCCGAGCCACTCCGCCCATTGTGGTTCTAAATTGCTCTATAATCGAACTTCAGTTTCTTTAGCTTATCCTAGCACTGCTGGGACGAATGAAACCACTGGTCCACTGTGACTTGTTAGGTAATTTCATTGGTCAAATTTATTTATTTATTTATACAGGTAGTCTCAATGGGTCACATTGAAGACAGAGGATGCAGAGGACAGAGTGAGATGGAAGAGGATGACTCGCTGTGGCGACCCCTGAAGAGGGAAAAGCCAAAAGAAGAAGAAGAAGTCTCATTGAATCATGAGGACCCACCCCCCAATAGAGATGTGTACTGGAAAGCTATGTGAGTGCCCGAGTGTGACAAGGCTAAATGTTTTGATGGCAGGAAGCTTGTTACCTCGTCAAAAAAAAAAAAAGCATAAATTTGCCGCAACATTGGCAACCGCGGGGTTCAAAGCATGTGAAAAAAGTAGTGGCTTATAGTCTGGAAATTACAGTAAAAACTGAATGCAATACAAACTAATTCTGGGAATTTTCAGCTTTTATATTTTTACACACTGCCCTGTATTAGCACCACTTTTTATGAACATGTACTCATTTATCGGTGCGTGAGATACTTGGAGGTAAAACTGAAAATGAAAAAAAAAAAGCAGTGTTGAATTGTATCAGCATGACTTTCATGGCTTTAAATTCAACGTATATTGAAGTCCTTTATGATCCAGGGTCACTTCGTGATACCGATTTAGACCAAATGCAGGATACTAGTGCATCCGTGTTAAAAACGTGATACGATAGTGATAAAAAGAAAAGGACGGGACAAAAAGAGACCAACAGAGCCATTTAATGCGGTCTATTATACCTACTGCAGAAGCAAGGCGGCTAATTATTTCCTGAATGCAAAAGCAAATTAATCCCGTTCCTCTGTGGCAGAGGAGTAAGCAGGCAGGAGAGGAGACGAGTGGCAAGAGGACGAAGAGAACAAATAAAGGAGAGCGAGACAGAGACAAGTGGTGGTGGTAAGATGGTGCCAGAAGAGGTTGAAAGGAGCACAACAGCCGAGATGAATGACCGGCAGAAAATTAGAAGAAGAAAAAAAAAAAGCACAAAAGGTGAGCTGGGAAGGAGAGAGAAATCAGAGGACAGAGAACAAAAGTACAAAAAAACCAAATAAGGCATAAAAAAAGAGCAAGCGAGGACACAAAGGGATAAAGAAAGGCACAAAAAAGGAGATGGGAGAAACATTTGCAGACATCTTTTCAGTCAATCGTAATCTCCTGAGTGTTGGATATGAGCGAGGCAGCGCAATTCTGCTGCAGTTATCATTATCATCACAGCTATAATCATAATCAGGGTAATTCCTGTGTGGCGAGATGGAAAGGCGGATGGCAGAGGGTGATGGAGGAGTATGAAATGTCAGAGAGGAGGAACAAGGACATTATGGGGTGTAACCACGATGAAACACACAGATATGGGTGCAGAAGGTGGATGAGATAAAACAAAACAAAAGAGGACGGGGCTCCTGAAAATAAAGGGATTGGTGAAATGAACGGTAGCTTCTCTTAATTGAATGAGACGAATACAATTACGAAAATCACAAACCCTGTGTATTCGGGTTTTTTTGGACACAACAAAATAATTGCCATGTGATGAACTTGGGTTTTTGATGGACTGCAGCACAGACCTGAATGCACAAACTAAATATTGGTGTAACAGACAATTATTTTAGTTGTAAAAGTGTGGCTTTGAGCTTTTAGGTACTTCAACTATTAGATTTATTAGAAATAAGAAGTACACAGATGTCCCGTCACTGATGGATTCGAACAGTGAACCTCAACAGCGAGTCCTCCTCCTCAGTCTCCAACTAACTCCATGTCCTCTTTAACTGCATCCATCTAACTCCTCTTAGACTCCCTCTTTGAATATTTACAGTTTTCCAGAAGAGTGTTTGAGTAAACCTAAATGTTTTTGGTGCAAGATATTCCATTGAGTAGGAGTTACCCAGTGTAAAAGAACGGAGGTAGTTTTTAGTTTGTCCTGTCTGAAGCAGCGCAGAGTGACGGATCCTGGTGAGTGGAGGGAGCAGTTTTATTCACCACCGATCACAATGACAAGGGGGTGGACAATGGTGGCCTTGGCCCCCATAAATTAATCTTCGGTCACCCCAATCGTTTGAGGAGACTATATTTTTAAGCAATATAAAAACAAAAAAAAGCACATCGTATTTTCCGGACTTTTAAGTCACTTTTTTTCATAGATTGGTCCGTCCTGCGACTTAATAGTCCGAAGCGACTTAAATACGCGTTTTCCCTATTCATGACGCAATTTTTGACTGACGCGTTAAATGTTCATTCATACTGACATGAACCACTGAGTAAACAATAACATTTTCAGTCGCAAGAGGGCCCTCCAGACTTTTGACAACTATATGTTGTTCCTCTTCCGCTACCCCCCCCCCCCCCCCCACCTCCACCACCGTCTTCCTCTGGAGTTGACGGAGTTGTTCAGAAGCAACACTGAGGATGGTAACTTGCTTGTCGGACTCATTGGCTTATGTTAATTAAGCCTGTTCCCAAGGTATGTTCTGTGTGCGTATATGCGTACATATAACAGTCGGGAGCACGAGTCCACAAGGGCGGGCGCACGACCTGTGTCTCTGCTGTGACGGACAGACTCAGAAAAAGAAGGGAGGGGACCGGGGGAGGTGTCTGTCTTTCCCCATCGCTACAGTGCAGCTTCAGTGAGATTTTTAGTAAATCGTTCTCGTTCCAGAAGTGCCTTTCTGGACCCGAGTATCTCAAAAGCACCAAGATCAAAGGCAAACACCGGACAGAATAATCATGTCAGATAATTTATTTGGTTCTCGTTGACAACAACTTCTGTAAATACAGCGTGCAGAGTGTGACGTCATGCCTTCTTCATGTTGGTCACTTCAGGGCCATAGAGCATTCACACTAGAGTCTGATGGAGGTCACATTTTTAAAAATAATGTGAATGACCACGAGAAAAAAATACGAACAAACAAAAAATGGATCTCAGCATTAAGACCTGCAGTGAACCAAGCCTTAGTGACCAGTTACTTGATGCACATTTACATCTAAAGCTTTTGGAGTCAAACGGATGTTTAAATTGAGACGTGTCTCAATGGTGTCTCAGGTGCGCTCGGGCCCATGTTGGATCAGGACGTACAAAAGAAACGCTCTTCGATTTAGGTGAACAAACTGTTTCATACATCTGTATTTTGTTTTTGTTTCTGTAGGAAATCCATGTAAGGTTTTGTACATGAGGCCTCAGATCTGCAAAGTTACCTGAACTCATCCAGTCTCAACCCAGAACTGGCAGTCCCCCTTAACTGAGGACCACGGCTCCGGACTTATGTGTTCAACTTTTCATTCAAATAAAGGAAAATCTGAGGAAACGCCCCCACTTTGCAGGAGACTTTGGAGAGCTTAAATCGTCCTTGAGAACTGTCAAGGCCATGACTTCATGTCTAACGGGAGTAAAAGTTGGTGCCACTTGTGGAATTTATGGCTTCAGTACAATCAGAGCTAAAATTGAGGAAACTGGGCTAAATAGGAAAAACAAGTGAGGTGGAATGAGTGTCGTTCCACGTGGGAGGACGGAGGAGCAGAGTCAGCAGAAGTGAAATTAGAGAAGGCATCGCTGTTAAAGTCCGTTTCAGCAGAGATGTTAGTCCTACATCAACCCTGTGGTGCTGTGGACACCTGCAGGACAACCAACAACCTTCATCAAATCAAAGGCCCAGCATTCCTTGAAGGAGTGCACGTCACCCGCTGCTTTTCATGCCAGAGCTTTAAACGAAAATCATTTACCACAATAAATTTCAGCTCAATCACTGCAAAACTGACACAACTTTTATATTTTCTAGTCTTATCTATGGCAGCTAACTTAACCCTCGAGGCACCACTGACATGACTACACACACACCACTGGGACAAAAATGGGCCCTCTCATAGAAGTCCAATAAAAATGTAACGTATACATTTTATTTTACCTCCACTGCATCAGATCTTTTCAAAAACTTCAGATGTAACTATAGATAAAAAGTTATTATTTGTTTCAAACCTTTTACATTTTTACACCTTTGTGGGAGAAGACCCCAAGGAAGACAAAGATACGCTAGAGAAACTACGTTTCTCGGCTCACCTGGGAACGCCATGGAGTCCTCCCAGAAGAGCAGGAAGAGGTGGAAGAGGAAAATAGATGTCTGGACTTCCCGGTTTAAACAGCTTCCCCTGCGACCCGACTCCAGACCAGGCAGAAGACAATGGATGGATGGATCTTCAAAACATCTCGAACTGGATGGTTGACCGGAGTGCTTTTACTGGACATAGATGTTAAGGAGGCAAGAGGTTTTAAAACTTCAAAAGATCAAATGGTAGTATGGGGAGTGGTGGTGAAGAGGTTAGAGAAGTTGAGCCTTGTGATTGGAAGGCCGTCGGTTCAACTCCCTAAACCGACAACATCAAAATGTGGGTGGGAATAGCGAAGCACCCACATCTGCTTCCATCCCCATTTGCTCAATTCTGGGCCCTTGAGCAAGGCTCTTAACCCCCACTGAAGAAGGGAGCAGCCGAAAGAAGAAAGAATGAAGATCAATCAGTAAAATCTTAAAATCAATTTGAAAACTGACAGGAAGTCAGTGGAGAGAAAACATCACCTGGTTATATGTTCGTGTTACCGTACTTGCCGCCGTACACGTTGCACCACCGTTTAAGTCGCATCTATTACACGTCACCGCTGACCAACCGGAAACGTGGGCCGGCGTTGTGCCGAAAATTGTTTGGCTGCCAAATGGCGGCCGCAGGAGTGTGCACGGGAGGACTTTACAAGAATTTAACAAGATTAATACTTAAAAGCAATTCGTTGTTTGCTCGAGTTTATAGTAAAGTTGTGTCTCAGTTGAACTTTTTCTTAATAAATGCACTTTGACGGTCACATCAGCTGCATTTCGCCTGGGTGGCGCGGTGAAATGCAGCTGATTTCACGTTTGCTCCAGGAGTTCCGGAGCGAGATGAAGGTGGCTTGGTATGGCAAGCCAAGTGTCTCATTAATAGCCACTTTTACCTATTAATGAGACACTTGGCTTGCCATATTACTAAATGGTAGTGTTCAATATTTTCCATGTCAGAATGAATGAAATCGTCAGATCTCAGCCAAAACTGGGGAAAAAAACATATATTAGTTGATTCGGTGTGTAAGTCACAGGACTTGCAAATTTATGACTTATACGGAAAAAAATACGGTATTTATATCAGATATTTTACTGACAGAGTTAGCACCAAATAGTTCATGGCAACATTTTAAACAAAGGACTGTGCCACCTATTAGCACTTCCTATGAGCTGAAGCTCCATTTGAACCATCACATCCGATTTTGAGTTAAAATCAAAAGTTTCAAGTGCTTCATGAGATATTTTGCTAACAGACGTGCATTAAAATAGTCGAAAACATAACGCTAAGCTCTTGTATACAAATGTCCTCCCTTAAAGGAAAAAGAATGTAACTAAATGAGGTCGTTAATGTAAGACACGATCATTTCCTGCTAATGAGGCAGAAAACGATCCGTGTCTTCCGGCAGTCGCCTTCGCAGGAAAGCAAACACAATCCTCCTCCGTCTTCCCAAACGTCCCGGTGGTTACGGCGTGATGGAGAGGTACGTTTCAGGTGAGCCGAGGTCGTCCAGAAAGCACAGCTGGTGTTTCCCACCTGCCGGCTCCAAGGCGCCTCCGCTTCCCTTTTCATTTTGGCTCTCCACCACGACTCGCTGATCAGAAGTGGTCCGGGCTCTCACAGCGAGTTTTTCATTACGTTGCCAAGCAACCGGTGGCACCCGCTGTTTAAACTCGGCCTGCGATTGGCGCTTTATTTGATTATTTTGAAGTGTGATGTACATATCACAGAGCAGCACGCAGAGGCCGGAGCTTTCACGGAGCCGCGGTGTTTTCACTGAACTTCAGCGTCCGTCGGCCACTTATCAGCCGTGCACGCTAAAACAATAACCGAATATTTGTTTAAATTAGAGCGAACAAAAACAATGAACTGGACTGACAAAGAACATTTCCTACATTATTGTTTTAGGGGTTGCATGTTTTATATTGATGTGCTTCAGAAATAGTTAAAATGTAGCTGTGAAACAAAATTATGATCGTTTTGTCCACAGATAATAAATTATCGCAGGTGAATTCACACGTCGGAGTCACGTGGATTTCACCCCCAAAATATATTTTATGGCAGGAAAAGAACTCACACACACTGGGGCAGAGGTTATAGATGGTGAGCCTGTGATAGGAAGGTCGCTGGTTCAACTCCCCGGACTGACATCATCAAAACGTGGGTGGGAAAGCTCAAACACCCAAACCTCCCTCTGCCCTCATTTGCCCTGCCATGGGCACTTGAGCAAGGCACTTAACCCCCCACCATCTGCTCCACACAGAGGGCTGTGGTAGCTCGGTGGTCTGTGTTTGTGTCAGGAAGGACACCCGGCGTAAAAACAGTCGCCAAGTCTGCATGTGAGTTAGTTCACTGTGGCGACGGAGGAAGGGAGCAACCGAAAAAAGAAGAAGAAAAAAATGCATTAATACTTTAAAAAAAAAAATTTCCCTTAATAAACTGAGTATTTTACATCCAACTCAGCCTGAAATAAAATGTAAAATTTTAATAATTGTTTTTTTTTTTTTACCTTTTAAGGGCCTCTATTTAAAACTAATACAATCCACATTTCAGTGTTTTTTTCCCTTTCTAAAATTTACAAAATATTTATTTTATGACTTTTTTCATCCCCATTAGTACACCCAACAAATATATTTTTAACAACTGTTAAAATCTTTCAGTTGAGTTTTGTGAAGACCTTCCAGCCCACCAGAACCGGTAGTCAAAACCGTTTTTGGTCAGATTTGCACGTCCTTCGATGGTTGGACATGGACATAAAAAATATATTTATATATATATATATATATTATTTATTTTAATTCTAAAACTTTAATTGTGCACATTGCCAGTATTTGCTTTAAACCTTTCCTGAACGTTTGACCACGGAGTCAAGTCAGATTTATTTATAGAGCACATTTAAAACAAAAACTGTTACCAAAGTGCTTAACAAAAATATCACATCATCAAATAAAAAGTAGCAAGATATATTTACAGCACATGGACTAAAAATATAAAACCGAAAACATAATTAGAAACAATGAAATACTAAATCAGACGGAGCAGCCACGTTGGTGCCATGTCTAACGGGAGCCGGCTGTAGTCGGCCTGTATGTAGGTGGATCAGCGCTTTTGTGCTAAACGCAGTCTGTTTTTGTTCTTTAAGTGCCTAAACCACTTTGTTGGAAGAGATGAGATGAAACTCCACTGCAACGTCAAACGAGTTCCAGCCCCCGGTGCAACTTTCACACATGTAAAGGTGAAGCGCCATGTTGTGGGTTAATATTAAAATAAAGAACGGAGGGACAGAGGTAAAATAAAACAGCATGACTGAAAGGAGTTCAATATATTATGTTAGGATTAATAAGTGATCAGAATTTTGTTTTCTCTAATTGATTTCAATATGGTGTTTTGTTTTTTTGTCCCCTCCCTAAGAAACACCAGAGAGCTGTAATGTTTGTGGGAGAATTTAAAACAATTCTGACAAAGTAAATAAAAAATCAAAAAAAAAAATCAAAGGACTTTTGGAGTTTTAAGAAACAGTCCTGTTTATTATGACACCAAAAAAATAAAAATGTGATTAAAACAAAGTGTGGCTGATTTTTCCCCATAAGATCTTCTTCTTCTTCTTCTTTCGGCTGCTCCCTTCTTCAGGGGTCACCACAGAACTCGCACCAATTAGTTTTACGCCAGATGTTCTTCCTGACACAATCACAGACCACCGAGCTACCACAGCCCTCTGTGTGGAGCAGAGAGCTGCATCTAGGGCAGGGGTTCCCAAACTATTCCATGCCATGGCCCCCCCAAACAGCATTGGCTTCTGGTCAAGGTCCCCCTCGCAAACCCACAAACAATGCTACAAAATATGTAAAGAAACATCAACTTTTAGAATGTTTCAACTTTTAATCACTATATTCAATCAATTCTTACAGCTGTTGAGCATAAAAAAGTTATTAACTAACATGTTGTATTATATTCCCACTGAATAAACAACTTTTCAACAAACTGTTGACCAGAAGAACAAAAGAAATCTAACCTCTCTCTCAAGTGTTTATATGGAAATGACAGATACAGATTACCCTACTGGGCACTTATTATAATTATTACTATTTTTTTATTTTTGCTTTTTTCATCCACGTCTTTCCAGCTTTCTGTGGTGCCAATGACGACCCCTGGCGGCCCCCACTTTGAAAAACACTGATCTAGGGCACCCAGGAGAGCAGATGATGGAGGTTAAGTGCCTTGCTCAAGGGCCCAGAGTGGGGCAAATGAGGGTGGAGGCAGGTGTGGGTGTTTCACCTTTCCCACCCACAGTTTGATGCTATCGGTCCAGGGAGTTA
>NC_056498.1:37087995-37117398 GCF_014905685.2 Nematolebias whitei
TATATATATATATATATATATAAACCTGGTCTGTTTTTACAGTTCTTTCTTTTAGTCTAGGGATATTCATCTGGCAACCCAGGGGCCAAACCAGGCCCACGGCGTTTCAAAAGCCGATTCATGGAAGTAGGAGCGTGAACAGGACGACTTGCTGTGCACTTCTGCAAAATTTAACAAGATAAACACCTAAAAACAATTATTTGTTAGCTCGACTTTATAGTAAAGTTGTGTCTCGGTTGAACTTTTACTTAATAAATGCACTTCAATGGTCAAATCAGCTTCATTTCACCGGGGCGGCGCAGTGAAGTGACGTGGATTTGACGGTTGCTCCAGGCAAGCCAGACGAAGGTGGCAGGTTATGGCAAGCCGATTGTGTCATTAATAGCCACTTTTACCTATTGCATGACACAACGGCATGCCATACTGCCGAGTGCCATCTAGTGGCTGGAAATGGTAGTGTTCAATATTTTCAGTCAGAATAAATGAAAACGATCATATCTCAGCCAAAAAATTGGTTTATAAACATTGGAAAAAATCCATAAATAAGTCGCTTCGATGTATAAGTCCCAGGGTGTGCAAATTAAGCAAAAAAACGTGACTTATAGGCGGAAAAATACGGTACTTATTTTACTCATTTTCTATAAAAATGGAAAATCTTAAATTTTAAAATCAGCAACTAACAGCAATTTTCATGTTCACAACAGTGTGTTCCTTTTTGCCAATATAGAAATAAAATATAAATAAAATGTAACATAAATGTATGAAGAATAAAGAATATCTCCGTTAACGACTCTCCATCAGAGAGAATCAAACGTTGGGTTTTCACCTTTTTTTTCACGTGAACCTGTTTTATAACCTCGCCATCAGAGATGTTTATCAGCTTTAATTAACCACCTTTTTCCCCCAGCTCTACAAAAGGGAATTAAGATTAATGTGACTTAATTTACTGTATGATGATTTGATTAACCTTTTCCATTTGTGCACTTTACAGCTGGGTCACAGACAAACAAGTTCATTAACACCAGGCCTGGCATTAATGAAACATCTCTCGCCATTTGTGCTTTTGTTCTTCTTCTCTTCATGTAATTATACTTGTACCTGAGTCTACGACTGGAACGAGTCTCCTTTAAAGAAGTAATATTCACAATCGCACAACCAGATTAATAAACAATCTCATCTTACACTAAATTAACTAAAAGTCACTGACATAATTTGTCTTTTAAGGGTTTGTCACAATAATTTTTAACACCTTAGAGGTAATTAAAATCAGAGACTAAATGGACTTATTACGGAAAAGGCTGTCTGTCATTTGGACATTTAAAGGATTTATTGGAACGTTCTTTCCAGAGTGGAATGATTAAACTTCTGTAACTTAAATGATTAAAGTAAAAAAAACAAAAAAACAAGAATTGGATGAATAAGTCTGAATTAATGTGGATTTTCTATAATCTACAACCAAACACTCACCTACAAGTTTTAATAAACGCCCTAACTACTTGTTAATGATTATGATTGATTGCAGATAGTTGTTTCTTTGTTTGAAAACACTTAATTCTGACCAGTATGCGTTGGTCGCCCTCATATGGAAGGTCCTGGGATACAATGTTCAGGAACACAAACCACCAAAGATCCTGGTCCTCGAGGGCCACAATCCTGTTTGTTTCAGGTGTTTCTCTGCTTCGACACACTGGATCTGAAAGCATCAGAGCCGGAATATCTTTATTGTCATTGTAACAAGTACAATGGCATTAAGTGTCATCCTTATGGTGTCAAAAGATATATAAAATAAAAGAAAAACATCTATTTATGAGACAAAAAGAACAGTCATACGACACATCACACTATAAAAACCCATCCATTATCTTTACCTGCTTCTTCTTTTTGGATCACTGGTGCCCATATCCAGCTGCCACTGTGCAGGAGGCGGGGGACCCCTGGACAGGTGTCCAATCCATCATAGGGACACATCGAGACAAATGAGACAAACAACCATTCACCATCTCACTCACACAATTTAGTTACCAATCAGCCTAACATGCATGTTTTTAATCTGTGGGAGGAAACCGGAGTACCCAGGGAAAATCCACCCATGCACGGAGAGAACATGCAAACTCCACCCAGAAATGCCTTGGGCCAGAATTTGATTTGGCGACCTTCTTGATGAGAGGCAACCGCTCTACCAACTGATCCACCGTGCCCCCCCTCACTAATAACACATGAAACTGTTGCACGTGGTTATTGCACATGCATTGATTGCACTGGAGATGCTATGTGGCATTTAATGCCCCAATGATCGCAGAAGGGATTGGTGATTAACAGGCTACTAACGTTCTCAAGGACACACGGATGTGTGACTCCCATGTTTTTTGTGCCATTAATCACATCGTTGCAGCTTTTGAGTGGCAAGTGGAGCCAAATCACCTCCAGTTGATCCTGATCCTGGCTGACGAGCTCTTGGTGTATTCAAGGATCTTCGGATCAGTTCTTCTCTGCTGGAATATTGTGATACCAACTGGTAGACTAGTGATAGCGCTGCTACTCTCATCTCTGATAAGTAGCACTAACCTGAGTATTTCTTTGTGCCCTCATAGTCCTGGCTCTGTGGTTCATCATTGAGGAACCCAGTCTCCTCGTTTCTGTGAAGCAGACCTTCTACAAGGAACAGCCTGAACACCACCAGCCTCCCCATCGTCAGCCTAAGAACATCCTTGGATCAACATCTAAGTATTGTCATGCCACTCTCCAACATATTCTACTCACCTTCCTCATCATGTACTGCTGTCCACCTGGAATCCTCCACCCTTCTCCCCAAACCTGCCAAGCAAACAGAAAGAAATAAGAACTCTACTTTGGACTTTACAATAAATATTACATCAACTTCCAAAATACTTTCCTGCCATCTGTTCTCTTCCAGATAATACCTGATCCCCAAAACACTGTAAAAAACAATCACTTATCTTTTGCTTTGAATGTGTTGAGCCCCTCTGTCAGTCCACACTACTCTTGGAGTTAAAACATCAGTAATCGTGATAATGGATGACGTAATTTAACCACGGACTCAGGTTTGAAACATCCGTGACCAAAGGTAAGCCTACCATGAACTGGAAACTGCAGGAACACCAGTGTCTTGTGGCCTGAGCGGGTAACAACCAAGAAAGAAGGTTATGATTCAAAAGCAGCAACTTCAAGTTTAACTTCATTTTGCAGGGTCCACATAAATGATCCAAATACTTTCTAGAGAACAGTTTGAAGAGGCCTGTTCAACAAGTGGTTCCAGGGTCAGATATAACCTAAAAACGATTTAGTCCCCCACCTGGTTACCAAATCTTTGATATGTATTAGTATGCTAAGGACACAGTATGTAATATACAGTACATATATAGCTATTTCCACATCTTCAGCTTAATAAGGTAGTCAAAGTCTGCGTCAGTCAAATTTCACCTGTGCAAAAGGCTGCATTACACATGGAAGAGAACATCAAATATCACATTACCTACAAGGTTCACAAAGTTTATTTAGGTCAGACACATGGAAAGTAGGAACCCATTATTTGCTGTGCAACAAAATCATTTCTGTGAATAAATAATACAATGAGAAGAAAAACGCTACAAGTCAAATATTTTTCTGAACGTTTTCAAGACGAATTGTAAGAAGGGAAAGGTAAAGTACAGGGGCTGCTCACATCAAGGGGCCTTCAACCACTTTGGCACCAAACAAGAGGGCCATCGTTACATTCTAACAAGAAGTTTGGACATTAGCCAAACCAAAAAACATTTTTGGAGACAACTTCTGGGAGATTGCATGTTTGCCAACCTTGATGAAGTTGTAGTTGACCAAAAAGTTTAGCAAATTATTGCTTTCAACCTCAAGGTTCCAGTTTTTTAGTGATCTTCATGCAACAGCGCCGGTCAGAGATGGCGTCGCAAGTATTGTGAGAAACCCCGAAATTCACAGATGTCAGGCAAACGGTGCACCAGACAACATGAACAATGACCAGCTTTTGTCCATGCCAACCTAAGCAAAGACGACGTCCCTGGTGTCAAAATCAACTTGGAAGGTAGTGAAGGAAAAAATAATTCACAGCTCAAGAGATGGCTTCAATGCAGGGGACTAGAAGTGTCCAGCAACCACACCAAATTGATAAAAGGTACTTATGGCTATGCTTAACGGTTGAAACCTAGACAGAATTGAGTGTTCTAGGAGGACAATGATCCTAAACACACATCAGAACTGGTTTCTGAATGGATAAATCAGGCTAACATTAAGCTTTTGGATTGACCATCCCAAAACGTAGACCTCAACGAGGTTAAACATTTGTGGACTAAGCTTAAAAGTGAGGTTCATGCCAAGAAACCTACCAATTTAAATGGACTCGGCCAATTCTGCCAAAATGAGTGGACAAATCTCAGCCAGAATTATCTCAGACGTTTGTTGATGGACACAAAAAGCCTGCGGTCGCGATGCAACTCCTCAAAGAACATCTATGTAATATTAGTGGGGGTTTATAATTAGTCTTGACCTTGCATGGATTAGAACAATCCACAATAAATGTAAACTTGTGCAATGAAGGCTTGTGTTTGAACACCCATTAAGGTTGTATGTTGTGTAATCATTCTACTCTAGATGAGGAAATTTCAGATAAATCATTAAAAGCCCAAAAACTAACAAGACATTCATATCCTTGAGTGCATACAAGCTTTGGGAACTGAATATGTTTTTTTATAATACATTTGATATGGAATATCTGAGTATTTTTCTAAAAATTATTGCAGAGCAGGAAGCACATAAAAATATTCATTTTCAGAAACAAATAGAGGCTGTGAAGTATTAAAATAGGTGATGGAGCTGAAGAAGGGAAGGCGGAGATGGATAGATAGGGGCAAAATGATTCAAGCCAGGTGAAATGCATCAAATTGGAGAA
The DNA here is from genome assembly GCF_014905685.2 of Nematolebias whitei. Lineage (NCBI taxonomy): Eukaryota > Metazoa > Chordata > Actinopteri > Cyprinodontiformes > Rivulidae > Nematolebias > Nematolebias whitei. The sequence goes on from NC_056498.1 coordinate 37,092,917, forward strand.
GATAAGTGGAGAATAAGAGAAATTGAGCTATTAAAAGAGGTGCATGGCTCGGAGAAAGAAGAAAAAAAGAAGTGTGGGGGGGAGAGAGAGAACGAAGCACTCACAGAAACCAGAGAGAGAAAGATGAATAGATGTGCAGATGAACAGAAATGAAGAAAGTGGATGAAGGATAGAGAGTTGGAAAAGGCAATGAAATAGAGTGAGAGAGTAAGCAGGTGTAAGATTCATGGAGAGCACTTATCCAGAAATATATATGAATCTGCGGCAGGAAATGAGACAGATGCAGGGAGGAGGAGAAGAAAAAAAGAAGCAAGAGCAGAGCTGCCAGGTTGACTCCTGGTCGGAGAAGTTTCCTTGAAAGTTTGGCGGTAATGGTGATGGATGTTGAGGAAGAGGGTGGAGGAGCGATTTGGTCTGAGGGGTTCAGGGAGACTGATGGGGATGTTGGTGATGGTGGTAAAGGTGGAGGGTGAGGAGTGCCTCCATCATCTCTGGCTCTCTAATAGCCCTTCATCAGAGCTGTCCGGCGCTGATGTGACTCAGCCTAATTGTAGCGCCTTGGAGCAACACATCATTTTCACTCTAATTGTAGAGAAGCTGAGATGGAGGTTATTCAGAGACGCTGCGGGGCTGGACGTAGGCAGCTGCACTCGCACGCTCGCATAAAGAAAAGTGGCAGATGCTCACACAACACCTGGACTCACTGACCTTTGCCTGGCTGCATCTCACGTTGCGACAGAAGGCAGCTTGTCCAAAGCTAAATTTAACTGACAGGTGAGACGTGTGCACGCAGGTAGTTCGTGCTTGCCGGTAAATGGACTCACCGAAAACCAAAAGATGTACTATGGCACTAAACTGGCAATAAATGCAACAAATAGCTTTTACAACTTCACTTATTTTTCCTTTTTGGAAGGTTCACCTGGCACGCATTGCACTTTATTACACCGTGGGGAGCTGCAACCCCAAAAGTAAACAGAATGTGCATGAAAGAAGAACCAGACTTTCAGCCTTCAGCATAAGTTTAGTAGCGAACCGTAACTATAAAAAGTGGGTTTTCAGCTAAGCTTCAAGGATTCAAGAATTTTTATTGTCATACCAGCTCACTTTTGCCTGTTTACGGTACAAAATTCGGACTCAGGTCCCAGTTCAAGAAGCCTAACAATTAACAAATAAATACAAAAGAATATAAATATATACACATGTACACACATGTGCGTGCGTAGTTTTTTAAAAATGTAAGATGAGGCTCGAGTTCAGCACTGACAGCAGCTCTGAATGCTCCTCAGCCACCAGCATGGACAGGAGGGGGCTGAAACAGACTGTGTGCAGGATGAGTGGAGTCCTTCATGATGCGGAGCACCTTCCCCCTGCATCATGATGTGCAGAGGTCCAAGGTGGTAGGAAAGCTGCTCCTTAGTCGCAGCCTCCCTCTGCCATGTCACAAAGTGATGCAGGTGCAGAGAACGCTCCCCACCACACAGCGATAGCTCCACAGGACAGAGCTTCCAAATCCAGCTCTCCGCATGTTCCTTCTTTCACGAACAAACAAACAGAGTCCTCCACCCCGTGTTTTTCCCGACCGATGGTCACGGTCCGCTCGGAATAACTGAAGACTGTGGATCTGGAAAGCTGAGTGTGGCATGTTGTTGTTAAGCTAGGTTTCCGTTAGACAAAGAACAGCACAGTTCTTCTCTGTAGAAACACTCCTCAGATGTAACAAGTCCACTTTGTTATCCAGTGAGCGGACAGTGGCCAGAAAGAGAGTAGGAATCAATGGTTTTTCTAGACTTTAGCTGGGCCAACACGTCCCCCCGCTTCCTCTTGACCATTGCTCCTCTCCCTCCACTGTCTGACGAATGCGGATTTCAGAACTCAACCGAACTTTCTCTGATGGCCATCAGCTCGGTTGAGCTGTACCTGAGCCGCAAATCCAGCACTGAACCAGTGCCTAAAACAGCCTCGCAAGACTTAAACCTGGGAGCACGAGAAGCCACTGCACTTTCTGTGCGCCACCCTAGCGACTGATATGATATGTAACATCAAAAACCCTACAATGTCACGGTCTGAATACATCACTTTAGTTTTAGTTTCACAATTCACAAAACAGAAAGAGCTTTTCGCATTTTTACACATCAGGCACAACATCTGACTTATGGGATCATTTCTTTTACAACAACCTGAACATGAATGCTAACCCAGCACTAAACAGAACAGCCAACATGGACACCCCGTCTGAACACAACTTGAAAAAGTCCACCTTTTTCTTTCCCAAGACTACCCAGCAGCCTCTGTGGCTCACCTAGCCTCTTGCATTCAAGTACAAAATGTAATTTCAATGAATCACACTGAAAATGATTGGTAACCCACATAAATCACAGTTTCTGTCAAATTTCATCATGTAATGAAACGAAAATACAACTGTAACATAAAAAATTATTAATATAAACCTAAATAACCATCGTCACCACTTCAAATGATCCTTTTGATTCTAAATTGGCAGGAAAAACTGCAGTTTCTCCTATTGTTATCCAAGGAGAGTGCCCCGCCCTGTCAACAGAACCGAGCACCCTGCCTACTGATATGTCCTTCACCCACAATCCCCTGCCATCCCGCCGACAACTTCAGGCACTGACATAGCGCTAAGCTACTGGCGCACAATACATACGTGCTAGCTAAAAAAAACTCCAGACGGAGCACCTCACTTCTCTCATGCATCATGATTGCATGCATAAAATTTAGTTGGACCAAATCAAATACAGGTCAAATATTTGCTCACCGCCTTTCACGCTTGTCATCAGTTGTAGCCATTTTGGTGAAACCTTGAAAATAGTGTACAACATAACGAGATGTCAAAGTACGTGTTGAGAGTGATTCGCAGCTACTACCACACCAAATTATAGCTCAAAATCTGTAAAACAAATTCAATTTGAACCATTTCTGTGCGACCATCTTGAATTGGGTTGGCTTCAAAAGTTCACTGATCACTTTCGGAAACTTTATTAAAATTTATCCATAGGTTCATGAAACATTTGAACTTTTAAAACACAATGAAATTTTATACAAAGATTCTGTGCAATTTGTTAGCACTCAGAATATGGGTTGGAGGCCAGTTTCAGCTACTACCACGCTAAATTGTAACTCTAGATGTGTACTGCAGACTAATTTAGAACTATTTTTTTCAACCGTTTTGAACAATCATCTCAATGTTTTGCATTAAAGTTCCTCCAATACACCACTGATGTAATTCCTGCAGTGTATTTTGACTTTAGAAATTATTTTGCTTTGACTTTTGGAAAACAAACAAACTGGTTCATCCATGGTTTTCTAGAAAGTGGCATTTTGTGCACAGATTCGACAAAAGAGACTCAGATAAACAGCCAGGAAGGTCCCTGTAAAGAGACAGATAGGGAAATGGATGGAGCGAGAAGTAGGATGAGATGAGAGGGGAGGGATAAAAGCTTGACAGGGGAGGGACAGACAGAAGAGCTGAGCGATGAAGGCTGAGAATAGAAAAGAGGGACAGATGAAAGGTTGACGGGGGGAGCGTGGATGACAGAATGAATAGAGATGTAAAAATGGATGAAATGGACACGAGCAGAAGAACATAAGAGAGATCTATTCGAGGAGAATGGGTTAAATTAGTTGAAAAGAGTAGATACAAATGTACCTGCATGTTAGATAGAAAACAAAGATGTGGAATGAAGATATGCACATAAGTGCATGGAAGAAGTGTTCATAGAGGTGTTGTTTTGTCTGTCGGGAAAACAAAACCTGGCAGCAGGTGTCTCGCAGGTTGTATACACAGAGCGGGGCGCTCACACTCACTAATTCACACATGTATACGTACACCACCTGAGGTTAGGTACAAAAGGATGCACAGAAGCTCACTTGGCAGCACAGAAATAGCCCTTTGGTTGTTTATCTTCTAAAGAAAACAAGGTTTTAGTATCCACATAATCTGAGCGCCTGCCAAATACGTATTTCAGTTTTTTGGACTAAAGTAGGATATTGTTTGTGTCTGCAGGTGCTTTTAATGAGACTTTACCTCCTATAAAGAATGCAAAAAGTATTGGATACTGTTCTTGACTAATCAAAGTGGAAAAAAGCCGTGCATCTGTGGTTCGACTGGTTTAATACACATTTTTACTCACCAGCTGTGCTCAAATTGTCCGCTCCTTCACTAAATACCGTCAGCCATTTTGTAGTGGTGTTGGAAATTAAAAAAATGTTTGTTTAAATTCACTATAAAGTGTCCAAAAAGCTTGTTGCATTACGGAAAAAGTGGTGCATACAAGTTGCTTACATTGAACAAACAGCATTGGGACATGAGCCAACAACACGGTAACTGAAGCTAATGCTAACAAAATGTGATTTTCAGACTTTTTGCACATTAATGCAAACATGCCCGTCCCTTTTGTTTGCGTTGAGGAGCTTGAGAAAGATTTCAAACATGTAAACTGATCCCATATTTAAAGCATTTGCTACAAAGTCTAAACAAGTGGTTCCCAACCGTGGTCCCTGAGGAACACCATCCTGCATATCCTGATGCATGCTCAATAATCCACTAGCGATACTAGCAATAACAGCTTAATTTCTTCTACTTCTAAAAATATTTAACCAAAGGTTTGTATAAATGGTTGTATTTACATGAATTAGTGCACCCCGCAAGCAGTTTAAGCATGAAAACTAACACGTTCTTCAAAAATAAGAGTCTGGCATTCATTTGAGACCAATATCTTATTATGCTAATAGGTATAGCTGTTTTGTTCAAACCATGTAAACAACTTTCTGTTCGGTCAAATACAATACTGTAAGATATCACCAGATGCGTTAGCGCTTGGATCATATGTTGAGCATCACTCTTGGCTACCAACACACCAGAAATGAGTTTAATACCTGAACTTTTGACCAAGTTGTAGCCATTATGGTTGAATGACTGTGGCAATCATCTTGAATGTACATTTGAGTTTGAATAAAATCCATTAATTTGTCAGAAACTTCGCTACACAGGAACGGGGAAAACATTATAGCCCTTTTGCCTTCAGCAGAGGGCAAATATAATTGTTTTTTCTTTCAATTCACTTATTAACCTTTATTTCACCAGGCAAATTCCATTTGGATCACAGATCTCTTTTGTAAAAGATGTACCTTAACTTGCAGGTTTTTGGACCATGGGTGGAAACCGTAATACGTACCTAGAAAAAAAACACACAAATATAAGGAGAACATGCAAACTCCACATAGAAAGGGCCTAGGTCCAAACTGGGGATTGAACCCAGGACCTTCTAGTCACAAAGCAACAGTGCCAACAACTAAGCCGATACACTGGATTCCATAAGCCTCTGTATGTTTTACTATTACATCACTTTTTCCAGTTTTGTTGCCGTGCAAACCAGACAAGTCACAGGAGCTTCATAAGTGAGTGAGACCAGTCAAACAGAGACAGACAGGTGCACCGAGAGACTGGAGGACATGCCAACAAATGTCTGGCAAGTTAAAACTGTCTACAGGCCTTCTGGGATTGAGCAGGTTTGACAAATAAAGAGGACTTCGAAGGGAAGACGAGTCGAGCTGACAGAAGGAATGCCTCCCGACGCACCTGCATGCATGTTCACGAAGAAAGACGTGGCGACAAAGCAGATTGTCAGGATGCGAAATCACTTCAGAATTAGGGCTGAATAGAAGGGTAAAAAGAGGCATTAAGGGAAAATGGAGGAAGATGAAAGGTGCGCCAATGAGTTTAAGCTGACACGAGTACACAGAAGTGGCAGCAGGTGATAGAATGATTGATTTATAGATAAATTGGTGGTTGTGTCTCAGCTGCTGAAGCCATTTCATATCTGCAACGCACAAACACAGCTGGGGACAGATTCAGGGGAAACGGGCTCGAGAACAGCATAGAGATAAATGTGGAGTCGTGATTAGAGATGGAAGCCATGAAAGGCAATGAATCTGATGGAAGGGAAGATGGCAGAGCAATTAAGAGACGGAACAGAGGAAGTGTTAAATAGGATGAATGTAGTACTATCCTTTATTCGTAGTACTTTAATATTATCTGTGGTACTACCTATATGGAACTATATTCCGTTGTTTTCTGTAAGTAAGTGCTATGTGTTGTCATTGTATGTTCCCATACAATGACGAAATTAGTTCTCTGCATCACACCTGAGATACACCCAGGTGGAGCAGTGGGCAGCTATGTAAGCGCCAGGGGAGCAATTAGGGATTAGGTGTCTTGCTCAGGAACACCACGACATGTTGGCATGGCGGGGAGTTGAACCTGTGACTTTCTGGTCACAAGTCCACTGCTCTACATCTACACCATCTTGGTCCCGGTCGATAGTAGTACTATAACCAAATATTATCTGTTGTACTATTCTTATTATTGTCTACTTAGTATTATATCTAGTACAATTCTCAGTATTATCTGTAGTACTATTCACAGTATTATTTGTAGTACTTTCCTCAGTTTTATATGTAGCACTATACTATCTGTGGTACTATACTAGTTATTGTCTTTAATACAATCTGTAGAATTATATATAGTACTATTATCAGGATTGCCTATAGAACTATTGCAGTATTATCTGTAGTGCTTCTATTAATATTAGCTGTAGTATTACACTCATATATGTAGTACTATTCTCGTTATTGTCTGTAATACAATCCTTACCATTACCTATATTATTATTCTCAGAATTATCTGTAGCACCTTTCTTAGTATAATCTTTAGTATTATATTCAGTATTGTTCATAGTATTATCACCAATATCCCAGTATTATCTGTAGTACAATCCTCAATAGTCTCCAACCACCTGCTTCAGCACAATACTTTTACAGCTTCAGTGTAAGAAGGAAAGGCGTGTTACTGGAGGTCCTTCCTGCCCACAGCCATCAGAATACATAACTGTATAAAATAATCACATCACTTTGTACTATACTGTACAACTATACTCTGTTTTCTTCTTTTTTGTGACAATAGACAATATATATGGTGAAATACAGTAGTCCCTCGCTACTTCGCGGTTCGTTTTTTGCGGACTCGCTCTATCGCGGTTTTGTCTAAGTACTGTACAGTACTGTACATAATGTTTTAAAAAAAATAAATCAAATGTGCCGCCATTTTGTAGTTTTCTTTCATTAAGCCTTCACTGTTTTGACAGTCTAAAGAAATATGTTACCCAGAAGCCATCAGTTCACTTCCTAGAAGTCAACACCTTCCAACTGCTGCTTGCTGGAGGGAAAGTTTTGCAGCAAAGTCAGAAGATCTGTAAGAATACGCTCACAGGACTGGCAGGAAAGTCTCAAATAATTCTGAAGCTGAACTCATCCTTCAAGTTGTATCTTCACTGCTGAGTAGCTGGGCTGCAGTTGATCCAGAATCAATAAATGGTAAATGGACTGTCCTTATATAGCACCTTTTTATCTTATTGAGATACTCAAAGTGCTTTACACTACAATCTGTGCCTCATTTACCCATTCATACTAGATCTATACAAAGCTAAGTGGATTCTAAAGAGACTAATCAGAGCTTTAGATCACATTTAAATACCGATGGGACACACATCAGAGGCAATGAGGGGTTCAGTGTCTTGTCCAGGGACACTTCGGCATGTGACTGCTGGTGGAATTGACTGTTGGTGGAATCAAATCCCCAACTTTCGCGTTGGAGGACGACTGCTTTAACCACTCATCCACAGCCGCCCTCAGTGTGACCAGAATCCTGGGAGCTAAAGGAACCCGACGTCTGCAGGGTTCAGTCAGGTTCTGGTAGCGCAGTGCTGGACCGGGCCAGAGGTGGTGTATTAAATCCTGGACAGCCATGGAGAAGCAGGACATGCACATCAAGTTGGATGGAGCGGCGGGCTTCAATCATGCTGTACCGGACTTTTTTCATCTATCGGGTCGGACCGGAACTGAGTTGCTCCTGTACTGAGAGCCTTGTAAGTAAAATTTAGTAGCTACATACACTTATACGTAGCTTGACGTTAAAAGTCAGTAGATTTAAGAGTTTAGAGGACTGATTTGTGGGCTTCATTGAAGCAGGATAGGTCTGCAGAAACTGAGTTGGAACAGAATAGAGTTGGACCGAAACCAGAGCTGTTGCTGTTCTGCAGAGCTAGTAAGTAAAAGTTAGTAAAATCCATCCATCCATCCATTATCTTTACCCGCTTATTCCATTTTGGGTCACGGGGGTCGCTGGTGCCCATGTCCAGCAATCACTGTGCGAGGGGCGGGGTACACCCTGGACGGGTCGCAAGTCCATCACAGGGCCACATAGAGACAAACGAGACAAACAACCATTCACTCTCTCACTCACACCTAGGGACAATTTAGAGTTACCAATCAGCCTAACATGCATGTTTTTGGTCTGTGGGAGGAAACCGGAGTACCTGGAGAAAACCCACGCATGCACGGAGAGAACATGCAAACTCCACCCAGAAAGGTCCCTGGACCGGGGTTTGAACCAAGGACCTGCTCGCTGAGAGGCAGCAGCTCTACCAGTTGCGCCACCGTGCTGCCGAAGTTAGTAAAATATGTTGTTAAAATGATTTAGGTTTAAGAGTTTAGAACAAGATTGTGGGAAGGGTTTCTAAAACCTTAATATAAAGTTTACTGTACTTGAACTTGGACTACTGTATCCCTACTTTGTTGTTTTTCACTTATCGCGGGGCTTCAGAGTACGGATCCCCGCAATAAACAAGGGACTACTGTAGTGCAAAATGTTAGTGTATGTATGTCTATACTTTTTCTATATATCTGTGTATACTATCATAAAAAATGTATATATGTGTGTTTGTTGTGCAGGATGGCACTGTGTGCCAACAGTGGGCTGCTCAGGGATTCTTGGTAAAGGCCTGCAGTGGAAGTCTAGCTGGAAGGAAGGCCTGGATGAAAAGGAAAGAGCAAAAGGGACAGACATTCATGGGTGTTTGTAAGAAGTGATGAAAAATTAGAGCGAAAGTGAAAAGAACAAGAAGGATGGGGAGGAAAAGCAGACGAAGAGGGAGGTGGTGGGTGGGAACTTGGCCTTCCTCTGAGGGTCCTGCTATCTCCAGCGAGCAGCACTGGGACTCAGCGGAGCACAGAGACAGAAAGGATGGACGGGAGGGAAACACCGAGCGCAGCAGATGAGAAATGTCTTCAGCTTGTTGGCTGGATGTCAGGCACCTGCCTCAGACTCACCAACCTGAAACCCCTTCCCTCCGCTCAAGGACTGCAGCAGGACGAGAGGCTGTAACGACTGTCAGAGACCGAACACAAAGTTATGGAGTTTTCAGGCAAAGATGTGTAAGAACTGAACAGAAAGAAACAAAGCAGAAGGGTGCAAGTAATTCTGACCGGGCACAGATGAAGGACAGAACCCTACTCAAAGACTTGAACACAAAGCACACACCAAACCCAACTATCCGATGGCGACGGTGTGTATTTTTCACAGTACTACAGATACTCCACTTCCAATTTCAGTAGACAGAGCACTTCTGTTTCAATCTGTCTCTCCGTCTCTTTCCTTTACACCAAAGTATCTCAGTGTTTTCAGAGAGCTATAAATCTTCTCCCTCCCAGTCTCTCTCTCTCGCTCTAATGTTACTTTAGATTTTCTTTTCAAAATAAAGCAACGCGTCTTCACCTCTGTCTGAACTATGTTCTTCTGTGTAACACCGCACTGGAAGATTGATCTCTTTCTTTTCACTGGATCAAGATGTGCTCTCATTTTCTTCATGTAGCTACCCTGGACGGACAGAAAAAGCAACAACTTCGTTGCCTTTTCCCAGTTCTGACAGTTTGTCTTCGTTTCTTACACTATAACAGACAAGTGCTAGGAATAAACTGTCAGTTTTATGCCCATTGTTAAAAAAAAACATTTCTCTGGAGATACTTGTGTGCTCATTAGCATTTTTTTGTATCAGTTTACACTTTTCTAACAATTACTTGCTATTCAGTGGCATTAAATGATGGTTCTGGCAGCTTGACAGCAATGCAAACAAATAAACAATACCCTACAGCTCAATGTGTTACACTATTTTATTTATTTTGATTCCAAGGAGAATCATTTTAATGTGATCGTGATTCGTAGTTGTTAACAGTTTTTGTGGTCATTTTCTGTTCAGAACCTGATAAAGAAAAATGTTTTTGGTTTGTTCGAACTTTTAATGCTGATTTATAATTCATACAGACAGAAAAAGACTCCTAAACAAGAGGAATTAACTTATTTGTTGACAAATAACAATTAGGCAAATAAACTATTTTAAATTGGTTTATATTTAACTAAAGTATAAGCTAACTAGCTAGCTGGCTAGTAACGCAACTAGTGTGCAAGCTTAAGGTGACCAGATTTCTAAAATCAAATCTGGGGACATTTCCAAAAAAAATAATAAAATGTTATCAAGATGAAATTAAGAAATGGGTACAGTTACAGTTTCATTTATTTTTTACATATTTATTCATGTTTAAACAATAAAAATCAAATGCAGCAGCAGGAATGTGTCTTTTGACACCCATTTCCTAAGAGTAATAAATAATGTACCGGTAATAATAGTAGCAATGGTGCCAGAAACATTTGTAATGTAGGGGTACACACTGGTCGGGGGTCCTCCCCCATACATTTTTTATAAAGTAGTTGTCATTTCCTGCATTCAGATTATTATTTTTTTTTTACAGGTTATTAATATGTTTACCTCCATAAGTAAACACTTGATTCAATAACTATTTTAGAGAGCATGGTGGTTTGAGTATTCTCCCATTAATCAAGTGGAATGGATCCGTTCACGAAGAAATAGGAACGGCGCTGGGTGAACTAATCTGGTTCTGTGAAGCCTCCTCTGTCTGAAGAGCCGTCAGCCGTGGTACCATGGAGGTCTGGATAGAATAAGAGCAGAAAAGGTTATGTACAGATAATAGTAAAGCTTATTTCTTCTTTCGGCTGCTCCCTTCTTGAGTCGCCGCCACAGTGAACTAACTCTCACGAAGACTTGTTAGGTTTTTTTTATGCTGGGTGTCCTTGACGCAACCACAGAACACCGAGCTACCACAGCCCTCTGTGTGGAGCAGAGAGCTGCCATTTAGGGCGCCCGGGGGAGCAGATGATGGGGGGTTAAGGGCCATGCTCGGTGCAGCAGGTAAGGGTGGAGGCAGGTGAGGGTGTTTTACATTTCTCACCCACATTTTGATGTTGTCAGTCCGGGGAGTTGAACCGGTGACCTCATAGGCCCACCTTTTTTAACCTCTGCGCCACCACTCCCCACAGACAATTTAATAATCTGCTACCTATTCTTTTTATTTGCTCTTCCACTATTTTCATCTTGTCACTCAAAAAACTGTCCCTAATTATTTAAGTAGTTTCCTCCGCTGATGAAATGCCAAAAAATTGGATATTTAGCAAAAAAAACTAAATTTATTTGGAGCTCCAACTCATAGAACAGAAGAAATGCACATTTGAGGAGATGATGATCTCCCTCCTCATCGTTCTCAGCTCTGTTCTTACTTCATTCAGTTTACGTCACTGAGGAACTTTCATATGCCCAAACTGAATGGATAAACATCTAAGCCCTATTTTTTTTTAACCTGGGCACAGTTGACAACACCATGAACCAAATGTTTATCATGGCTAGGATCAGCCCAGTTCAAACAAAATAAATCGGTTCACAACATACCATATCACCGGACAGCTCCCCGTCAGTGGTGACAAGCTTGCGCTGCACTCTTCTTCTTCTGTTTTAAAGACGGCGTGCTCAGCCCTTCTTTTTCTCTGCAACGTTAAAAGGAGCCCAGCGTGACCAGCTACAGTAATAGCTTTTGTTGCGCGCAACATACTCACTGGTTCTTTCTACCCGGCTAATGTAATAATAGTCTGCACGTAACATTTTTTTCCTCATTCATAAAATACTAAAATTGGGGATTTTACGGGGATAGCTTTAGCCGGGGTCGTCCAAAACGGGGACTGTCCTCGGAAATCGAGGACGTCTGGTCACCCTAAGTTTGCTACTACTTTACCAGCCAAGTAAGTAACTTGCTACCTAGTTAAAGTATTAGCTAGCTGATAGGTTAGTGTCTCTGAGCAGGACACCCTGTCCCCAATTGATCCCCGGGTGATTTAATAGCTGCTCACTGCGCCACCTGGGGGTGGATGGGTTAAGTGCAGAGAGCCAATTTCGCCATTGTATGGGAACATATAACGATGATAACACATGCACCTTATTATTATTAGTAGTAGTAATATAACATGTTGCCTAATGGTTTTCCAGCAAAGCAACTAGTAACACAAGTAGCCATTTGAATAATATAGTTTTCCATCAAAGTTACTAGTAACATTCTAGCTACAAATTATTAGCTAGCTAGCAGGCTAGTAACATAAATAGCCAGCTAGCGAATATTCTTCCAGCAAAGAAAGTAGTAATGTGCTAACTATCTTAAGTATTAGCTAGCTAATAACATGCTAGTGGCAGCCTCTCTGAGAATCTAATGAAAGATAACTGATTTTGCAGTCAATAGTACTTTAACACCAAGAGCTTCTTAATTTGTTGAAACTTTGAGTACAATAGTAGTTTTTTTTTTGCTTTGTTATTAAAGACATAACTCACAAATCCTGTTAACCTGCATTTAAAAAAAGACACTCGGGTAGATTGCACATTCAGCTTACTTGGCCAGATACAAAGCTTAGATATAAAAAAGGCCAACGTGTCAAGAAAAACCATAAAAGAGCTTAGAAAAATCTTAAAACCTATCTTTCAAGACCACGGTAAAGGATTAGTACAAAAAAGTGGCTGAAAATTCTGACATAAGGTTGTACGGTGCTTGTGATAAAAGTACAGTTTGATGCTGCATAACATGCTCATGGAGCACAGTGTGTAAAAAATAATAAAAAATAAAAATAAGGTTAAATTCAATTTTTAAGTAAGTTTAGCTTAAAGGCCTGTTAGTGCTCGTTGTTACACCTTTCAATAATCATATAATATACTGATTTTTATGTTTAAGCCTAGGAATTTAGTAAAATACACTTCAAATGGTTCGAAAATCCATAGTTTTGAGTAGATTATTTATTTATTTTTATTCCGGGGAAGCATACCCCTGGACACCCCCACAACTGCTTCACATCATTGGCACTCGCAAGTACGTATAGCTGTCCCTCATTGCCATCAGCAAATGTTAGCAGGTATGCTTTGGCTTCTACCAACTGCTGAAAGTAATCTGGCTTTTCTTCTTAGAATTGCTCCAAACCGAACAGCCGAAGTTGTAATACTTTGTGTCCAATTTGCCGACTCCACAGCCAATTCTTTGTTCCAGATTCAAGACTTATGCAGTGAAACTGTGAGTACCCAATAATTAACACGCACAAATTAAAAACACTACTGAAGTCATTATTTCGTGCTGGACGTCTATTTAGTAACTTACAAGAATGAACAAGGAAAAAAAACTTATGCTAACGTACAATTACAAATGCATGTTCAGCCAGAATGTCATTCATTTTATTTCATGGTCAAGTTTATTCTCTAAAAAAAAAATCAAAATAAAAAGGAAATAATCACAAAATCTCTGAGAGTCTTTTGTGAAAAACAAACTGCTGTCCTAGTGTGAAGAATGAAATGGAGCAAATCATGTTCGGTTTCTGATCATTTTAGACGCACTCATTTAACCATGACTAAAACCTGCAGTAAAAACTTCATCAATGTGTTTGCTGGCAAAGTCAGGTGCTTCACTCAGTGTGTTTTATGTTTGACTGTACATTGAACAGTTTGATTTTCTTTAGCTAATATTTGAACTATTATGAGTAAAACAGACAGATCTGCAAAGAACTGCCAGACTTTATAGGTTTTGTTGCCTTTATACGTTAGATAATGTCCAATTTAGACCGTAACTTGCATTCAAGTTATTTAGCTAGTGGGTTCTTTATGAGTCAGAATTTTTGTGCATTGCCATTCTTTTTCAAGATTTACTCAAATACTTGGAGCGCAGATTTAAATTTGTACTATGAAATGGAAATATCAACAATGCGTTTAAGTTATAAATACATTAGAAGTACATTGTTTTTAGTAAGTGGCAGTAATGAGGAACAAGGGCCTTGTAAAGTGTTGGTATGGATTATCTTAATTGTACATTAATCCATTAATCACTCATCTGAGGTCAGGTTTCTGAAGGAACTGGTCCAGCAGAGAAACACAGACACCCCTTTCCAGCTCCTCCTTGGGGATACAAAGGTGTTCCCAGGCTATGTATAATCCCTCCACTGGGTTCTGGATCTTCCCTGGGACTTTGCTCCATTGGAAGGCCCCAAAACAACACCCTGGGAAGGCAAACAGGAAACATCTTAACCAGACCCCAGCAGCACCTCAGCTGACTCTCTTTAATGAGAAGGAGCAGACGGCTGTACTCCAAGTTCACTCTATGATGGAGCTCCCCACTTGGTGTCTCAGACTGAGCCCAGTCATCTGGAGGAAGCTCTTGTACAGCCACTTATATCCAGGACTGTGTTCTTTCTGTCACAATCTACATGTCATGGTCATAGGTGAGGACCGGAATGTAGATGAACCAGTAAATTCAGGGCCTTGACTCCATAGGCAGATTCAGGAAGTCTTATGTCCCTCAAGTCATGAGATCGTTCCAGCTCCTCCCCGTACAGTAAAGCTACAGCCTTGTAAATCTGTGGCACTCCTAACTCTTATGTATGTGTATGTATGTATATATACATGTACATGTGCATGCGTGTATGTATGCTTAGATGTGTATGCACTGTATGTATACATATATAGGATAATTATGAATGTACTACTCCCTACCACCTTGTGCATGTGCATATTTTCCTTTTCAAAGTTGTGTATTCTGCTTCTTTTTTGATTATTTCATATGTATTTTTTTCTGTATAATTAGAGCATGCCACTGGATGCCTCAAATTTCCCCCCTGGGATTATAAGTAAATAAGTATGTATGTATCTATCACTGCTCATTCATAACAAAAGTACATAAACAATATCTATATTGAGCATGCATCAGGATATAGAAACAATACTTCCTGTTTCTGCACACAAGGGCAGAGCATTAGAGATGTAGCCCCAAACTGTTGAGCCATCTCCCGCTCAATCTAACCACCACTCATGAACAAGACATAGAAATACTTAAACACATCCTCTTGAGGCAAAAATTGATCTACAACCCTGATCGAGCATTCCACCTTCTTCAGGCTGAGAACCATGGTCATAGACTTAGAGATGTCAACTCTCAACCACTGCAAACTGCCCAAATGAAGGTCATGGCTTGACGACGCCAACAGCATTGCATCATCAGCGAAAAGTAGAAATGAGACCCGAGGCCCGCAAACAAGTTGCACTCTTTTCCAAAACTGCACCTTGAGATCCTGATTATGAACACCAGTAAGTGGATCAGAGACCAGGGGCTTTCCCAGCTGCACAAGAAATAACCTTGATTGTGCCAAACTTGGCTCGATTAAAGACCAGACAACCCTTAAAAGCAAGCCCTGGTGTCCCGTTCTCCTACAACACCCACCACAGAATGACTCAAGCAAATGGCGATGATTAATAATTAATGTTAATAAATATTAAATTATGGTTTATAGAAAATCCCTTATAGCAGTAAAACTGGACATATAATATACATGGTAATATTAACATGGAACAAACACTTATGGGATCAGTTGATGCAAGAATCGACTCTTAAGTATTTGTGCAAATCAGTTGTGCTTAATGAAAGGGTTGCAGGTGCATGTTCTGTTTAAACGTACAGAAAGGTCAGAGAACAGTAACAACATAATCCAAGAGTAGAATCATCGGGATCGTGTAGAAATATTTTCGCAAATACTTGTTGCAATGTGATCTTATCTTTTACTTTTGCGTTTGTTATTAAGCAAGGCTGGTATGACAAGATGCTGCATTCCTTCCAAGACATCTTTTAACTGCAAAAAGGCACTAACAGGGCTCATTACTAACAACAAAAAAAAAGAAGTTCACAGCTAAAAAGTAAGATCAAGAGCAGCAAGACAGTGAAAAAAAAAACCATTAAAGATATCCTAGATCATGATAATTCTTGTTTTTCAGATCACCGATTATTTTTTTTTCTCCAAAGGTTTAAAGTAAAAAGCCTTTCAGGGAACCGATGCTTCGCTCTTCAGGCAGGTTGATGTTTATTCCTTACATGTTTTTTTGTGCAGTTGCTTGGGGGAATTGTATTGAAAGTAAGAACAGAACATGATACCTAGATTTCACAGATGCTCTGGTTCTCACAAATCAGCCGTACAAATTATAATCATGAAAACGTGTTTACAGGAGGAAGTACATGGCTACTCTTTATTCTGTTTCTTCGCCTCTTAGCAAGCATTTTAAGGATATTCATGTCCCCAAAGGTTAAAAGAACCCTGAGAAAATAGCTGGTCTGAGAATGGAACTGTGTGAATGTGTGTGCGCAGGTTTGTTTGGGCCCAAGCTTGCACATGTGGGTGGGACAGGTTCGGGAATAGACGGATTCTGAGCAGAGACAGAGACGAGGAAGAGAGAGAGACAGATAATGAGAACCAGGGGGAGGCGATGCTGGCGTGGGGAGAGAAAGATGGAGACCAGAAATAGACATGCAAAAAGCAAGGTGTTGAGTCAGAAAATGAAAGAAGAGATGGCAAGCATGGAAGAAAGGAGTCAAGGAAGGCAGAGTAGCGGGGGGGGGGGGGGGGGTGTGGGGGGGGGGGGGGGGGGGTAGAGAGAAAGCGAGAGGAGTGTAGTTAAAATGCACAACGGAGATGGAGAGACAAAGGCATGGGAGAATGGGAGCCGAACATTGTGGAGAGGGGGGTGGAAAGCAGAATATTGAGGAAAAATAAGGTGGAAAAACAGTTGTGGAATGAAAGTAAAGAAGAGTCACCAGGACTGAGAAGTAGCTGGTGGAAAAGTGATACGAAGAGAGACACAAATAGACTTGTGAGGCTGAGTCACACTGGGAAGCCAGAACAAGCTGAAAGCGTACAGAAATACAGCAGGAACCACAGGGAGCATCTCCCTCATATGCACACACGCTCCGTATGCATATGTAGTGATGAGCTTCTCAAGCGCAGAATGACAAAGCAAGGGCAAAGAGTGCTTATAATAAGCTGAAAGATAAAAGAGAGGAGGAAATGAAGATGGAGGTGGAGGTTAAGCAGGTGAAACATGATAGGCTTAAAGGAATGACTTTGGTGTACACATCTAATGTACACAAGACCAGACGTTGAAAGGGAAGTTCATGTTTCTTCCCCTGTTCCATTCACACCCACATACCTTTATTCTGAGCCTAATTACTTATTTATGACATCCCACATATGGAACCAGAATGACGTAGAGATGTTATAGAAGGAGGGGAAGATGGCAGAGGCTTTGATGAGATTTAGACCAAGAGTTGACTCTGTACCTGCAGTTGGACACCCTTTGCAATGAATGACTCAACCTAGATGACATATAAGAACACGACTGGATTGCCAAAACCTCCTTCAGTAAAAGCAACCATGATACTGCTTTCTTGTTAGTACTAACCACATAGGTATTTGCTGCTAGTTCCTGCATCCCCCGAGAGGTTGTTCTGTGTCTTCAGAATGCTCTGTACCTCACGAACATGTTTCTGCAATGATACTACCCCGTATGTCCACAAATGCACCTTGTCCAGGTGCAACTTTAAGACCGTATCAGTATGCAGCTATTCAACCATTGAATCAAGATGTGTTAGAGCAGGGGAACAAGTAAATCATGAAGGATAGTGGCCCTCGAGGACCAGGATTGAAAACCCCTGCATTAAACAACCAACATTGATTTTATTTACACTCAACTGAATCTAGCTCAAATCTAGCTCCATCATAAAAAATAGCTAAGCTACATTAGTTAGACCATTTTTCTACTCATGCAGTTAAAGTATTATTTCCTGCTTGCCTTATATTTAAAGCCATTCAGTCACAAAAAGACATACAATATAACTAGCTGATAAAAAATAAATTTAAAGAAGACCTTTTTTGTGTCCTTCATAACCTTTTGTCCTCCTGCATACTGTTGAAGGCCACCTGTTGTTCTGTACATAACTGGAAAAAAAAATGGTGGGAAAAGGCTTGAAGACATTCCCTCTCACTTATTCCAACTATAATTTTTAGTTTTCCCATTATCTTTACATTTTAACAATTTTTTCCCCAAAGTTGACATTTGGACATAAGCACTTCTACCATAGAAATGTACAAAATAAAACCAAGGGGGGGGAAAAAGAGCTTTTTCAATCAATTCATGGAGTAACACATGTTTTGGATTTAAACTACCAGACAAATGTGCAGTTTAGTGAACGGTTGGCTGCCAGGCGTCACCAACAGGCCGTCCAGTCAAGTGTATCAGTCTGTGACTTGATTTTCTGTGGCCCCCAAAAAAGACCAGACCAGATAATGCTGGACAAACATGAGTTTATAAATCTCTTGTAAAAGGACAAAGATTATGATGAATATAGAAAGTGAAAGAAAGGATAAATGCTAAAAGAAAATAAATCAAACAAAGCATGCCAGAGAACCCCGACTTAAAAATGCAACTCTGTGGATTTAAAAGCATCCATTGTTTGAAATGTTTTGCTTGAAATTGCTTTCTTGGAAAAACTGAAACTGTTCATTAAAACAATGAATTTCTTAGAATCTGTAGAGAAACTAAAAACAAGAACTATTTAAAAGTTTAAACCTTCAGCTGTCGTTAAAAAATGACCTTTTTGTCGGAAACGTATATTTTAGGTATTGCATGTCTTGAAAAGGATATGATGCCAATGTAAAAGTACAGGAAATGAGTCCCAAAGGATACACAAGTTCCGTATGTACATGAAGTTCAAGTAGGTTAAATGACAGTCATGTAACTTTGATCTGACTGAGCATCCATCCATCTTATGCTCTTGTTCAGGGGTTAGGTCTTGGGAGCAGCAGCTTTAGCAAGGAAGACCAGACATTTCTTTCCACTGCCACCTTTTCCAGCTCTCCTGAAAGGACTTCAAGGCGTTTCCAGGACAGCCAAGAGATATAGTCTTTCCAGCACGTCCTGAGTTAGTTAGTTGAACCAGGCCACAGACTAATAATAATAACAATGTGTTATGTATTGTCATCGTATGTTCCCATACAATGGCAAAATTGGATCTCTGCATTTAACCCATCCACCACCAGGTGGAGCAGTGGGCAGCTATTGAAGGCGCCCAGGGAACATTTTTGGGGATAAGGTGTCCTGCTCAGAGACACCACAAGATGGTGTGACAATAACTGGGGATCAAACCTGGAACTTCCGGGGCCTGAGTCGGATGCCCTGCCTCTACACCATCTTGGCCCTTAATGGTTTAAGAGTGAGAGAAAACCCTGAAACTGTGTTGAATGTCTGGATTGTTGACCTGAGAGGAGGAAGTCCACTCACAGAAGTACAGGAAGAATGTGCTTACTCCAATAAAAGGAAAGTTAAAACAGAACTAACATCACTTGGCTCAGATATGTAGAAACAGAGACACAAGCCACAACTCATCACTTGAACCAGGAGATGCCTTTCTGCAAACATCCCCATCATACGGGAGCCAAAATGCAAAAATCCTGAAAAGTTAGTTTCTTTTTGTTCTTTTCACTTGAGAGGATAAACAACACTTGTATCTGTGTCACTTTTTGCCTGTCTGTTTGCCACTTCCACTTCTCTCTCTCGCTCACTTAAATTTTCTTAGACTTGAAGTCAACAAGATGATTCGCGTTGGTGCTTTTATCCTCCTTGCTTAACTCACCCAATGTGTCTGAAACACACACTCACGGTGCTAGATTGCCTTCAAGCGTAGAGGGTGGCAGCAAGTGAAGCAGCTCTTCAAACTGATTAGAGGGGGGATGGCCCAGTGCAAATGATGAGATGCATTCAATTAAATGGGACAGGGTTCGACGGTGCCCAGGGGAGGCACGCTAAACCAGCAGGAAAGGAAATCCAGCAGAGAGATTTGGTGAATCTGTAGGATTTAGCATGTTTGTGGGTGTGTTACAGAGCTTTCAAATACATCTAGATGCTTCACAGTTTTGAGTTGTGCTCATGTATGTTTGTTCTGCATGAGATGTGGCTCCCCCTCTGGAGACCAAAAAGAAATCATACGTTGATGATGCATCCTGATAGGTGTGATAAATGCTCCGACACATCTGTGTCAAAGCTAAGGGTGATAATGTGTAATTTCTTGGAGAGTCCTTGGGGAATGATGTTGTGATGTACATGGAAAATGTAAAAATTGATGGACAGTGTTTGGAATAAATAAAAGGATGGAGGATCATGGGGGAACTGGGAATACAGGCTGATGAAAAGTAAATGGAAGCTATTAGTCATACATACAAACACTTAGACTGAGCTGATGACGACCCAACTAGAAAGGACACACAACAATACAGAATATTTATCTGTAGTGCCAAGAATGTGTGCAATACAATTCGGTTACCAATGTAAAAAAATTTACTCGCATGAAAAAACTTACATAAGGGTTGAATTATACTGAAATTAAGAGCTGCTTTGTATTTCAGTCAAGGGCCAAATGGTACAAATGGCCAATGGTCAAACTGTACAGCAATCAATGGTCAAATCGTACTGCAGCCAAGAACCAAAGAGCTGAATCATTTCACAGACAAGAGTCGAATGGTACAGCGGTCAAAGGTAGAACGGTTTAGCAGTCAAAGGTTGACTGGTTCAGGGTCAAAGGTAGAAAGATTTTGCAGTCAAATATTGACTGGTTTAGCCGTCAAAGGTAGAACGGTTTAACAGTCAAATATCGACTGGTTCAGGGGTCAAAGGTAGAATGGTTTAGCAGTCAAAGGTCAACTGGTTTAGCAGTCAAAGGTTGACTGGTTTAGCGGTCAAAGGTAGAACGGTTTAGCATTCAAAGATCAACTGGTTCAGGGGTCAAAGGTGGAATGGTTCAGCAATCAAAGGTTGACTAGTTCAGGGTCAAAGGTAGAAAGATTTTGCAGTCAAAGGTCGACTGGTTTAGCGGTCAAAGGTTGACTGGTTCACGGGTCAAAGGTAGAATGGTTCAGAAGTTAAAGGTCAACTGGTTCAGGGGTCAATGATAGAATGGTTCAGCAGTTAAAGATCGATTGGTTTAGCGGTCAAAGGTAGAACGGTTTAGCAGTCAAAGGTCGTCTGTTTCAGGGGTCAAAGGTAGAAAGATTTTGTAGTCAAAAGTCGGCTGGTTTAGCGGTCAAAGTTTGACTGGTTCACGGGTCAATGGTAGAATGGTTCAGCAGTCAAAAGTGAAACGGTTTATTGGTCAAAGGTTGAATGGGTCGGCAGTCAATGATCGAATCATGCCACAATTAAGGGTCGAACAGTACCTCTGTCAAGTACAAGGGCCAAAACATACTGCGATCAAGAGCTGAAATTGACAAGAATTGTTAGCTGAATTGTACTTCAAAAAAATTTTTTTTATTGAATCTGCTCACCATAGACTCATGTTCAGGCTGCTGTTGTTGCGCTCTATTGTTTTGCATTATTAGTGTTTAACGTATGTCTTAGATCTTTTGGCATACTGTTTGGCATTCGTTTGGCACATATCTTGATCCTTATTTACGGTATCTTTTTACACTTTATAATTTTGCTATTGTTGTGTGTAACTGGGACCCTGAGTACAAAATTTCATTCCACCTCATGTACCACGTGATGTGAATGACAATAAAATTGACTTGAACTTGATAAAAAGTTCCAACTAAACAACTTGATGACAGTTCTAGATCCTCGCAGCCATTATAAGATCCAATCTTAAACCATGAATCACATTCAGCTACTCTCGCGTTTATTTTGTGCACTGCCAAAATAACAGATGATGCAAATAAACCAGAATAAAATTTTCTGATCTTTCCAAAAAAGTTGCCTAAAAGCCACTTGACTTGCCTGAAAGCACAAAAGCAGTCCGAGAGCAAATAGAGAGAGAGAGTACTGTAATAGACTGACGAAGTGGTACAAATCTAGTAAATAGATCAGGTTTTCATGCACATTTTCTAAATGGATCAGAGGCGACGAGTTTATTATCTTGCCCTGGGAGTCAATCTGTTTAAAACCCATCACAGTGTGTGTCCTGTAGAGACCCACCAGCAAGAGGCTCACAACCTATTTCTGGTTCCATTGTGAGAGGAAGAAACGGGTCAGGTCCAAGTGAAGCAAGTCGCATTTGAATTTTTTGTGGCTTCTTTTGTTGGTTTCACACTGGCAAAAACCTGCTTATTGCTGTGTGTGCTTCTCTTGTAATAATTAATTTGAACAAAACCTGGTTAATTCAAGAGATCTTGTGATAAAAAACAAAACACTTTTACCAAGTAACCTCTTAGCGTAATAAGAAAAAGACCAAATAAGGCTAAAACCTCCTTAAATAAAGATAACCTACTGGGTTGTATTCTCATTTGTGGTGATCTTTTGCAACGCTCTTTGGAGAAAAGGTCAACATAAAGGCATATAACTACGGTACATCAGAAAACTTACTACTCCTATTACAGGAAAAATATATATTTTAAGACAAATTGATTAAAAAGACACAGAAAATAACAGAAAAAGAAATTAGGCAAACCCATATTTTAAAACCCAGTAGTTCACAACTTCATTGTCCTGTCGAAAACAATGCAGAGACGCCACGTCCAAAATATTTAAGCTGCAACAAACTTGCAGTGAAAAAATTGGACAGATGTTTACCGCAGTGTTCCATCATCTGTAAGTAGGAGCTGAATATTGAATTGTTAGAACATAGAATTGAACATAACACAATTTTAGAACTGAACATAGAATTGTTCTAGAATTGCGCCGCTCAAGGTGGCTGCATGTTGGAGTAGCTCTACTTTCAATCTGGGATATTGCTTTTGAAAACTTTATTTCTTCTTCTTTCTGGATGTAAATGGCTTTTTTGGGATGATTCCGTCCTCTGGTATCGGACGCTGTGCAGTTGGAAGGATTTTACTGAAACCTTTTTACTTTTGGACATTTGTTGTTAAGAGTAACCATGACAACAAGGTGTTGTTTTTTTTTTGTTTTTTTTACAACTGAGAGCAGCTGATTAACATCTCAAAGCTCAACTCAAATACAGCCCCAAATCCAAAATGAGTTGTAAAGGAGGCGCCGTGGATGCATCTCCATCTACTTGACAAAGGTGCTCAAGTTACTGACTGCTGAGATCCTTGGAGCTGGCAGGAGACATGTTTCATGACAACAAGAAGACCAGGATCATCCCCCACCACCTGCAGTTGGTTGTCTGCAATGATGAGGAGCTCAACAAGCTGCTGAGAGGAGTGGCCATCGCTCAGGTAAGAATTCCGCACAACATTCAGGTGGTCCTGCTGCCCAGGAGGATCGAGAGGCCCCTTGGGTCCGGATTGGCATCTGCAGTCAGTTCCTTCAGATCTATTTTATTTTATTAACATGTATTTAACCTGGCAAATCCCATTGAGATCACAGATGTCTTTTGCAAGGGAGGCCTGGGTCTGAAGTAGGGATGGGGCCGATCCAGTATCGGTATCGAGCTCCGATACCAGCGTTATTTACGCATCAGATTTTTCTGATCCAGCCTGCAGAGATTTCCGATCCATGCTGCATGTCTGTCTCCAAGTAAAACGTCTCCACATGCGATTCCCTGCCAGCTGCTCTGCAGGTTGGCTTCAAACTATGGAATGGATTTCCTGAACAGAGGCGTGTCTCATGAACCCAGAGTAATAAGACCCACCTCACATTCAGGAAATCCATTTCATAGTTTGCAGCCAGCTGAAGCATGCAGTAGCACTGTGGTCCGCTGTGTGGAAGTATTTTACACTTAACACTGCAAGACAGCAACGTGCAGTGTCTGCAGAGCCATAGCACCACATTAAACCGCAGTAAAGTTAGTTTTAAAGTTTATTTTCACTCAAACATCATAAACACTCAAACTTTGCACACATAATTCCTACCCAGCATGCTTTGCAACCCTCACACTGTCCTTAGGACATGACTCTCCCACATATATTTACTTTAATACAAACCGATTTAATATTGAGAGAATATTGATGATTACACACAGCAACTTTGTAGTTATTTGATAAAATTACTTTACCACAAAGAGGATCGCCTCTTTGGTTCTGATGGACCGGATTAATTTCAGAAAGCTCACCTCTGAACGGGACATGGTGATTAATCATTGTGATTTACGAAGTGTAAAACAAACAAAAACAAACAAACAAACAAAAAAAAGAGCTTTGCAATTTGTTAGAAATCAGAATATGTCATCAAGATCAGTTTCAGCTGCTAACACGCAAAACTTTAGCTGAATATCTGCAACAATGAATCAAGCTGTAGGCATTTCTGTATTTTTACGGTTGTAGCAGCCATCTTGGATTAAACTGACTGTAAAAGGAAAAAAGTTGCAGATTTACTTCCAATGATTACTTTGAAACTTTTATGAAAGTTGGTCCTGTAAAAGACTGATGGTATATGGTAATATACCGACTGTAATATACCAATTGGTGTATTTGCTGTATATATATATATATATAT
>NC_056498.1:37117498-37196854 GCF_014905685.2 Nematolebias whitei
TAAAAAGAGAGAAGCTGAATGAAGAGCCAAAGGAACCTAAAAGATAACTGCCTAATAAAGGAGCCAGAGACAGACTGACAGGAGGAGCTGAAGCCAGAGGGGGTTTGAGCCACTCTTGGAGCCTCCACACAGACAGAGGAAAGACTTCTCCAGTAGCAAAACTCTGATGGAGGTGGAAATGAGTAACCAGTGGAGCCTGGCAGAGCAGATGGTAGAGAATCCATTAGTTAATAGTGGAGGAGCCTCCCAGCTAAAGTAATGACGCTTTCATTTCTACGCTGCACGCACTCCTGCCCAGCCAATAGACTCTGTCTGGGCCTTTGATTCTGGATGTGCTAAACCACTCACTCTTGGTAGATCTGTATGTAGACGTGCATATGCACAATTATGTAAAAGTCTCGTGCTTCTGATGGAAATGTCAACATATCAGCAACTCAAAAAACAGACACAAAATAAAAGACCTGGAAGTGTGGACTGAGATGCCATCCCAAACATTCATCCACACATGACTACCTCTTCAAAACGTGCCATCTGCTTTTCGCCACATGCAGGGACGACGAAGCAGCAGAGACGAAGAGTTTCACAGCTGCATAAATAATTCAGTCAATAGCTGCTCTGCATGAGCTAATGCACAATTATTCATCTAACTGTTGTGACCTGGGCTGATGAGCAGACTCAGGCGCAGGCTCCTGGGCACGCAGACGTCCGAGTTCCCTCTTTAAAAAAAAGGCGTGTTGAGTGACAGGCAGAAACACTGACAGCTCAACACTGCAATATTTTTAAGGTATTCTAGTTTAACAGTAGCATGACAAAAATACATATTTTATTTATCTAGCTGCTGTAGAAAGACAAAAGGATAAACTTTTCGGCTACGGCAAAACTTCATTGTCTGTGTGAAGGTTTGGTTTGTGCTACGAATACTCAAAATAAGCTGATTTACGAGCTAAACCATAAGATGGAAGTGATTTGTGAGAATCACAGGCCACCTGCGGTTTCTAGGACTCGCCAGCACGTTGGAGTCGACCTTGAAGAAGATTCATAGCACGGATCAGTGGAATGCCTATAAATCTGACCATTTTGGATCTGGAAAGTTTCAAAACAGTCTGACTGAAGAAAATCAACAATTGTGGCTTATCTAAATCTGACTCCACCGTTTGGCCTCGGATGTGGGCCAACTATCAAATTTCTCCTGGGACATGGGTAAACTAAAGAAAAACTTTGTCTATTGCAACCCCCCCACTGCAACCACTACCTGTTCTCTGACTATCTTCAAGTTTAATGTATCTGCATTCTTCCAGAAGCCTTCCCTCAAATTACCCTTGAATTTTCCCCGTCCTTGGACTTCGGTAACTACGCCTTTGTCTCTGTACTGTGAATTATGCCAGGGATGCAGAGCCAAGTTTTCTCACCAAAATTCCATCATCATTGTTTAATGTTTGGTGTGCATTTTTGGGGGGAATTTTGACATTGTTGTATAACATACCGCTACTCAAATTCACAGCCTGCGATTCTATATTGAGACGCAATTGTTGATGTATAGCTGCTGCGTTTTAATACAAAACTGTGTGACAAGACACAGTACTTTTTTTTAAATATGAATATGAATGCTTCATCTTTGGCACAATTAACGACATAGATAATGTCATTAAGGCTACGGTCTAGTTGGACTTTTGTTATCCGTTAGCTAAGTTAGTAATTACTAGTGTTCAAGTTTAAACCGACATGTGGGATACCACTTGCCAATCCAGGTGAAATCATGGCTACATGCAGTTGTTTAAACATGTACCACCTGCCCAAAGATGTAAAATAAATAAAGTTTACGTTTATACCAAAGTTAGCCTGATTATAAACTGGACATCTGTGGATAATTCAGACGTATGTGGTCTTCTTTTTCAACCCCAAAAAGCTCACAGAGTGAGTTCATCTTCTGTGGAGGCGAGCTGAAAGAGGGCAAACATGATTTCACCACTAATATTTGAACACCTCGGTTCATTTGGAAGATGGTGAGAAGCTAGTTCGGCTAATGTAGGTTTAAAGATATTAGTTCGCCTAAATTTAATATTTGGACAGTTGGGGTACAAAAGAAACACTGCAGTGCTGTTTGGGTTCACATTTCAGGGAGTGAACTCTCAGCAATCGCCTGCTCTTCTTCCTACAAGTTTATCCTAAAGCGTGGAGCCATTAGGAATGCCCTGCAGAGAGGAAGCTGACAGCAGCTTGCGTGACTAATGATACCGTCTTTTCAAGCTAATGGGCTCTTAAACAGTGGCACCAATTTGGAGGTAAAAGCTGAAAAGGTGACCACCAGGAACGGTGACTGCCCTCAAGGTAAAAAAAAACCCCAACAACTAACGATTTAGAGATCAGGTCTAAAATGACGAGATCTTTTCAAGTTTGTTTTGCAAGTTTCACCTCCCGTTTGAGAATTTTTTCATCACAGTTGGATCTCCCCTGTGGGGCTTTAGGCACACGTTTTACTGTTATCAGACCATCATCTTCTTCAGCTCCGTGTCGGGGTGAAGACTTACAGTTGTGTGGTTTGGCATTTGTGGAGGGAGACCGATTTCCCAGAAGATTCAGGTCTTATTGGAGTCTGACAGGAGAAGTACAGGTCAGGTAAGAGGTGCAGACATGCATGCTGTCCTCTACTTGTACCCTTTGCCTTTTGGGCTTTTTCTTTGTTTGCAAGAGAAAATGCATGACGTGAATGATAGGATTAAAATAATCTAAAGAACTGGGACACAGCTGGTGATCAGTCCATGTTTTTCTGTATTTGAGGTACTTCTAGAGAATCTTACACATGGCTCATTGGCCAACGCCTCTTGTACATGCACTTCCTCATTATCTGACATTTTAGTAACAAACTTTCCAACACAAATAGGTTTTTGAGGATGAGGCCGGGGAGTTCTAAGACCGAGCTCCAAGCCATCTGGTCCTCGTGAATGCAGAGGAAAGGCTGCACCCTCAGCAGTGGGTCAAGTACGTGCTCGAATGTTTTGTTGCATGTTCAGTTTTTTTTCTTTCAAAGCACAGCGGAGGAGTTTGGAGAGCCTAATTCGAGTCTTCTAGTCTGCATCTCTGCCCCTTAATGATGGTGTTGTCCTGCTCGACTCTACGGCTGAAAGTGCTGTGGATCTTTTTTTTTTTAATCCAAGGTGAATTTGAAGACAAAGAGATTGTGACTGTACATTCAAACCCAACGCTACAATTGTTACAGTACATGTGTTAGTTTTAATATGGCTTCTGCTCTCCATTTGTCTCTGAACTAAACCAAACACTAATGAACCTCTGCTCTAACAGCCAACAGAGACTCATGCAATGAGCCAACTGTACAGCAGCTTTAAGTGCACAATAATGGGACATGTGTGTAACTTTCTATGACCGGTCTGACTGGATAATTTTGCAAAGTGTGTGTGGGCACACGCATACCTATTTATTCTACGACCGTGAACACGTAAGCAGTGAGTGGGTGAAAATGTGTGTTTTCACCTTCTTTTTGTCCCTTGTCACGTTGCAAAGAGGGGAATAGAAAATACCCTCTTGTTTGGTGAGCTTGATAATTTGAAAAATCTTGAGTTTTAATGAGAGTTAGTAGTAGAGATCATATTTCTCCAGTTTTAGCTCCGATGGCTCCATGTCAATTTAGAATAGAACTCAAAATCTTACTTCATCCATCTGTCCAACCATCCATTCATCCATCATCTATCCATCCATCATCAATCCATTCATCCATATATCAGCTCTAAAATATTTTAAATCATATCTATAAGATAGTTTCCAGTTTGTAAATATAAATAACAAATCTACTTCATATACCTAAGTTAGTCATGGAGTTCCTCAAGGCCCAGTGCTTGGACCAATACTCTTTACTTTATATACGTTTCCATTAGGTAATGTTTTTAAAAAACATGGGATACATTTTCATTGTTATGCTGATGATACCAGTTATATTTGTCCATGAAACCTGATGAATTCAATCAGCTACTTAGACTACAAGCATGTCTTAAAGACATAAAAACCTGGATGACCCTTAATTTTCTGCTTTTGAACACAGACAAGACTGAAGTTTTGGTTTTTTGGACCTGAGCATCTTAGAAATAACATTTTCAGTGTCTTTCGCCCTCCTTGGATGGCATTAATCTGGCCTCCAGTTGTAATGTTAAAAATGTTGGTGTTATTTTCAATCAGGACATGTCTATCCCCCACATTAAAAACATTACTAGAACCTCCTTCTTCCACCTGCATAATATCACTAAAATTAGAAACTTCTTATCAAAAATGATGCAGAAAAACTGGTTCATGCATTTGTCTCGTCTAAACTGGACTATTGCAATGGTTTATTATGTGGGTGTCCAAATATTTTTTTAAAAGTCTTCAATTAATCCAAAATGCTGCTGCCAGAGTCTTAACTGGAGTTAGTGGGAGCGGTCATATCTCTACAGTTTTAGCTTCTCTCCATTGGCTCCCTGTCAAATCCAGAATATAATTCAAAATCTTACTTCTAACCTACAAAGCTCTCAACAACCTAGATCCATCTTATATTACATATCTTATTGTTCCATGTTTTCCTAACAGAACACTTTGTTCTCAGACTGCAGGCTTATTTGTGGTTGCTAGAGTTTCCAAAAGCAGAATAGGAGGCAGAGCTTCCAGTTAACAGGCTCCTCTCTTGTGGAACCAACTTCCAGTTTCTGTCCATGAGGCTGACACATTGTCCAGTTTAAGACGTTCCTTTTTGACAAATCCTATAGCTAGGGTTGGCTTGGGTTTCCTGAGCTATCCTTTAGTTAAGCTGCTATAGGTTTAGACTGCTGGAGGACAAATTGACATTTCTTCACTCCGTTGCAGTCTTTACTTGCTCTAATCTACACGTTTTGTATTTGTAATTATTTCTATCCGTGACATGTTTTTTTTGTCTTTCCTCCTATAGAAAGTACATCTGGACCTGCCATTCTGTGTTCGTTTCTGCTTCCTGTTCCTCTCAAACCCAGCTCGTCGAAGCAGATGGCTGCTCATTCTGAACCTGGTTCTGCTGGAGGTTTCTTCCTGTTAAAGTGGCGTTTTTCCTTTCCACTGTTGCCTTTGTGCTCGCTCAGGATGGGAGACTGTGACAAAGTGAAGATTTAATGCGTCGGAGGGCTTCCTTTCTTAGCTAGAGAACTTTTACCAATTTGCTTTTGTATGTATGTGTGAATGTTTCTGTTCAGTACCCTGAGATGACTTCTGTTGTAAATCCAAGATGGCTGCTACCAAACCTTGTGAGCCGGATAACTTGAAATGTAAGCTACGTGCCGACTTCCATTTTGGTGTGCGGCTGCATCTAGGTGTACTATCAAAATTCAAGAGGGCCACTGCCATGTACTGTATATAAAAATGTACACTGGTCAACCAGATCATTTGGAGAAACTATACTTTCTACTTATTATATTGCTTAAAAGTATAGTTTAAAAAATATAGAGTAATCTATAGTTGCCACTTCCTGGCTTCCCCATTGTGGTTGGTGGTGGATAAAATAATTCCTCCACTTACCAGAATGCATCACTCTACCGTTCTTCTTCTACACAGTAACTTCCATTGAATATCTTGTATTAAGGTTTACTTGCATTCCCTGTTCAGTTCCAGTCCAGACAATCATTCATCTCTGAAAGTGCAAACGTTCCTCATTTAAAACCCTCAGCGATCGCGGACGTTGATGCACCGCTCGTTTGTTCGGGTGTTAGGTGCTCATTTATTTGCATAGAATTAGCATTTCATATTACTTAGGCATTGTTCAGAGTAAGTTGGGTATTTAATCCATCTCTTTTGGTTACTCAGAAACTGTGAAAATGGTTGTATTTTGTACAACATCAACCTTTATTACACCTTTCATATCAAGTTGAAGGCTGAAATATAACAGTTTAAATGATTAATTGCTGAGCAGGCAGACGGGGTGACCTCTTCATTGTGTGCATGGAGGGAAGAGTAGTTTCAAAATGAGGAGAAGAGGACACTCGAGGTAACATCGTAGGTGTCCCCTTTAGACAGAGAGCCAAGGGAGTTTAGGGTGCGCACCTTCACAGCCAGCAGGTAAGGAGTAGAGGCACACACAAGGTTAAAACATGTAAAAGAAGAAAGAGAATCAAAGCAGGGATGGAAGCAGGCTGAATCATACGAGATCGTCAGCTCTGGAGGTACACGATTAGGATTTGAGGAGCAGATCGGAGATGAGCCGGTGTCACCGAGAGGGGCACTGTGCAAGCAAAGCATGTCGTGACACATAAATCCATCACTTCCCATTCCCTGCCTCAGTGAACTTCAAAGACGGCTCTCAAATCATGCATCCATTCATCCAGCTCGCACTGCAGCAGGAAGGGCATAATGTGCACGTGGACCATGTGTCTATCAGAGCAGTGTGTGGGTATCGTCTCAGGGAGTCGTGGTCTGTTGTGGCGGTCCTGCTTTAAGCAGTCTGAGAGTCCACACATACATTCTGCCTGACATCTACGTGTACTTACATTTTCTTACCAATCAATAAGCTTTGTAAATACGTTAACCAACATCTGGCTTCTCGCAAGCGCACCAAAGTTATTAGCAACAAACAACTCATTGCAGCTTACGTTTCAGTCCGTGTTCAGGACTCCTGAGCCACCGTGTCACTTTGTTTTCATCAAAACCTGTTCCACACAGCAACCCCACACATCACAGACACAAACACACAGAGCACGGCTGTCACGCTAAAGGAGCACAGATGATGGGCTTGTGGGATGCAAATCCACCTCCTTACTGTTCCAGAGCCAGGAGTAGACAGCTCGCTAACCAGGCCAAAGCGTGCTAAAGTAGGCCAGTCCTGGGACAACAGCCTCCTGAATTACACGTTTGCACCTCCTCTGATGGAAACAATATCCTGAGATTGTCAACAATTGGCAACATATCAAACAAGAACTCCAATCTGATTTAGAAATTCAAAACGCAGAGACTTTCATAAACTTAAAATGTCATAAAATACATTTTGGAAATTTACCGTATTTTCCAGCGTATAAGTCACTCTGGACTATAAGTTGCTCTGGACTACAAGTCGCATTAGTCAAAAACAAGCATCGCGAAGAGGAAAAAAAAAACACATAAGTCGCTTCGGCGTATAAGTCGTGTTTACTATGCGTCACCGCTGACCCCCGGGAAACATGGGCCGATTTTTGGCACAACACCGGCACAGGCGGTGGAGGAACGCTGGAGCCGTGAGCTCTCCAGTGTTTCTCTGTCTACACCAGCTGAATGAAGCGAGCGCGCACGAGAGGACTCGTTGCTGCAGTTCTATGAAATTTAACAAGATTAACACTTAAAAACAATTATTTGTTTGCTCTACATTATAACAAAAGGTGTGTCTCAGTTTAACTTTTTTCTTAACTTTAATGGTCAATGTTTGGTGGAGGTAGTGGTACAGAAACAACACATACGCCAACCGGTAGTTGTCAAAAGCCTAGAGGGCTCTCTCGCGCCTCTAGCGGCTGCAAATGGTAATGTTTACTCTGGTTCATGTCAACATGAATGAATATTTAAAGCATCAATCAAAAATTGCGTCATGAATATGAAAAAAAAAGGTATACAAGTCACTTCGGCAGATAAGTCGCAGGACTGGCAAATGTATGCAAAAAATTGTGACGTTTTTAGATTTCTCGAAGTGGGTGTTCAGTGGAAATCTAATCATTTGTCAGTATCTGACCTGCAGTACACAGACTTATTTCAGTTTGAGGCGTTAGAGGGAAACTAACAGAAGAGTCAAGCTAGCAGCTAACATTGACCGCAAGGGAAAACATTTTTAAAGTCTATTTCAACCATATAAAGCCATTTAAACCTAACAATATTTCAAAGAGGTACAAGTGAATGCTAGTAAACTTTGTCAAGATGTCACTTTTGACTCAGATATGTTTTTATTTTTTAGTAAGTCTGTTTATTTAAACTGACAGTACACATTCCAATGCAAAATTTAGCAGATTTTTCACTTTTTAAGGCTCTGTATGTGCATGTGTTCATCAGCAAAGTTGACCTTGGCTCATTATATCCGATTATCCAGGTGAATTCCACTGATGTGGCCCCTGTGACGAGTTCGAAGGTGGTGACCCTGTCCACTTCAGCTTTGTTGATGTTTGTGTGTAGGTGATAGTAATTCTGCTTTGGTCCATTATCACTTTCTTAGTTTTAGTGATGTTAGAGAATTTTCAGTCAAGGGTTACAAATGTTTTATTATATTGTGGCTAAGATGGCTGACAAACATATTTCCCTCTGCCCTGAGTACTATCTACCAAAACAATCTAATCTTCATCTGGAGGCTAGCTCGCTGACTCCCGTGTATGTTCTCTTTGGCATTGTTGCCATGAGAACATGCTCAAAACATTCCCTTATCTCCACCTGGAGGCCAACGGCCATGGATCATGTCTGTGCGGCTGACTGTGGCTGGCTACAGGAGGAAACGCCCACTGAACTCCGCTGCTCATCTGCAGATGATTCAGTTTGATGCTCTTTTCTGTGACGTGTTCCACGCATATGCATTTATATGTACAGTAATCTGTCTAGAATGGGTCCTTGCAAATAAAAAAAGCCGGTTAAAAATCTTCTCGTGCCGTTGATTGTGGTTCTTTTGTGTAAACAATGGGGAGAAATTTTCTCCAACAACTGACATTCAGTCAAGTTGTTGCTTTGACAACACATTTTCCTCCTCCCTACCATAGACTGACTCACTGTTGATGAGACCTAAGATTACCGTCACCTGCAAAAATCTGAGAATGGTGATATTTCCACATGATGCTACACAGTCATGAGTATAAAGTGTGGCAGCATGGGACCGAATACACATCCTTGTGGTGTGCCAGTATTCATGAAGAGCGTCTTAGAGCTGATGTTCTCAGTCCTGACAGACTGGCCTACAAACAAGAAGAGCATTCACTTTAACGACTTTGAACTTCTTTGAGGTTTGAGTTGTTTTCGATGGCTGAAACTTGATCTGGAATTGACCTCAGTCAAACCATTTGTTGTTCGCTGATTTTTCAAACTGATCTTTCTGACTGCTGCTTTCTGCTTGTAGGAAACTAACATTTTATAACTGTTTCATAGAAACCCATTTAGATAAATTCTAGCTATTCTTTTGAGAAACTGAGTTTTGAATGAGGGTCAGCTTTAGCTAATGAGTTTTCACCATCTAATACGTAGCGGTTGTTTTGGGTTCAATGTGATGAAATTTACTGTGAGTTTCTCTGTTTTTGACGTTTGCCAGAGAAACAAAAATCAATCTTTGCAAATTGTTAACCCTCAAAGATTCATGTCAATTTCTGTGGCGATTTGTCCATGAGTAGCAGAAACCCCCCTGTGTTGTTCAAGTCTTGAAAAACTTTGTGAAGAATTTTTTTTATGTGCATGTGGGTGGATGGTGGAGGAAGATTTAGCTGAAGTTTCCAGGGAGCGACACGGGGGTTCATGTTCAGAAGCTGGACGAAATTAGGACTCAGTTAAACCCATGCTGGTTAGAAGGCGCACGCGCACACGCAACACCATCACCTCTTTCCTTCACTCCGAGCAAAAAAACAAACAAAAAAATGCTTGCACACAGGTACACACTGCGATCCGTCAAAATATACACATGAAGCAGCTGCGCTTCCTGGTAAATCAACAGTATCTGGGGTGATAATCACATTTATATGTACACAGATGAATCCTGTCAAAGCGTTGCCAAACCTCACACTGATACAGATCCTAGACCAGTTAGAGAGTTAGAAATCAGCAGGAAAACAAGGATCAACACCCAACAGATGATCTATACTGAGCTGCGGATTAATTAACGGTGCCAGTGCATCAAGTTTCTGTCCTGATTTCAGTTTGTTGTCATGCCTTAGAAAGCACAAAACCACAAAACATGGAAATTATAGACGAACGTGTGTGGTTCATTTAAGAACATTGCACTATGAATTTTGGTAATGTTACGTTGGATGATGTGAACAAATTTAGCAAAGAACAGGCATTTCCCAGTAGACAATGGGATTTTGGCAAAACAGGTGAGAAATAGAGTCTCCTCTTTAGAGCATTCTTTATTAGAAACATCCTTCAAAGTTTAAACAAGACACAAAGTTAGACTGTGCATGTCTGAACTCATGTTTTGATCTCTTTTACAGTTTATACACACTCACACAGGATGTGTTCTAAAGATTTTTCCACAGACTGTTAGCTTATATCATTAACTTTTAAACTTGCCAACAAACTTGTCTAACCCCTGCATCTTTTTTCTTAGTAAATTTACACAAAATATACAGCAAAACATCAGCATTTTATTTTATTTCGCCCAGTGTCTGGTAGCCATAAGACTTAATGTCTTCCTAAAATCCCCTTCGAATGAAGAGTTTCTATAAATTCTAGCTCAAACATTTATCTTATTTAACGTGTCATATCTCATGCAACAAAACACTAGAAAGTCATAACTTCACATGTGGGACCACCATAATCTTCTGTCAATTGTAGTTCATGAACTTTTAAGATACATCTTACATTTTTTTTAAACAGGAACTATTTGTTTGAGGCTAACTTTTTAGTCTGTTTCTGTCTGCTTGTCTTAAATTGACAGACACAGGTGTGTGGTTACTATGGTTACCATCTTGATTCTCTACAGTTTATACGTCCAAACGTTTCCTTAGTTTGAATTATTACAAAGTTGATGGTATTTTAAGCAGTTGCTGCACTGACGTCACTCAGAAATGTTTCTGGAATGTTCTAACAGGAAACTCAGTTGATACTAAATGTCAGCAACATTTGAGTTGAAGGAACTGGTTCAAGAACTGGTTAAAGAACAGCATCTGAACGTGTGAAGAAGTCTGAAACTTTGACATGAAAAGGAAAACGCTGTTTCTAATTGAATCCATGAGTTTGATTAGATGATATTGCATCTCTATCAGCGCAGAGGAACTCAATCTCATGTGCTGATTGCCTGAGCTCTTCACATAAAAGAAGCGGGAATGTTTCATTAAGGCTGTGATAATTTAATAAGATACACTTTAGAACTGGGAGCGTATTCAGAACTGTGTACAGGGTAAAAATAACACCCTGACAGATTTATTTCTCATTGAACAGCAACACAGAGGCAGGAAGGATGTGTTTTACTCTCTTCTGATCTTCTCTTTATTGATCGACAGCATTGTGTCAATAACTTGCCACCAGTGGTTAAAAGTCTAGATCAGGACTATTCAACTGCTGGTCCGAGGGCCAAATCAGGCCCACAGATGTGTTCAATTCGGCCCACCAGTATGTTCATTTTTAAATAAAATTAGATTTTAAACCATAAAACAAACTTACTTAACGGCAATAACCGCTGGATGTCCGGCCCCTGAACAATTTAACTGAATAGCCGTGGTTTAGATTCATTCATTTGACACCATCGACCATGAGATCCTCATTGCTAGGTTGGAGCAGTGGGTGGGCGTCACAGGATCAGCCCTCAATTGGTTCAGATCTTACCTCGCTGACAGATCCTTTTGTGTCTCCATCAAGGATTTTAGTTCCGCAGAGGCAGAGCTTAAATGGGGGGTTCCGCAGGGGTCCATCCTGGGTCCCCTCCTTTTCTCTTTATACCTGCTGCCAATTGGTGCTATTTTCCGGAAACACAACATGCCCTTCCACTTCTATGCCGATGACTGTCAAATTTACTTCCCCCTAAGACACAATGGTACATGCTCTATTCAACCGCTGCTCTACTGCCTGGCTGACATCAGGGACTGGATGGCTTTAAATTTCTTAAGTTTCAATGAAAAGAAGTCTGAAGTCATGTTGTTCCCTCCCAACGACACAATCACAAACCACTGTATCGACCTCTCCGCTCTAACCCTGTCAGAAAAACAAAGAGTCACTAATCTGGGCGTGATAATGGACCCTTCCCTGAAGCTTAACAATCATGTAAACATGATTGTTAAATCATGCTTCTTCCAACTGAGGCGGCTGTCTAAACTGAAGCCCATATTGTCCAAAAATAACCTGGAGACAGTAATACATGCATTCATTACATCTAGGCTTGATTACAGCAATTCACTCCTGTTTGGTATCCGTCAAACCTCCATTGCTCGACTACAACTGGTCCAGAATGCAGCAGCCCGATTTTTAACCAGTACAGGCAAAAGAGAGCACATTACACCAGTTTTGGCCTCACTGCACTGGTTACCAGTTCACTTTCGAATCCAGTTCAAAATACTCATGTATGTCTACAAATCACCGAACAGTTCCGCCCCCCCCCCACCCCATCTCTCTGATCTGCTACAACCGTATGTCCCACCACGTTCCCTGAAGTCAGCGGACCAGTTGCTCCTCACAGTTCCAGGAACTCGTCTTAAGCGCAGAGGGGACAGGGCCTTCTCTGTAGCAGGACCAAGACTATGGAACGAGTTACCTCTGTTTGTCAAACAGGCCCCCTCCCTCTCGGTTTTCAAGTCCCGTTTAAAAACTCACTACTATTCAGTAGCATTCAAGACCAGAGGATCTGTGTTTTGAACCTGTATGCTCCACACTGGTTTATCGTCATTATCTGCATCATTTTTATGTCCATATTCTGATTTACCTCATTTTGTATTTTGCTTTGTGTGTTACCTGTTGTTTTGTCTGTACAGCACTTTGGTTGGCCTTGTCGCTGTTTTAAGTGCTTCATAAATAAAGTGGTATGGTATGGTATTAACGCTCAGAACACAGATTCAGCTTTTACACAATTGTTTTCCGATCTTTCTGTATGAACTTTGAGATCTAAAACTTCAGCATTCTTTCTGCAACTTCAGCCACTTATATATTTCAAAACGTTCAGCTCATTTAGGAGCTAAGATTTAGTTTGAGTAACTAACATTTTTAAAAATGTTGATTTTTATACAAATATTTGTCTTAGATATTAAGATACTTTCAATCCATTAAAATATGATTATCTTAAAAACTTGCTTAAGGCCGCTTGCTCGATTCTTCTGCCCCTTTTAGCTAGCCTTCTGCTCTTTTAGCTATTTAGCTAGGCTACTGCTTTCTTTAGATGGGGTTTTGCTCCTTTTAGCTAGCCTTATTTTCTTTATAGCTAGTCTTCTGTTTAGTTTAGCTTTTAGCTAGCCTTCTGCTAATTTCAACTTTTAGCTAGGCTCCATCTCTTCTTAGCTAGCCCTTTTTACTTTCAGCTAGGCTTTTGCAAGTCTAAGCTTTTTAACTAGCCCTCTGCCCAGTTCATCTTTTAGCTAGCTTTCTGCACCCTTTCGCTAGCATTCTGCACGCTTTAGCTAGCATTCTGCTCTTTTCAACTAGCCTTTTGCTCTTTTCAGCTTTTTCATTTCAATCTTTTGCTACTTTCAGCTAACCTTCTACTAGTTCAACCATTTAGCTAGGCTACTGCTTTCTTTAGCTGTTTTTTTGCTCCTTTCAGCTAGTCTTCTTCTCTTTTTAGCTAGCCTTATGTTTGGTTTAGCTTTTAGCTAGGCTTTTGCTAGATTACGTTTTTAGCTCGTCTTTTTGCTAGTTTTTTGCTATTAGCAAGTGTTTGTCTCCTTTTAGCTTTAACAACTTCGCTTCAACTTCTTCATAAATTATTTCAACATTCTTATGCTATTTTTTTAAAATCACATCTTCTATTACCTTTAGCTTTTAGCTAGCCTTCTGCTAATTTCAACTTTAAGCTAGGCTCCACCTCTTCTTAGCTAGCCCTTTTTACTTTCAGCTAGGCTTTTGCAAATCTAAGCTTTTTAACTAGCCTTCTGCCCAGTTAATCTTTTAGCTAGTTTTCTGCACACTTTAGCTAGCATTCTGCTCCTTTCAACTAGCCTTTTGCTCTTTTCAGCTTTTAGCTTGTCTTCTTGCTAGTGTATTAACTCAGCTTCAGCTTTTTCATTTCAATCTTCTACTTTTGGCAAGCCTTCCGCTACATTTAGCCTTTAGCTAACCAGTCACTACATTTAGCTTGTGACTGTCATGCTTCAACAACGTATAAAATCAGTTTTATTTCTGTCGCTCAGATGAGGACCTGAAGAATTCCCAGGACGGCTAATGGACCCAATGAGTTCCTTTTGTAAAGATATTTTCATTCTTGTTGATTTGTAAAAACATTCTAAAATAATGAAAAAGTCCATCGTAGATTTATAGTTTCATAGTTTCAAACTCACACTCGTCTGTAAAGCCTTCACGTTTTCACAAACATGAATTAAAAAGTTGTTTTATTCGACAAAATCTAATAAAAACGATGCAGGAAGTGAAAGGGTTGTTAGCTCAACCGTTATGTACAACAATCAAATGTTTTAGGCTAGGTGGCCAACTTGCTACTCTCAGAAACAACCGGAGGACAACCAAGGCCAAAGTGGTTCGGAAAAAGGTTTATAAGCTCAATTATCCAGGTAGATAACAAAAAAAGTTAAATTGTGTGATCTGGACCAGTTTCTTTAAGTGAGAAACATTTTGTCCCCCATCCGGAGGACTTCCTCAGTCTACGGCCTGCCAACAACATCCGTCTCATAGGTAACCTTCTGCTGTGTTTCAAGCCTCTGGATGGGGGACGAAACATCTCCCACTTAAAGAAACTGGTCCAGATGACACAATTTAACTTTTTTTGTTGTCGTTATCTACCTAGATGATTGAGCTTACAAACTTTCGAAACCACTTTCACTTTGGTTGTCCTCTGGTTGTTTCTGTGAATAGCAAGTTGGCCACCTGGCCTAAAACATTTGATTGTTGGACATGATGATTGATTGTTTTGCACGTTAAAAGCCTACTTTTGAGATTCTAACAGGAAGGCTTAAAACACAGCAGTGAAGGTTATGTATGAGACAGATCTGGTTGGCAGGCCGTAGACTGAAGAAGTCCTCTGGATGGGGGATGAAACGTTTCTCACTTAAATAAACTGGTCCAGATGACACCATTTAACCTTTTTTTTTGTTGATACAGGAAGTGGTTTGGGTGCAGCTCTACACACTGCGACGTCTGAACATGGAGATTCATCCCGTCTTTATTTCCACCTCGTCTGCAGCTCAGTCTCCAACGCGCCGTTTTCACAATAATGACAAGTTACAAAATGGTGTAATCCTGTCATACGTGTTCAATCAAACAGAAACCTGTAATCTGCTGCTTCCAATCACGAGTCGATTCAGTCAAGTCCACACGACTGACTTTCTGTAACTCTAGTACGTTTGATGCACAGACTGATTTTATAATTTTCTAAAGGCACATTTCTTAAAGAAAACCAGATTTTTTTTTTTACATTTTTTTAGCTTTTAAAACATTTTCTTTAGCCCTTCCTGTAATAAAATGTGTGCAGATAAATTCAAGTGTTGCATCAAGTCTGTTTGGATGAATAAATCACAAATCAAACAGGTCTGAATAAATTTATTAAAACCAGATAGTTTGAAAATAACGGAGCGTCTCCCAAAAAGAGCCCGTGAAAGTTCGAGTCATTCCAAATTTATCAAACACTTTGCAAACGTTAAATAAAACTGATGAAACGTGAAGAAATACATCTCATTTATCACTGTTTGCCAAAGTTCTGAGTAAAGATCCAACACAGTCTGCTAGTGCTCTTAACGTGCCAGGGATGACTCTCAGCTACTACCACACCGAACTTTAGCCCAATGCGAGCAAGGTTTACTGGGAAAATTGATAAATTCATGTGTTTTTTAATAATGACTACACCAATGTTAATTCTTTAGACAGGTTTCATCTTTAAACTATTTGACTGCATTAATAATAATAATAATAATGTATATTAAAATGGTACACGAATATAAAAAGTCTTCACATGAGCTGAATGCTTAAGAGTAACAGGAAATGAAAACATGTCTTTACCTGACAAACTGAAGCTTTGCTGAGCCGTTCTGACAGAGTTCATCCTGACGGGGCTGCGACTCGTTGACTGACGGGCTGTTTGTTGTCAGACTCACCTGGAAGTTAAGAAGTCCTGATGACAAGCTGCTCCCTCTGTGTTTTCTTGGTAATTTGAGCTCAAAATAAACTGATCTGAAATTTTATTTGTGCTCCGAATGAAACTCGGTTGTTCAGTTTATATTTGCAGGTGTATGATACGAATGCGCAGGAAAAGTCACTTGTTTGTTCGGGTTTTCCCTCTTCAAGGGTCACCACAGTGAGTCATCCTCCTCCATCTTTGTCCTCTACATCCTCTGTCCTCACTCCAACTACCTCCATGTCCTCTCTGACTGCATCCATATATCTGTCTTTTTTCTGGCAGCTGCATTTCTAACATCCTTCTACCAATATACCCACTGTCCCTCCTCTGGACTTGTCCAAACCATCTCAGTCTGGCCTCTCTTACTTTATCTCCCAGTTATTCTTCTCCATTCTTGTCACTCCTAAGAAGAACCTCAACATCTTCATTTCTGACACTTCCAGTTCTGTCTCCTGGTCGTTTTGTCCATGTCTCTGTCTCCAGACCATACATCATCGCTGGTCTCACCACTGTCTTGTAAACTTTTCATTTGATCTTCGCCGACACCCTTTTGTCACGAATCACTCCTGAAACTTTTCTCCATCCACTCCATCCTGCCTGGACTCTCCTTCACTTCTTTACCACATTCCCCATTTTCCTGGACAGTGGACCCCAAGTTCTTGAAGTCCTGCACCTTTGTGACCTCAGCTCCTTGTAGCCTCACTGTTCCACCTCCTCCCTCTCATTCACACACATGTACTCTCTCTTACTACGGCTGACTTTCATTCCTCTTCTTTAAAGTGCATACCTCCACTGCAAGTTCTCTTCCACCTGTTCCCTGTTCACACCACAGATCACAACGTCATCTGCAAACATCAGAGTCCACGGGGATTCCTGCCTGACCTCATCTGTTAGTTGGTCCATCACCAGAGCAAACAAGAAGGGGCTCAGAGCAGATCCTTGATGCACTCCCACCTCAAAGCTATCCGACAGCCCATGTCGCCACTGTCCTGCTGTCCTCATACATGTCCTGTAACATATTTCTCTGCTACTCCAGATTTCCTCATGCAATACCGCACCTCCTTCCTCTGCACCCTGTCATGCGTTTGTTCCAAACCCACAAAGACGCCCCTCCCTGCTTTTTTATCCATATTATCTAAATTTGGAGTT
This sequence comes from Nematolebias whitei, assembly GCF_014905685.2. NCBI lineage: Eukaryota > Metazoa > Chordata > Actinopteri > Cyprinodontiformes > Rivulidae > Nematolebias > Nematolebias whitei. The sequence goes on from NC_056498.1 coordinate 37,134,561, forward strand.
TTGTCCAAGAACTAGTGGACAAATCACATCAAGCTCTGCAGTTTGATATTTCCACTTTCTCCCAACGGGGCCCTTTGTCATGAGATTAGTGATAAACAGAACTTACACTTTCATATCTTTTAAAAATGGGGTTCTATAGAAACATTATGAACAACTAATATCTAATATCCAACTAATATACACCAGCGTACTGTTTTTGTACTATTAGTGCTTAGCGTATTCTTAGTTTAGCGTATTTCTTAGTTTATATCTTAGATCTTATTACCGTTTTTCTTTTTATTTTACTATTTATACTTTTGTTGGATGTAACTGGCACTCCGTGTACACAACTTCGTTCCACCACATGTACCACATCTGATGCAAATGACGATAAAGAAACCTTGAACTTGACATCTTACCTATTCTACTGGTATATAGCACTTTGTTTTAGCTGGTTGACGAGCTAATGGCTAGTCTGAACAAACCAACACTTTCTTTAAAATAAACAACAGTCAAGTGTTTTACTTCTGTTAGCAAGAATGCTACTTTATGAATCTGAACATTTTTATTATTATTTATGATTCTAAGCTTATTTGCAAGCAAGAATAGCAGCAGCTAGCTGTAGCACTTCTGGTGACGCCGGGGTCACATCAGGGAAGGATACAATGACATTTCCTCTTCGATAAGTGTTTATTGAAAACTGACAAAGGCGTAAAGATTTACAGAGTAGCATTAGCATAAACGGCTATAAAATATTTGTGATTGGCGCCGTCAAAGACGACAACGTTCCCCTTTGTTCTCCGTCTCACCCAAACTCGCCGTTAGCTCATCAACCGGGTCAGAATTAAACTATGTCGCCAAAATGAGGTCATTCAAGGAGCGATCTACAACATGTAAGATATTAATTGTTCATAATTTTTTCACAGAATCTCACTTTTAAAAACTTCTGTCACTTTATTCTTTGTGTCACTTTATTTCTGATGGGACGTCTGTATCTTTTAGAAGTCTTAAAAACATAATTATTGTATTGGTGCCATCAAGCTGTTGGACCGAACTACATCTTCAGACAGACTGTATCCTGTAGAGGACTGATGGGTGGATTATTTGCGTCTGCATGATGCTGAACTGCTCAGAGCCAGCTCCCCCCGCCACCCGAAAAGGAAAAAGTGAGTAAAGAAAATGGATGAACGGCTCATGCTTATGATCCGTCACACCGACGTGCACCAGCACAAATAAAAGGAGATTGCTGAAATGTATGCAGGGGGTATGGTCCTGCTGCGCATCATCAGGGAGCCTTGTTTGTCAGCAGGAAGTGAGTGGAGGGGAGGTAAACCTGGCTCAGTAAAGTGCTTCTATGAGGGGATTTTTATGGACCGGCGGACCATCTGAAATCTCCTGCTGAGACCGACAGCACCAGCTCCATCTGACTGGACTCATCGTGATGTAAATCGTTGAAATGGGGAGAAAAAGAAGCAGTTTTGCACCTTTGACACCTGGAAAAAAATGTGTTTGGATGAACAAAACAAAGCAAATCTTACTATTTGAGATGCAATATACTTAAAATTAAATATTTTAAACTACACTTGGACATTTTCCTGAAGATTGGAAAAACAATGGATTAATTTGAGCTCAACTTCAAAAGAAGCTGTTCAACACCTGAGAACATCTGGTCACTGATTTGTATCAATGCCATCATTGTCCGTGGAAAATTCCAACGGTGTTCGTTGGCTCTTTCCCTTTGATTTCTGAATAATCAAAGCTTCTGAAGAGTCGGGCTGAGGTGGGTTTCCAAGCACAGGTAAAGTAATCTGAGACGCATCTTGTGAGCAGCTGGTCCCCGATCTGCTTTCCCTGGAAAATAATCTGGATGAATAAAGAATGAAGGGAAAAAAGTAAAAAGAAGAAGAAGAACAACAAGAAGAAGAACAGGAACAATGAAAAGAACAACAAGAAGAAGAACAACAGGAACAACGAAAAGAACAAGAAGAAGAACAGCAAGAACAACAAGAACAGGAACAACGAAAAGAAAAACAAGAAGAAGACGACGTAAAATACAACAACAAGAAAAAGAACAAGAACAACAACAACAGCAAGAACAAGGAGATCAACAACAACAACAACAACAGCAAGAACAAGGAGATCAACAACAACAATAATAAGTACACCAACAAGAACAAGAACAACAAAAACAGCAAGAACAAGGAGATCAACAACAACAATAATAAGTACACCAACAAGAAGAACAACAAAAACAAGAATAAGAACAAGAATAAGAAAAACAGGATTTTGATTTTTAACAAAACTTTATTTACACATGAACACAACAGTGTTTAAAACAAAGGTGATCCCGAGGATCTTGTTGTATTGTAGTCGTCCCTGATCAGAAATGGTGCATCAAACCTTAAATCCCCAGTTTCACAGAATTCTCCAGGTGTCCAATGTCTCTGCGGAAGCAAAACTCCAGCGCCAGTCTGGCCTTGACGTTGCACCTCCACAGAGCCACGGCATCAAGTTGGGGTCCAGCCTGCGGTCTGTCCCTGCGACACAAGTAAACAGCTGTTTTTGCTTCGGCCACTAAAAAGTTTAAACTTAGTGTCTTTGCTGTGATGTACTCCATTAATAAAAACAGATTTGTTGAAAACTGTGTCCAAAAGTCTAAAGCTCCTCGTCATTAGATTAAACAGAGCTGTCAGCCGTACCCAATCTGTAACAACACGAAACACTCTCAAACTGCAGAAAGGACACTCGTTTAAAACATCAGGATTGATGGCCGACAAAAAAAAGTGTTTGTTGCAGTGGCGCCGTGAAGGATCCTCCACTGAAGACCGCCAGTCCGTTTCTTTATTGGTTTGTAAAGTGTCCTCCACTGGGGCTTCTGACCTCCGAGCTCGTCGTCCCACAGATCTGTTGTGCAGAGTTCTCTTGTTCAGGATCTTAACACGAGTCTTATAAAGTACTTTTGGACCCGTTCTGCACAAGTCCATCTTTGGGTCTATGTTGTGCAGCAGAGGACCCCTGTCTTTTGCAAAGTTAGGATCCAGGTGGATGTCCGGGAAAGGGTCCGTTAGGTCAGGCGGGCGATTCCCCGTGGACCACAGCTGCAGGAGACGCTTCTCTCCAGCTGCGATCCTCTCCTTCACCAGGTCCAGGAAGCGCTGCACCAGTCTGACAGAACAGACTTGGACATTGGAGAAGTCTGGTCCGGCCGTCTCCACCAACCGCCTCAGGGTCACCTTCCCAGATTCGTACAGCGCCTTTGACAGACCTGGCACCGTGCTGCTACAGACGTCCATTCTCGCTCCACAGACTAGTGGTTCCTCTAAGAGCCACTGCAGAGAATTATACGTTTTTGATCCGTTTGGTTTAAAATATAACACTTTGAAAACTGATAAAACTGGGGCAACCCCATTAACTTTAAAAGACCAACACTGGTTAGAAACAGAACAGCGTCCAGCACCAACCCGCTCACACGACTGAGGATGCAGCAGGCCACGTCCCTCCACACGGTGTCAGGAGGTCCTGCCAGGCACTTCTGGAGGAACTGTATTTGAAAAGTGTCTGTTCTGCTGGCCAGGTGGACAAGGTCCTGTTCCCCCTCCTCTCTCGGTAAGAACAGGACTGACTGTGACACCCAATGTCGACCGTTCCCAAAAAAATCCAACATCTCAGACTGTATTTTTACTAACAGGCCTGGAGGTGGGTCTACAACAGATCGTTTGTGCCACAGTTGTGATGCAACTGGTTGTTTAATACTTGCATTATTCCTATAGAAGAACAAGAAGAAGAACAAGAACAGGCAGAACAAGAACAGGAAGAACAAGAACAGGAAGAACAAGAAGTAGAAGGCGAAGAGCTGAGCTGAAACAAGAGGAAACTGATTTAAACAGGAAGTACTTTGATGTCCCCATGTCTGAGGGATTTGAACAGTGAATGTTTGTAGTTTTCAAGACGAGTGTTTTTCTGGACAGGAAGTGAACAGTGAATGCAAATAAACCTAAATGTTTTTGGTGTAAGTTATTCAAGTCAGTAGAAGTTACACTGTGGAGAAGAACAAAAGTAGTTTTTTGTTTCTTGTCTGAGGCGGCGCAGAGTGACGGACCCTGAGTGGAGGGAGCAATTTTTCCCCCCACCAGGCGCAATGGCGGAGCCAGGGGGTGGCCAACGGTGGCCTTAGCTACTATAAATTAATCTTTGCCCACCTCAATAACGTGAGGAAAATATACTTTTAAGCAATATAAAAACTAGAAAGAATAGTTTCTTTAAATAATAGGTGTGCCTGGTTTACCCCCCCCCCCCCCCCCCCACACACACACACACACGCCAGTGGCCATCTTGGATGTTGACGTAGAGACCCAAATTTCAATAGGAACTTTTTTAACACCTACATGTTGCCACACCATAATGGAAGTTGGTCCATCACTGATGCTTCAAGTTCTCGTGCTCACGACACGGACGGACGGAGCAGTTCCGCCTTTTCTCTTTGTGACGGGGATTAAAAGGAAGACAGGAAGAAAAAATAAAATAAAAAAAACAGGTAATTCTGTTCAAAACGAGCAAAGATGAACCCGAACAAGCCGATGATTGTATCTGTTTGTAAATGTGTGTGTTTAGAGACTGCTGTCTGCAGCACCATGCAGCACGGAGCAGGAAATAAAATCATGTTTATCCAGGGCTGCATTTTGTCCCGTAAACCTCTTTTTGCTTATTACAGCACAAAAATCAGACGGCAGGAAAAAAACAACAACAAAAAAACTCTTTCAAGCCAAATCCAGTTAGCCGTTAATGTGCAACTAATGTGCAGCAACACATTTTCAATGCAGAGTCAGGCTCCCCTGACCTCTCCAGTCTCTCTGTCTGCAGATTCACGATGCCCCGTCAGCCTAAATCCAAAATCTGCAGCTTCAACCACGACGATCTCAGGCACTGTGAAATACGCCGAACGGAAAACGAGCCACGTTAGTGTCTGAAATATTAACGCCTGGGAGCTGCGTGCAGGTTTTTTTTTTTTATCTCCCGTTAGCGACGAGTTTGAATTCAATTTCTTTAATTGTCATTTCCTGCTAAACGGATATAGTGAGGCGAGCGCCGTGTCGTCGTTCATATAAGAATCCAGGCAGTGCAGCAGTTCTACAGCCCTACGAGTAAATAATCAAACTAGGGGACACGTTTATCAGACACCAGGCTGTGGAGCATGCTCAGGAGGAAACTACACATGGGTTGGAGACGCGACTACTTTTTTCTTCTTCTTCTTCTTCTTTCGGCATCGGACACCAGAGGAAACAATCATCGGAAGAAAAGCGATTTACATCCAGAAAAAAGAGGAATTAAAGTTTCCAACAACTCAGAATGAAAGTAACAAGAGTTACTCCAACATGCAGCCGCACCGGGCGGCGATGTTCTAGAACTCAATTACTCTATACCGTTTCTTTTTATTATGCTTTATATTGTTGGGTGTAGCTGGGACCTTGAATGCACCACTTCATTCCACCTCGTGTGCCGCATGCGGTGCGGCTGACGATAAAGAACGTTGAACCTACAAGACACACAGCGACTTCTTTAGATAGATAACTTCTACTAACTGGCTTTTTATGCGTGTGGATGTTTCTGCTCAGTGCCCTGAGACGACTTCTGCTGAGACTTGGTGCTACAGTTTATAAATAAACTGGACCGACTCCTAAATGAACACCTGATGCAACATCTAAAGAGACATTTCTACACTTTTACACCTCCCAGCTGGTAAACACGCAGTGAACTCAAGGGATGAAGAAGCATTGTAAGAGCAAATCCTGACAAAGACATGTTCAAGGTGCTGTGGGAAGGGGCAGCCTCACACACACACACCAGCACACACACACACACACACACACACACACACACACACAGCAGCTCAGCGTGCCTGGAAACCATGGCAGCGGTGTCTAACAGTGCTGCTGCCGTCACCATGCCAACACTGGTGGCAGCTTTCTGTAGAGATCAGACTCACCGGGTGACACCTGAAGCGCGCACGCACACACACGTGCACGCAAACGCACGTGTGTGTACAAGCAGGGAGCTGGTGAAAACAGAAAAAGAGGAACAAAGAGAAGGTGAGCTGTACACAGGTGAAGGGTTGAAACATGTGCAGAGATGAACACAGGAGCAGAAAACCACCACACACACACACACACACACACACACGTGCACACGCACACAGTGATGCTTTCAGCAGGTGAGTAGAAGAGCCGCCTCCCTCTCCTCCTGCTCCGAGTCAGAGTGCTCCACTCCGTCTCTCTAATTAGACTCGCAGGCATTCAAAGCCCATCTTCATCTTTCCCTCCAAACAAATGGCACAAAAACAAGAGCGCACGAGCAACAAGAGCCCTCCATCACTCTCCGCTGCGCACACACCGACAAAAAACATGCACAAAATAAGCATCTATTGAAAAGAAAAGCCCAAGAGCATCCGCTGCCCACGTGTTGTTGATTTGTATCAAGAACGGCTCTGTGGAGAGGTTGTCGACAATCAGTATGTTACCTGTTGTAGATAGCCTGGTGGACGGCTTCAGTTTGGACAGTTATTTTTAATTAAACACAAGCTAAACATTAGTGTTGCCATCTTGGGGAAACTAGGGGTGTAATGCTACGTCTCGTCACGGTTCGATACGTACGTTTGACGGTTTAGGACAAAAAAAAAACTGACAAATGTTGGTTTCTTTTTTTTAACAGACAATAAATCAGATAAATAAACCACCTTTGTTAGTGGGGAGGGTCTAATTATCTATTTTTCAGATGAAGAGTCACTCTAAAAGTCATATTTGACGTTTTTAATCACTTAATCTGAATTTTAAAGCGTGTCAAAATAAAATTTGGATTAAACGCAAATGTTTTTTTCTTTAAAAAAAAACAAACAAACAAAAAAAACAATAAATATTTGCTTTAAATCAATTTGACCCAGACTTGATGCAAAACAAAAAAAACAACTGAACATTTCCGATTGTGAAAATATAACTTTGCTTCTCAGTGGGCTGCACCAGGGACATTAAATAAATAAATGTCTTGCCATAGTCTTATTTTTAAAGCACCGATTACATAGTATAACTTCTTGCCATACTTGCACCCTACGTCTCCCTGCAGTCAGCAGCACTGCAGCTTTTCCAACACAGCTGAAATTTGAGTTAGTGTTTTTCTGAACCAACGATACATTCTTTAATGTAAAACACTTTAAACAGTTTTTTTTATTGCTTATTTCGGTCGAGATCGTAAACAAACAATATGTGACCATTTACAAACATTTGTATGAAACCGTCACGGTACGAATAAATGTACCACTAAACCTGCAGTGGATACTACTTTATAAACGGCTACGTTACACCCAGTTTAAAATGACACAATTACTCTAGAATATTAAATCCCTGCTGGATGCACCTCAGACCGCACCAGAAGTTCTACAGCTAGCTGCTGCTGCGTTTGAAGCAAACAATAGTCTTCTATGTGAACAACCATAACTCTTAACATTGTTCAGCTGTATCACATAAAATCAGTTCGAGGTCAGTGAGCACAACCAGAGTTAATCCATAAGGCTCACTGTCGATTTTTGAGAAAATTAAAGGATTTTAAGCGTCTTATAGTCCAAAAAATTCAGTATTGGGAAGTTAACGGGTTTAGGCAGAAGTGTTGGGATTGGACTTTTCAAGACGGGAGCAGTCCACTCAGACGAGGTGTTGGGAAACGGTTTGGAGACTGAAAATATTGAGAAAGGCGGTGCAGTTTTTGTCGCTGTCTAAATCCTAGATCGAGAGACCAGCGAGTCGTGCGGTCGCATTTTTGAAGCCCGATTTTGAATATTGCTGCCTTGTCTTGCATTTTTGTGCACAGTGTGTGAGAAAATTGTGTTTTAGACCAGTGTTTTTCAAAGTGGGGCTGCGGCCCCCTTGGGGGGCCCAGAAAGCTGGAGAGAAGACGATAAAAATAGCAAAAATAACAAATACTACTACTAATAATAAAAACTGCCCACTAGGGCAATCTGTATCTGCCATTTCCAGATAAACACGCTTGAGAGAGACGTTAGATTTCTTTTTTGTTCTTCTGGCCAACAGTTTGTTGAAAAGTTGTTTTTTTTCAGTGGGAATATAATACAGAGTTTAAAACATAGTTAATGCCATTTTTATGCTCAGCAGCTGTAGTAATTAATTGAATATAGTGAATAAAAGTTCAAACATTCTAAAAGTTGGTGTTTCTTTACATATATTGTAGCATTGTTTGTGGGTTTGTGGGGTGGGGCTCGGTCAGAAGCCAATGCTGTCTAGGGGGCCATGGCATGGAAAACATTGGGAACCCCTGTTCTAGATCGTCAGCGTACAGTTTGACCACCTTCACCCACAATGTGACAGATGATTAATCTCCTGACTCTTGGTCAGGTAGATTTTAGTAGATTATTCAATAGTTCTTTATCACTTTTGGCACCTTGTTTCTGTATTTTTGTTGCATGCTTTGAATAAATCCCAGTTTATGTTAGTTTTGGGGTCGGCTCCGAGCCGCACTCTGCTTAGCGTGTAAATTATAGCCGAACAGAACGTATGAGAATCGTGCTGCTGTTGTTCGGTGTATTGTTTTGCACCATATAATATATTTTAGCGTACTGTTCAGCGTTCGTTTAGCGTATATCTTAGTTTATAGCTTATTTCCTTATTTACCGTTTCTTCTTACACGTTATATTTTTGCTGATGTAAGTGGGAACCTGTGTACACAATTGTGTTCCACTCCATGTACCACATGTGATGCGAATGACGACAAAGACTCTTAAATCGGCACTCGAATAGACTTAGGTGTTTTTTCCCCTGTCAGAGTAAAGCTGAAATGTAAATCTGTCTATATCTTAATTTCTAAAGCGTGCCCCAGTGGGTACCATAAACCCTTGCATGGCCCAGCAAGGGGAAGCTTCCAAGGGGAGTACAAAACACAGTGGTATACATATCTTGATTCATGCTCAGTAATCCAGGTAGTCCAGGTTTCTACCTGGATTACTGAGCATGAATCAGGATGTTTTGAACCACTTTGGCTACGACTGCCTGAAACGAGTCGGCAGCGGAAAGGACGGACTACAGAAACCATGAGCACCATCAAACTGGTTGACTCACTGTGTGAAGGTGCAATCTACTGTATAAGACTGTTAGTTGTGGCTTCTCAGACTGATGAAGTCTTTTGGATGAAAGACGAAACGTTTCAACCAAGAAGAATCCGTCCAGAGGACCTGACTTGACTTTGCTGGACTGGAATACAGTTTCCAGGCCTTGATCTCCAAAATGACCCTTTGATTTTTTTAAAAACCGGTCCCTCAAAATGAGGCCGCACAACTCGATGGCCGCAAACAGAGTCCAGCGCCGAATCAATGGAAACTTTACGTATTCTCTCCCCGTTTTACTCAGTTATGAGGGGTTCTGTTTCTGTCCACCGACTAGTGTCCAACAGTTGCAGCTCAGCGTTTATTTCCCAGCTCTCCGGTGTGTCTGAGCATCGAAGGACTCTGGGAGCAGAGAGGCAGAGGCCACACAAGGAGACGCCGCAAAGAGCGATGGCCTCAAACATCCAGGTTCTCACTGGAGCCCATTCCCCTGCTGGGAGCGCACACTACCAAACAATACATTCAGACAGGGCAAAAAGGACACACAGGTAGGGATGTGTGTGCTTGAGCTTGAGTGATAGCCTCCTATTGCCCTTTGTGTGATTACTCTGTGCGCTCGAGAAAGGCTATCTGCACAAAGCAGTGCATTTGTGTGCGTTAGGCTACAGAAGCAGTGGCTCAGGAGAGGATGTAGCTACGCCGAGGCACCGAGTGCCACAGTCTGCATCTGATAGAGAAGAAAAGAGGCATGAAAAGGCAGCAGAGGAAAGGCAAACAGAAGAGAGAAAAGGAGTCGGGGAGGAGAAAAGGGAAAGGCTCTCGAGTGAAAAGGCGGCTGAGAAACGTGGTACTTGACCTCATGTCTGCTTAGCGTGAATAGTCGAGGCTGAACTGTCTCCCTGCCTTCCTGTGCATTAACTGCTCCACACACGTCTCAAACCGCTTCTCTCTTTCGTTGCGCCGTTTATTCGTTTTTTGACGTTTGCATTCAGATCTGACACGGTTTCCGATGTTTCACCGGTAAAACGACCTCAGCCTTCGTGGTCAAAATCACAACTTCAATTTAGATTTTTATGTTTTATCAAGGCAGCACGGTGGCGCAACTGGTAGAGATGCTGCCTCTCAGCGAGCAGGTCCTTGGTTCAAACCCCGGTCCAGGGGCCTTTCTGGGTGGAGTTTGCATGTTCTCTCCGTGCATGCGTGGGTTTTCTCCGGGTGCTCCGGTTTCCTCCCACAGACCGAAAACATGCAAGTTAGGCTGATTGGTAACTCTAAATTGTCCCTAGGTGTGAGTGAGAGAGTGAATGGTTGTTTGTCTCGTTTGTCTCTATGTGGCCCTGTGATGGACTTGCGACCCATCCAGGGTGTACCCCGCCCCTCGCACAGTGATTGCTGGACATGGGCACCAGCGACCCCCGTGACCCAAAATGGAATAAACGGGTAAAGAAAATGGATGGATGGATGGATGTTTTATCAAGGTTTACATGAGGAAAATGTTTTTGTTTGCCAATTTAGAGGACTGTATTTTTAAAACCAACGAGGCTACATCAAAGTTGGGATAAAACGATGGATACAAAAATTTAAAATGCTGCAAGAAAGTCCTTGTTTTGTTCTTGAATATCCTAAAAGAATATGAGCAAACTTGGAAAGTTGACACATTTCATTGTTTAAATTAAAACAACGTCAATAAATGTTCAAGTTAACAGTCTGTTAGCAAAATATCTCAACACCTGGACCGGTTTGAATGAAACGGTCAGGATGTAACTGCTGGAAGTTCATCTGATTAACTTTTGGAATCAGTCCAGTTCAAGATGGCCACTGAAGTTGATCAGCACACAGAATGTCCAACTCATTTAATTTTACAGTTATTGGATTAATATTTGGCACGGTAGTAGCCGAGAGTCATCTTGAACAAACACGTCAAACATTACCTGATCACGAGATATTTGTTTAAAGTTTTGGCTTAAAACGTGTCAATTGTGCACTCGTTAAAAAGTACTTCTGATTGATATATTTTTATGTCATTGTGTAATTATTAGACAAGCGGTACGTTGATGTCCCTCGTCTCTGAGGGATTTGAGTAGAGAAGGTTTGTAGTGTTCCAGATGAGTGCTTTTTTTTGGACTGGACTTGAACGGGGAATGCAAGTAAACAATGTTTTTGGTGTAAGATGTTCAAGTGGGTACGAGTTACACTGTAGAAGAACAGAGAAGGACGTTTTTTTAATTCTCTTGTCCGGGGCAGAGCAGAGTCCTGGAGAGTGGAGGGAGCAGTTTTATCCACAGGTGCAATGGTGGAGCCAAGGGGTGGCCAATGGTGGACTTGGTCCCCATCGAGTAATCTTCGGCCACCCCAAAGGCCACCTCAATCACTTTTGAAAACAATGCTTTGAAAACCAATCTAAACGTTTTATGATCCAATTCTTGTTTTAAGGGTACAGTATACCCTCGATACTTTGCGGTTCGACTGTCGCGGACTCAATGTTTCGTGGGTTTTCAACAAAGATTGTACACGACACTCGATTGGCTGACTGATGGAAGACGACCAACCAGAGCATTGTGCTCTGTATCCCGGGCGCTGATTGGTTCAGTAACCGTAGCATCAGTTTATCTGCTCTCTTTCGCTGTGCTCTTTTAGAGCATTTAGAGAGTTTAGAACATTGCAAGAGTGTGGGAAGGGTTTATAAAGCACATATATATAAATAAAATACTAAAAATAGATATAATGTCCGTAATTCACGGATTTGCACCTATCGCGGTGGTGTCTGGAACCTAACCCCCGTGGTAAATAAGGGACTACTACACTTAATGGGCTTGCTTCTCCACATTGACCTCTTTTATCCAGAGGTATAAAACTAGAACAAACACCAGATCTCAAACTAGAGGGGACTGAGTCGTAGCAAGACGGAGAACGAAATTTGGACGAATGGTGATGCCAATTAGAGGAGCACATTTAAGGAATAAACTACCAGATGACTGTGACAGTTTTAAAAAGAAACTTGTTATCTAGTCCTTCATGAAATGGGTCTATTTTAACTGTGAAACTTAAGAGTGTGGTGTTTGCATTGTGCACGTTTTTAATGAATTATTTTTTATATTCTATCTGTTCAGGACAACAGATCAAAATTTGCTGTTGTGCCAAATTTCTGCGAATTTATATTCTTGGAACTTTGATTAATGTTGCTTATCTTTTTAAATAAATGATATGACATACTTTAAAGCAATATAAAAACTGGAAAACATAGCTTCCTGATATGATGGGGTTGGTTGGTTTACATATATATTTGGAGGTGGCCATCTTGGATTGTGATAAAGCATCCCAATTCTGGACAGGAGCCGGTACCTCACCTGTTTTTCCAGTTTTCTTGTTCAAAACATGCACGGACGGACAGACGGATGGTATTTCACATTCCTCCTCTTTGCTCCGTGACAGGGACAATAATAAGAGATATAACTAACAGAACAAGTCATGATGCACATTACACAAAGGCTGTCATAATTAATGCTGAGACAGTGACTCAGACATAACCACAAACGTATCGATCCTCAGACGTCGAACCACGTATTGTCTGTCCAGCTTTTTACTCGCTCACACACACCGACGGACCACAGGTAGGGAAACACACACATCGATCTGGATACTTAGGCACACCAGGCCGAGGTTTATCCTGCTGGCACGCATAAAGCTGCCATCACAGTTGAATTTAGCTTACAGACAAAACAATAGGAGGATGGAGATTACCCTCACATGAGCAGACACACACAGAAAGAGAGAAACAATCATTACTGTCGTGCTGTTCAGCCGTCTGTGTGTGTGTTTCCATTGCAGAGATGTTGCAGAATTACCTCCTAAACATTGATGGAAGAGTCTGAAACATCTTTCTCTGCAGTTATTGGTTTTCTGTGGTCTTTCTTTCATAAAAAAATATGTTTGTTAAAGTTTCCTGGCTTTTATGTATTTGTTATATCAAGTCAAGTTAAATTTATTTATAAAGCACATTTAAAAACAACAAGTGAAAACCAAACAGGGCTTAATTTAATCCAGAAGAGGATCCGGGAACGCTCTTATTTTGATAGGGTGCGTTCCGGTAATTGTTTGCTTGGATTCGGTAACTCTTAGGATTACTACTAATAAAGTTATGAACAAATCTGACTGCCTTGAATGAATAAAACTTACATTGGACATGCAATATGAAAATAATTACATAAACACTCATTTTAAACACAACAGCCACTTACAAGCTTCCTAACATCACATCGGAGCTGCTCCTTCAAGTAAGCATTTCTGCTCCTTAAAAAAAATCTCTGCCCCTAAAAGTCCAAAGTTATTGCTCAGTTTTATTAAAAAAAACAACTCAAATATTATTAAACAGCACAGCTAAATTGCAAATCTGCTTGACAGTTTAAATGGGTTGCTGATAAAATTGTGATTATTGAAAATACAACAGAAGAAATGTTTGTGTGTGTTATTCACATTACGTATCAAAACAACGGCGCTAATTCGTCAAAATAAGTGATCAAAATGTCGAACAGACAGTCCAATGTACTCTCAATCATTTTTATTTTTATTTTTTAAGACATTGTCCTTAGTTGGACAACGGAGAATTGAAGCACGTTAAGGCAGTGGCAATCGAGATTGGAGCGAGCGAGCGGTGTCGAGTGCCGAGCTAACCAGGCAGGAGGCCACAGGCAGCCGCCATGAACAGACGGAGGAGGCGCCTGGAGGTTTCACATGTGGAGTCAGACAACAACGAGCAGGACAGTAAATTCAGTGGAGAAGAGTCGGGCTCTGAACCGTCAGGTTCAAGGGGTGGGGGGGTAGGATGCTTGACAGAAGCGGTTTACAAATGTAGGTAACGTAGATGTTTAACAACCCGTTAAAATGTGCCAAAATGCAGGAAATCTCATCTACTTTATTCATCATTTTCTGGGGGAGGTCCCCCAGACCATTCTCGTCCCCCGCCGACCTCCAAGCTATTTGCATTCCAGCATCAACCGGTCTACAAATTAAGCTCTGAACCAAAGTAATAAAACAAGACAACGGCAGAGAGTGCATGTGCCAGTTTGTCTCGGTGTGTGTGCCGCCTGCCTGAGGGCTTGCTTGCACAACATGGTGTGCCGATCCACGCTGGTGTGAGGAACAGGTGAGAGACAAGAAAAACGGAGTCGACGTGTTGCTCTGCCAAGCGCCGAACTATCAACAGAATCACACACACGTAGTGCAGCCGGCACGCAAACACGAGAGGCGAAAACAAGCGGCGGCAAATACTTCTCTGGCACGAACAGAGCATGGTGCAGTGCCCGATATGCGCTCGACTAACGCAGACTGTGACTGTTTTAAAGTCCGCGATCACAAAAAAAAAAAGGCAAGTCTGGAATGAGTTAAAAATCAGAGAAACATGCAGCAGATAATTGGGAACATATCCACACAGAACACTGTTTATATGACTGAATGTTTTTCTGCGATACGTCTCCGAGGGCAGTGAGAATACTTGACAGCATCTTGAACAGATGAGGACGTTTGGTCCACTGGGTTCCAGAGTCCTGCGTTTCCCAAACTGTGTGTACTTTGGTGGAGATTATGCAGATTAAACCGACAGCAGGCTCATGTACGCCCATGTTTGTGCTTTTATCATGTTGTATACAGCACATTATGAGGGTAAGAGAACCATTGTTGCCACCACACGTCTAGATCGTCAGAGTTTTCCACTCGGCCTTCTTGACGCGTCTCGAGTTACGCTGCCGTCCAAAAATGTGATTCAGGGTCAGATTGAAAGTTGAAAACCAGCACGGCTTCTGAGCGAACACGTTGTGCAGTTTGCAGCGATGTTTGTTTTTTATGCATGTTTTTGTCTGCATCCAATTTCCTTTGTGCAGCAACAAGATACAGTGCATGGATAAAAAAAATTATAATTTACAGAGTCAGAAGAATTCAGGGACACGCAGGTGAGCAATGTGATCGTACCGGCAGAGCAGCTGTGAACTGGTGCTGATTAGATCTTCATGCAGTGGGTCTATAATTTTATTTTTTTTATAACCCGTTCTTAATAAATAAAAGAAGAGCCTGAAATCATTTGTTTCTATATGAATACACCAAAAAAAAAAAAAAAGGGATAAAAATAGGGATGCACGATATTATCGGCATGGTATCAGTATCAACCGATATTAGCGATAAAGTTAAATATCGGACATTCCATCAAAATAACTCACAGATAAAAAAGGTGCTTTTTTTATATAGATATTATATATTTAATCATTTTCAACCCCCTTTTTTGG
Organism: Nematolebias whitei; assembly: GCF_014905685.2. Classification (NCBI taxonomy): domain Eukaryota; kingdom Metazoa; phylum Chordata; class Actinopteri; order Cyprinodontiformes; family Rivulidae; genus Nematolebias; species Nematolebias whitei. The sequence continues at coordinate 37,149,915 of NC_056498.1, forward strand.
CATCTGTATTTGGTAGCAGGCCAAATTGACAAAGATCATGCAGAATAACGTAGTATTTTAATTCCACAGCAAAGTTATGTAGTCTCTGTAAGTATCGGTATCAGTTATCGGCTAAATAAGTTTGAACATATCGGATATCGGCCAAAAATCCAATATCGTGCATCTATACATAAAAATAAAGTATGGTTATGTTTGTGTTTGAAGAACAACTTTCTTTACTTCTTTTAGTGGACAAATTTTACAGTTTTGATTCCAGCTGTTACACACGTGTATTTTTAAATCTATATATGGTAGAATACTAAACATCCCAGAGAAACATGGACGTTGAAGCCAGAACGGGACCATTCTTCCAAAATAACACGAATGAACTGGGTCCTACTGGTTTTAATTTTAAACAAGACAAGAAGTTAAACAGTTATATCGACATGTCTTTAATGGTCGATGGGTTTTCTTGTTAGATACAGGTATTGTTTAGGAGAACTGCAGTACTCTTGCAAAATAGGGAAGGGAGGTCTGAGATCGCCATTGTATGGGAACATACAATGGCGAAATTAGTTCTCGGCATTTAACCCCATCATGCCTGAGATACACCCAGGTGGAGCAGTGGGCATCTATGTGGGCAGCCAGAGAGCAATTGGGGATTGGGTGTCTTGCTCGGAGACACCACAACATGTGGGAATGGCTGGGAGTCGAGCCACGACTTTCTGGTCCCCAGCCAGCTGCTCTGCCTCTACCCCATCTCAGCCCCCAAATAGAAACTAACACTGAAAAAGAACACCTTAATTATGTGTCAATAAACTAATACTTCGCAAAGAACAAAGGTTAACTTGTGTTTTATTACCAGAAATGTGGAAAATGCATATGCTGCTTACTGCTGAGTAAAGTTGCTGATTTGTGAGGATTAGGGTCAAACCGTATGGAGGTTGGGAGCTGAACCAAAGGGTGACTGAGCGGTTTGGTGATTGGCAGTAGTGGGCACAGTTCCACCAGTTTGCTAATCCTTCCCATTTAGAAGACTAGCGTTTTCACTAATTTTGAAAAACTTTAGTGGGTTTAGCTTCTGCTAAATTTAAATTGAAGTCTGTTAATTTGTTCAAAGTCAGTCCTCAGCACAAAACGCATACAGGAAACTGTCAGTTTACGCAGAGCAATGCTATGCTATGCAGAACTAAACAAACTAAGCACCCCCAGATGACATCACCACCCCTGTAGTGCTTTGCCCCCTCATATCTACCGCAAACAGTCTCGGACTCTTTGTGTCAGTTTACAGCCAATAACAGAGACTTTACAATAAATGAAGCTGAACCAAACCAGAACAGGAAAATTACACAAAAAACCCATTGTCGCACACCGAAGCATCGCAAACAGTCAGAAACATTGCACATATAATTCTTACCCAGCATACTTTGCAATGCTCACACTGTCTCTGGGACGCGACTCTCTCACACATTTCACAAATCTTTAATCCAAAAAGATTTATTACAAGGAGAATATTTATGATGCAACTTTATGATACAGCAACCTTGTTAGTTTATAAAAGTAGTTAACTACAAAGAAGATCAATAAAATGAGTTAATTCATTATAGTAAATGACACGAGGGAGACGTCCGACACACATTGAATGCATCACTCTGCTTCAGCACAACAGAGTTCTGCTCCACCTATTTGGTTCCGATTAACTAGATTAATTTCTGGAAGCTCACCTCTGAACGGGACATGGATGCTTTACTTGTGATTTATGAACTGTTTTGAGTTGTGTCCACTTACACCGTTGTCACATTACAGACAGTCTTAATGTGTCAGCGACAGCAATCTATAATAACAGTTAACGTTTTAGCATTAGCTTCCTCTACTGTTTTTTATCCGTTTGGTGGTTTAGTGTTAGCAAAGCTAATTGTTTTGTTAGCACCTTAGCAGTTAGCAAAGCTAACTTTTTTCTTATCTGTGCCCACCAATGGTAATTGGAGGCTGAATCATTCTGTGATTGGGGCTGAACTGATCAGTGACTGGATTTTGAATTGGGTCTTTTTTTTGGCTGCTTATGCATCTGTAATGATTTAAATCATTGGAAGTGTATTGATACATAGTACTGGTGATAGAGAAACACCACCTGAGCAGAGATAGGTATACGACTATGGGGTGCCTTTTATAAAGTTACACAGTCAAAAATTAACATCAATATTTTGGTTTATTTAGCCTTTCATGAGAAAAATTCATGTTTTTTTTTTCAAAGTCACATTTTCACCATGTCATTCATACATTTATAAATGTCATAATTCTAAATTAAATAATTAATGTACAAGCTAAATATTTAGTTTACAAATTAAATATTTAACTTGCAAGTTAAATATTTAGTTAGTGATCTACATATTTAGGTGTGCATTAAATATTTAATTTCCAAGCCAAATATTTATTTTCAAAACTAAACACTTAATTTTCAAGCTAAATATTTATTGTCCAAAGCAAATATTTAATTTCCAAACTAAACATTTAATTATTAAGCTAAACATTTAATTCCTAAACTAAATATTCAATTAGCTAACTAAATATTTAGCTCAAACCTAAATATTTATTTACAAAGCTAAACATTTAAAGTCCAAAATAAAAGTTTAATTTACTAACTAAATATTTAGCTCAGACCTAAATATTCTCCAAACTAAACATTTAATTTCCAAAATAAACATTTAATTTGCTAACTAAATATTTAAATTGCAAATTAAATATTTAGTTTGTAAATTAAACATTTAGCTTGGACATAAACATTTAGTTTATAAATTAAATATTTAGTGTGGAACTAAATATTTATCTTGCTAACTAAATATGTAGCTTGCAAGTTAAGCATTTAGTTTGTAAACTAAATATTTAGCTTATAAATTAAATATTTAGTTTGTAAATTAAACATTTAGCTTGGACATAAACATTTAGTTTGTAAACTAAATATTTAGCTTATAAATTAAATATTTAGTTTAGAACTATGACATTTATAAATGTATGAATGACATGGTAAAAATATGACTTTGAAATATAAACTAGTTTTTTTTTTCTTATGGAAGGCTAAATAAACCTAAATATCTATGTTAATTTTTGACTGTGTAACTTTACAAACGCATCCCATATACGACATTGATCCTCCAGGGAAAATTAAGGGTGAGTAAAAAATACAGTTAATTTTAAAATGCCTTTAAAAAAAAAAAAAAAAAAACTTCAGGTGGAAACAACTGGGGAATAAAGCTGCTGAAAATTTAGACCCAAGGGCGGCCAGAGAATGAAGCCAAAGGGCTTTGTTGGTGTAATGTGTCAATTCAGACTTTTTATTTTGCTCAAAACCACTACAACCTGACAGCCTTCAGAAATACTAATTTTATATGATTTAAGGCTTTGTCCCAGCATCTCCATTACACAACTGGCTCAGCAGTTAGCTGCTCCAACATTTATATTGAATACGGCCCACAAACATGTTCTAATTCACTCTACCTCAGTTAGCATGCGTTTGCAATCATTTATTTTTATAGAACAAGTTGAAGCAAACACAAAAGTATTTAATTGAAAACATGACTGACCTTTGAAAACTGATTAGGAACGATGTTGCGGTTTCTTAGCAAATCTCCAAAGATGGTTGTAGCTAGTTAGCTGCACTGTGTCACATCTGCAGGTTTTTAGTTTTTATTTTATTTGTTTTGATTTCTCATCAAAACCGAGTACACTTTGTTATGGCAGATTTAGTGCCAGTCATTGTCTAAATACTCCCACGGTTTAACAAGGTGTTTATCTGTTGCGCCGTTTCCCCGTTCATTTCATCAGCTCACTTATTTCCTCTCATTCTGATCAAACTCTTGGGGATTTCTTTGTGCCTTGACAGACGTTTCAAATATCCAGTTTTTATTGATGCGATTCGCATGAGTGAAGCTAAACATCTTCAGAGTCCTGGCGGTTGTGGACTCCGTTCGTCGTGTTTGCTGACGCTTTGGGGTGATGAATATACAGCATGACCTCAGCCATGTCCACCAGCAGTCGTTCATCTTTGGATAAACTTTCAAACAACTGTAAAAAAAAAAACGTGGCTGCTTGTACTCCTGCGAGTCTCCCACTCTCCGTCTGTGATCCGGTGGTTGACTTGTATTCCTTCCCTTGCCCTCAGCCCAATCAGTGGCACTGGCTTGGGCTGCTAATTGAATTGGGCAGGAGGTCTAATTTTAATGTGCAGCAGATGGTTGGGGGCGTTCCTTCACCAAACCAGACGAGGGCTGCCACTGCGCCGCACAACGCTCTGCCCTGGAGTCAAGTCGACCACCACAGTGACCGGCACCGTCACCTCGAGGTTCAATCAGTTCGCATCATCAGTTGCACTTAACGAAAATGATGCCTCACGCAGCAGATTTTGTTCCCTAAACTTCAAAACTCTCTCTCATGAGTGGATACAAACATGCAATCTGGAATGCATTTGTCTTGTAGAAGCAAAGAGGTGGGAAAAAAAGTAAAGGTCTCACTCTCTCAGTGGACCGAAGCATCACTAGATGGCAGTGTTGAGCCACACAGAGCCTTGCGCTCCACTCAAGAAATAATAAAGACACAAATCAATGGCCATAATTTGGACAGAGCCTCAGCCTGGGTTAGAGTTATAATTTCCCCTGGTTTCTAAAACTGCATCGGAGAGTAAACACAGTAGGCACTAAATCACAACAGACAGAGTGGGGAGGACATCAAGGAACAGATAAATAGAGGAGGAAACAGAACAATATGCGGAAAGAGAGGCGAAGAACTTAAGAAAAGAGGATAAAATCATAAAAAACTAATGTAATAACACAGAGATGGGGCGCGTCGCCTCTCACAATGGCTACTATCAGCAGCTATCAAGTGCAACAGAGTGCGTTTCACATGTGTGTGCGTGCGCGCCACATTTTACGCTTGCACGGGGCTTCGCTTACTGCTTTCAGATGGCTCCCCCGAGTGCAGCCTGAGTGCTACGAGGAAGATTATGAGTGAGATAGAAAGCACACATGAATCTGGGCTTTGTTGTGAGGCAGATGATAAAAGATGGAACTCTTTGTCAGGGTGGATAAGTGTATGTTTCTGGGAGTAAATGACTGAAAACAGAAAACAGCCATTTGGGCTGCGAGTGCGACAGTAGCTCTTTGTACCAAGACCTTAAGACTTGTGAGCAAGCGTGTTTATACATTTTGGTCCAAACGTCTGAGAGCGTGGAGTAATTTGGAGCCGTCTCTGTGGATGTTCTGCTTGTGTGCTTAATTATTTGGAGAGCAGATAAAAGTTTGACGGACGGGGATGATTGTTCCTTCATAGGCTTTAAAGATGGTTTGTAGGAGGGAAGAGGTGGGGTGTTCTGTGTGTTCTGTTTTGTTCGTTTAAAACCAAATAATTAATACAAATACTTTGTTCACAGAAGTAGAAGAGAGTTTGTGGCTGAAACAATGCTGGAGCAGTGTCCAACGAAGTTAAGTTCTCTGAATGATTTGTGTTGAAACGTTTCGTCTTTCATCCAAGACTTTAAAATATATATATATTATTAACATTTATTTAACCAAGTCCCACTGAGATCACAGATCTGTTCTGCACGGGACGCCTGGACCTGAAGGCAGACTAACATACATGTTTTTGGTCTGTGGGGGGAAACCAGAGTACCTGGAGAAAACCCATGCAAGCACGAGAAGAACTCCACACAAAGATACCAGGTCCAACCGGGGATTGAACCCAGGACCTTCTTGCTGTGAGGCAACAGTGCTGACACTGAGCTGCCGTGCTTCTTCAGTCCAAGGACCTTACGTAGTTGGTCAACCAATTTGATGGTGCTAAGATGGTTTCTGGAGTCCGCCCTCTCCCCCGAAACAAAAAGAAACCGTCCAGAGGACCTGACTTGATTGTGTTGGATTTATCTACCTGGATTATTGAACATGAACCTTGAATGGGGGCTGAGATGATGTAGAGGCAGGGCAGCCGACTCGGGACCTGAAAGTCCAAGGTTCGATCCCCAGTCATTGCACATCTCGTGGTGCCTCTGAGCAGGACACCCTATCCCCAATTACTCCCCGGATGCCTTCGATAGTTGCCCACTGCTCCACCTGAGTGTATCCCAGATGCGATGGGTTAAACGCAGAGAGCCAATTTCACAACTGCATGGGAACATACAATGATGACAACACATAACATTATTATTGTATGTTGAACCATTTTGGCCATGACTGGCTCAAACGAGTCGGTGGGGGAGACGCCGGACTCCAGAAACCATCGTAGCACCATCAAACTGGTTGACCCTGGTTGACTGGTGCTTTTAAGAACGAGTTTGTTGTGGCTCCTTGGACTGATGAAGTCTTTTGGATGAAAGACAAAACATTTCAAACTGTCCAGAGGACCTGATTTAAGTTTGTTGGAATTTTTTTTTTTTACTTGGATTATTGAGCATGACCTTTGACAAAACTTCTGGTTTTAATTTATTTTTTAGTATGTGGTATATATGTACAACAGCCACTGTTATCTACAAGTAGAAAAATAACTTTGTAAGTTGCAGGTATCAAACTGATTTAAAACGGCTTATTTTTCCTTCATTGTACTATTTTCTTTGGAAAAACACCAGCGAGTTATTTGGACCCAAGCTTTGATTATTTCCATCCACCTTTCTAAGCATATAAAATAGTAATATGATTATATTGTTAGTTAATGGCCAAATCTCATTAAATTTGCAAGTAGTTTATTTCATTGCAAAGAAAAAATATCTCTTCCAGGGATATCCTGATGCATGCTCAATAATCCAGCTAGAAAAATCTAACAAAGTAAAGTCCGGTCCTCTGGATGGATTCTTCCAGAGAATCCTGACAACTGACAAAGTCGTTTGGGCAAAAGACGAAACCTTTCAACAAGAATCCGTCCAGAGGACCTGACTTTACATTATTAGACTTCTTCCAGGAGTTGATACATGGTCATTTGTTGCAGAACACTTTCATGGTAAATGGACTGCACTTATATAGCACCTTTCTATCAAGATACTCAAAGCACTTTACAACACAATCCGTGCCCTCATTTACCCATTACAGCACTCTACTATACAAAGAACAATCAGTGTGTTCACATTCATACACCAATGGGAGACACATTGGAGGCAATGAGGGGTTCAGCGTCTTGCCCAGGGACACTTGGGTATGTGACTGCTGGTGGATTCGAACCCCCAATTCTCTCGTTGGAGGATGAACACTCTAACCACTCAGCCACAGCTGCCCCCAAATGGTTTATGTAAACCAAAGTAACATCATTATTCTCATATATGTCATGAAAAACTAATTATTCAAGCAGATTTTGACATTCATTACTACTTTTTACCCTTGTTAGTAACAATAATTTGCAATACACTGGAATACATAAAACAGTGCAATGGTTGTTCTGACTACAAATTGTTTTAACAAAAAAAATCTTCAAAATTTTAGCCAAAAGTAAAGCTACATGTAGCCATAGACAGAAAAATCACTAATGCTGACAAAACATCGTATTGTATAGTAATTTACTCAGCAAAGTAAAACTGAATGTGTTGAGCTAACAAACAAGCTAGCCTTAGCATTAGCAGGATTAGCTGACAGAAGTTTGGCCTTTTCATACATTTAAAATATGTTTTGCAGAAGGACTATTTTGAGTAAAGTAATGTAGTGTTTAATCTTGAGTTAACCATTACAGATTTTGTGTTGCAGCGATATGTAGCCTAGCTAGATACATTTCTGAAGAGATTTCTAAAATTAGCGGTAGCTACACCGCTAACCCAAATGTGAAACAGTAGTTTTAATCCCCAACCAACAGTGATACAAAGTGATGAATAATCTTACAAAATGTTTGACTAAACTATCTGGCAAATGTGTTATTTGCTAACTTCTCCAAAATACAGCAAAGACACATAAATCTGAGATATTTTTTATCCAAAAATCGTGTCAGTCTGAGTTACAGCCTTGGTCTTGACCCAGATTATGCATCTGCATGTGTGTTTATGCATTCCAGAGACAAATGTCATTTGTCTCCTATAAAAATCAAGTTTTTGACACATTGCATGTTCCAACGATGTTTAACGTGCTTGACTCATGAGCAAAATAAGCCGTCAACGTCACGGCTGAGCATCTCCACTGCTGAGCACCGAACCAGTGACAGACTCAAAAATCACAGATTCAAACCCAAAGAACCACAGCTGTCAACCTGCATGGTGGGACTTGTCAGAGCTGGCAGTTGGGGACATGGTTCATCCAACATTAGCAACTCATATTAGCAGTTTGTTGACAGTGTCAAGCTGCAGAGGGAGCGTGTGAGTTGCAGCCAGACAAGTGGCAGGTCTACATAATTACACATTTACAGACTGGTGCATAAGAAACAAAAAAGGTGTAAAGTTTCATCTCACGGCTCTTACATCCACGTAGTTGTTGAGAACAATGTTCAAAAACGCACCATGACAAATATACATCGATCTAATGGGTTTAATCAAAACCAGTGAGTGAGGTTAAAGCTTTTCAAGAGTGGCAGCTTGGAAATATGTTAAAATTGTGTCTCCTTTAGCGTGAGGCTGATTAAGTATTCAACTCAGATCGCAGCTGGAAATAGATTTATGACAAGAGAAGACCTTGGTTTTTCAAATGCAGCTACTGGATCTTTATCTTTTAGAGAGATTTTTAACAGCCAAGACCAAAAGATCACAACATTTATTAAACAGTGTGCGTCAGTCGTCACAGAAGACTTAAATTCTGATGAAACATTTTGAAGAATGCAATTGACTTCAGCATATTTAAATTTTTCCTATTAGGACAAAGGTTAGGGGCTCCTTTCTATTCACACAGCCGACCTTTCTATGCAAAACTTGTTTTTCTAAAAAGTGCAACATTTGCACATCAATGATTTAAAAGTCTTCTCAGAAATTATTAAATGATATGTAGTTCAAGAATTATTAATTAAAGACTTTGAAATCTTTGAAGGAATGCAACTTACCTCAAAACTGATGTTATGTGCGATCTGGTGTTATAAGGCAAAATGTCCTGAGATGTGTTAGTGCTCAAAATGTGTGGATAAACTTGATTTGCTATGGCAGCCATGTTGAATTAAGGCGACATCAAAAGGCAACGCTGATGTCCCATGGTGCTGCCAGAGTTTTAATGAGTTGGCAGGAGAGATCATATTTCTTCAGTTTTAGCTTCTCTCCATTGGCTCCCTGTCAAATTCAGAATAGATTTCAAAATTTTACTTCTAACACACAAAGCTCTCAACAACCTAGCTCCATCTTATATTACAGATCCTAAACTACTGTCATGGATCTAGTCAGCTGGACTTTCAATGCAATCGATAACATTTTTTTCAACAAAGCGGCAGGGTCCTGGAGAACCCTCATGCCCCACTGAGATGCACGAGGTAGGATACGTCATGGATCCGTGGGGAGTTTGGAAGCTGATGTGCCATTCTGTATTGTCTCAGGAGGACACCAAATATGTTTTTATCATTGAAATCATAATAGCAGGCAACAAAGTTCATGCACAATCATCCAGGCACCAAATCCAATAATGCTCAGTCAGGTCATCTGGACAGTTTATTTTTTATAGAGACGTTTCGCCCTCTATCCGGAGGGCTTCATCAGTCTGAGGAGTTCCAAGTAAACTGTTTGCCCACCAAGCAGTAAACTCCTTAAGTGGACCAACCAGTTTGCTGGAGATAAGATGGTTTCTGGGGACTGTCCTGTCCTCCATCAACTCCTCCCAGGCAGGCAACCACAGCCAAAGGGGTTCAAGGCAACAAAGTTCATGCTCAATCATCCAGGTACCAAATCCAATAATGCTCAGTCAGGTCATCTGGACAGTTTATTTTTTGTAGAGACGTTTAGAGACATGACAACAGGGTTTCTGCTTTTTGGCATTGGCGGATACCTATGTTATCGGCTATTAAAGAAGACGGCGGCAGCAGTTTCGGCCATGGCAAAGCTGCCGACCCTGTGTGAAGGTTTGGTTCATGCTTTGAGTACTCAAAATCAGCTGATTTATGAGCTAAACCGCAAGATGGAAGCAATTTGTGAGAATCACAGGCCACTTGCGGCTTCTGGGACTCGCCAGCATGTTGGGGACGACCTTGTAGGGAGTTAATAAGCACAGACCAGTGGAATGCCCACAAATTTGGCCATTCTGGATCAAAACCACCAGCAGAACTCAAGGCTGAAAAGAAATAACAGTCTGCCTGAAAAAAAATCAACAATTGTGGCTTATCTGAATCTGACTCCCCTGGTTGGCCTCGAAGCAGGACGACTTATCAAATTTCTCCTGGGACATGTGTAAACTAAGAAATCTATGTCTTTCTCAACACCCCAAGAACTTCTGTGAAGGCTTATCAGAGCAGGACCGGCTGATACCAACATCTTAACAGGACTATGGACTATATGGAAGTACTTCATGGACAAATCTCACCGTCTTGTCATCAAATGCATATGTAGTGTGTCTATGAATGTGCTTGCTGGTAGAGTTTTTTTGATGTGCTAAATCACGTCCTGATAAGGACAAGGTGTGAATAGATATTTTGTGTAATACCGCTATCTTCTCCTCATGGTCTTTTCCCCTTTTTGATCTAAAAGAATAAGAGGTTACGCTCTCAGGAGCAGCAGCAACGTGTACTTCGCCCATCTCTCGAACGACTGTACGAACATAATCTCAGTGTATTTTGGTACAATGATAATAAAGCTTATTCTGATTCTGATTATTGTTCCATACTTTCCTAACAGAGCATTTTGCTTCCAGACTGCAAGTTTACTTGTGGGTTCCTAGAGTTTCCAAAAGCAGAAAGGGAGGAAGATCTTTCAGTTATCAGGCTCCTCTCTTGAACTTCCAGTTTCTGGCCGTAAAACGGACACACTGTCCAGTTTTAAGAGACGGTGACAAAGTGAGGATTCAACACACGCTGATGATTCCTTAGATAGAGAACTTTTACGTACTAATTGTTTTTTTCCGTATGTGAATGTTTCTGTACAGTGTCCTGAGATGACTTCTGTTGGGATTTAGAGCTATAGAAATAAACTAAACTGAATTGAAAATAATGGTTTATAGTTGATTCTTGCTTTAAAACATACCATTAAAACTACTAATAACATTTTACAATACCGCTTTATTTATATAAAGCACTTAAACAACAAAAAAGTAGTGATTTTCTTGTTTTTTAAAAATAAAACTCTTTCTGGAATATTGACAATAAATTGTTGCTTAAATTTCCCGAGTTGTTCTCCTAAACTTCACAAATTTTGAATTTGTGTCCTGATCAGAAAAGTGTGCAGAGTTGTCGGTCTCCTTTCAGTGAACCCTGCCAGTTAGTGTGTGTGTGTGTGTGTCTGGAGGCACGCAGCCGATAACGTCTCAGTGTGTCTTACTCACATTGTCCATAGTATCATCATTAATCATTTCTCCTTCGCCCAGACATGGCCATCAGTTATTGAGAGGAGCAATAATTTGGAATTGATTTAGTCCCCTCACACTGAGCCCGGCTCAGAATGTAAAACCCTTCGGCAGACCAGAAGGATGAGAGCCAAATACGGAGCTGTCAGCGTCTAAAACCCTGCAGTTTACAGGAAATATCTCCTATCTTTGATTCATCTTTATTCCTGCCATTTGTTTTTCAGGAAACTGCATGAAAACAGCATGTGCTCGCTTGTTTGTAAGTTTGGAGGAGGATAAAAGCAAATCCTGATTGAACCCTTTTATGAAAACTCCCTTGAATAAAGAAGATCTAGATGCAGGAGACGACGGAGAGATGCGTTCGCTCATAGTTAAGAGAAAGACAATAAGAAAGACAGCTCCAAACTGAGAAGACAACTAATCCTCTGTAAATATGAAGAAGAGTGGCATGCGAGAGCCTCTTAAAGCTCTCTTCCCTCCATCTCTGAAGATTCTGCTTTCGACAACAGTTTGCATGAAGACAGAGGAGAATATTAAAACATGATGGATTTGCAGTATTCGATTACAAAAATGGTTCAAATAGTATTTGTATTGCATTTCTAATCATAAACTAGTTCTCGACACTGTATCAATCTTTTCCCTCGTATTGACCGTCTCCTTTTTTAAATTCGGTTCGAGCTCCCATCTCTGCTCTCTCACCACTCAATGGTCCAGTTTGCAAAGTGGCGCCAAAAATGTAATTTCATTCATGTTTATTGAAACTGGACCTGAACACGAAGCTGTTCTGTACACGAGCCATGAGCTAACAGGAAATATGCAGATTCTGATCCATTAATAGGCTTTTAACCAACCTTTAAATCTACTGAGATCAAAAGTAATCTTCTCAAACAAGCAGAGAAATTATAAAAAAATATATTTATTTTTTCATTTTTTGGCTGCTCCCTTCGTCAGGGGTCACCACAGCGAACTAACTCGCCAGATGCCCTTCCTGACGCAACCACAAACCACCGAGCTACCACAGCTTTCTGTGTGGAGCAGAGAGCTGACATCTAGGGCGCCCGGGGGAGCAGATGGTGGGGTAAGAGCCTTGCTCAAGAGCCCAGAGTGGGGGCAAATGAGGGTGGAGAGAGGTGTGGGTGTTTCAGCTTTCCCACCCACATTTGGTGCACCCAACCTCTGCGCCACCACTCCCCTAATCAAATGATTAAAGAAATATGCACACATAAAAAAAGTCTAAATTTAAATCAACAACTAGTTTACTTGCCGTGGCAGGGCGCTCATATCTTCTGTGGTTTTTGTCGACAGGGAAGTTGTGGAGACGGAGACACGTCTGTGGCTGCGCAACAGTTTTTGAACAGACGGGGGGCTGGAGACAGCTCAATGTGAGGGAACCGGGCACTAACTGCAGCTTTTTAGCTAGCGTGTCTGTACTGTGCGCTACTAGCTTAGCGCTACATTGGTGCCGGCAGTATTCGACGGAGGAGTGGGGGATGTAGAGTTTGGTAGGCAGGATGCTCGGTTCTGTTAACAGGGCGGGGCACCCTGCTTATATAAGTAATCTTATACACCCACAAAGACTCATGTTCGTGCTGCTGTTGTTCGGTGTATTGTTTTGCACTATTAGTGACTAGTGTACATCTTAGATCTTTTAGTGTACCATTTGGCGTTCGTTTAGCGTATATCTTATTTTATATTATAGATCTTAGATAGCTTAGATCTTAAATCCTTATTTACCGTTTCTTCTTACACTTTATATTTTTGCTATTGTTGGACGTAACTGGGACTCGGTACACAATTTCGTTCCACTACACAATCTCGTTCCACCTCAAGTACCACATGTGATGCGAATGACTGTAAAGAACCTTGACCTTGAACGGTAGGGGAAACCCTAGACAAGGATACATGGAAGAGAAGGTGAATGAGTACCGGGGGAGAATGGAGTCTTCGCCTTCTCTTCTGGAGTCGATGGGACTCGTGATCTGGACTCATGCGGTACGAGGGAAATCCTTTGGCCCAATAGTTAGACTCAGACCAAACAGGGCTTCCTGTTTTTGAAAGCTGGGTCTACACACATGTTAAACGAATATTTTGTTGTTTTTTGAATGCATTATTTGTTAAACTGTTACATCAGCTATAGAGCATCAAATAGAAATAAAAAGAGCAGCTCTCTTTAAGGCTATGCTAACGAACGACACCAAATTAGCCAATATTTAATCTCCACGCATGTGCACGACAGTTTTAGTTTCTCAACACAACAAAAAGCTGTTTCCAAATCCATAAATTTTTCAAGACCAGCATCCTGAGGTTTAAAGGATGCCAAAATAATATTGTTTTTAATGAATTAACGTTTGTCAAATGCCTAACTTCATTTACTTCTAATGAAGTGAAAGCTCACATCACTGGATTTTTATATATTGACATCACTTAACCCCCAAATTTATTGGGAGTGAGGCATCTCAACCAGAAGGATCAGTGCAGCTTCAGAATTATTGCGGACTTTGTGCCGATGCGTTGTGAGGAGGAAGCTGAGCTGCAAGGTGAAGCTCTCTGGTTATATGTTTGTACATTCACCTGTGGTCATGAACCAAAAGAACAAGACTGTGATTACAGGAGGTCAAAGTGAGTTTTCTCCACAGGGTAGCTGGACTCGCCCTTAGAGACAGGGTGAGAAGTCCAGTTACCTGGGATAAACTTGGAATAGAGCCGCTGCCCCTCCACATCAAGAGGAGCCAGCTGAGGTGGTTTGGACATCTGGTAAAGATGCCCCCAGGATACCTCTCTACAGAGGTTTTCTGGGCATGTCCAATTGGGAGGAAACTTTGAGGAAGACCCAGGACACGCTGGAGAGACTATGTCTCTCGGCTGGTCTAGGAACACTTTGAGGTTCTCCAGAAAGAGCTGGAAGAGTTGGGTGTAGACAGATTTGTCTGGACTTCCCTGCTCAAGCTGCTGCCTCCAAAGACTCAACTCTTGTGCAAGGTAAGAATTTCTGGATGGATCAGTTAACCATTAATGGGCAATGGTTTTGGTGGTTGTATGGTTAGATTATCCCCAGTTTTTAGATTTTAAAGTCACTACATTGCTACTAGTTCTACTAAATGACTTTACTTTGTAATTCTGATCCACAATTGTTTGTAGGTATTCCTTTTGCTTAGAACACTGATAGTGTTTTTGATTTTATGTAATTATTCTGTATTTTCACCTCCATCCTTAAGTCCGTGCAGCAAAATCTATTTATGAATATAAATTCCATTACCGTAGACAGTCCAGATCAAGTTGTGGTTTGTGCAGCAATGGTTAATTAAAAAGTAAAGTCCTGTTTAAACTGTAGGCCTATAGTTGGTGCTTCAGAATTTATATATTACATTAATGCTGAGAGCATCTCTATCTGTTTGTCTATAAACCTTGAAATTAATGTGGAGTATTTGAATTTGTATGCGGTAAAAATTTATGTTGATAGGGTCCTAAATGCAGCTCTAGCCCGAGGGTTCACGCCTTTTATCTACACTGTGCTATTAGACAAATGTATGTGCGTGGTGCGCAGACCCACTGAAGTAGATTGTGCATGTGTGGCTACATTTATCAGTCTGCCTGATGAACGCACCTTGTCAGTCCAAAACGTTACTGAACTCACGACAGACAGATATTCGCAGGCATTGACATACACAAATGTTGTTCGATTCAGGAAACAGTGGCAAGCTAAAACTGTGCTGCGCAAAAGTGTGGGAGGTATAATACAGTAGTCCCTCGATACTTCACGGTGCGACTTTTGTGGTTTTGCGGTTTGTCGACGCAAGATTGTACACGACACACGGTTGGCTGATTGATGTAAGGCGACCAACCAGAGCATTGTGCTGAGGGGCGGACTGGTCATCGGGAGCACCAAAACATTTCCCGGTGGCCTGGCCCGCTCAGTGATTGCCGAGGGGCCCCCTCTTTTCTCTTTGAGGCTTTCTATCACAGCAGAGTAGAGACACAACAGGAGGGCCGCAACCTGTTGTGTGTCTCTGCTCTGCTGTGACAGACAGCCTCAGAAAGAGAAAGAAGGGGGTGGGTGGAGTCTGTCTTTCCCCATCGCTGTTGTGGGAGCTTCAGTGAGGCAATACCTGAGTGAGCGGCATAGATTGTTTATTTAAACTAATCAAGGGTGACCCCAACCAAGCATTTAGTCCCCTTTGGCAATCACTGTGCGGGCCAGGCCACCGGGAAATGTCTTGGTGTTCCCGATGACCAGTCCGCCCCTGGGATTGTCTCAGTAACCATAGCATCAGTCTGTCTGCTTGCTTTTGCTGTGCTTTTTTAGAGTGTTCAGAGAGTTTAGAACATTGTTAACATGCAAGAGTGTGGGAAGGGTTTATAAAGCTTTAAAATATATAAATAATAAAATAAAAATAACTTACCTACTTCATGGATTTTCACCTATTGCGTGGGTATCTGTGAGGAACTACCGAATTAGCTAAAGTAGGGTTCTTAAAGTTAATTTCTAAAGTAGGGTTTACTCCAGCATGTCATTTTTAAGAAAGAGTAGTTAAACAAGTCTGAAAATAACTGAAAATATGGGCCCTCGTTTGGCTAGCTGTTAGCCTAGGTTGAATGGAGTCTTTTGCTCTTTCCTCCAAACTGCTCTCCGTACTCTATGACAGTACCGTATCAGCTGTGACATCTAAATATTGATAACCATTGGACAGAACATCACTTCAAAATCACCATACTATCAGTATAAGATTAGAAGACTTTATATTTAACAACAAAAAAAAAAAAAGCAGCTCATTTCTTTAGTGACAGCGTTTAAACACCCTTACATTAATGGAGACGTTTGTGGTCATGAAGATATAATGTAATCAGAAAGTTAGTTAACTTGCACGTGTAATGTGTGCAAATAATAAAAATTTACTTTAAAATAATTTGTTTTTTTCTAGCTCAGGTGCGTTTGCTTACCAGTTGGTTGCTGAACATTTAACTTGTATAAAGTCTCTTGCAGCTGCTTCATGGTGATGTAAAATGTTTTAAATAAAGCTATAAATTTGTTTTATTTACATGAAACCAAATGAGAAATAATTGAACTCTTTAAGAGACATTTGGCAACCCAAAACGGCCAATTGTACAACAGCTCACTCAAGGGCCCGTCAAGTGTTTTTGCCTAATATTGTTTACAACTGAAAACGCTGATTTAATTTGATGACAGATTAAAAAAAAACTGTTCTGTCATGTTCGCTCGTCTATTGAAAAGGTTGTCTTCATTGTCGTTTGTGTTTTGTCATAAATCAAACTGAAATAACTCCAGATCAAGTTACTGCTGTGTTGTGCAACAAACAAGCCAATACACCAAAAACCACTTTCCTGTACAGCTGGAGCAAAGACACTTCGCTTACTTTGACTCCCAGTCTGTTCATACTGTGGTTTATGCAACAGTTGGTAGATTGTTGGGAAAAATTTAAAGTGCAAAACTCCTAGACCAAGAGGCCAACAACTAAAAGAAGCACTGAAAAGTCTCGATTTTGAGCTGTAAGAACAAGTTGGCTTTAAAGATTGTCCGAGCTAGAATCTTAGTCATTTTTACAGGTACCGAGTTGGAAGTTGGTGTGGGAGTAGCTTAGAGTCATCCCAATACACACTGTGAGCACCAACATCACATGAGGTTATTTTTGTGCCCAGTCATGGAGTGAAAAGGCGGAATTGGAAATGGCCTCCGTCTGTTCATCCGTGCATGACGTGAGAGCAATAACATGAAAAATAGGTGAGGTACTCACTTCCATTTTGGTGTGTGGCTGTGTCTCGTCAGTGCAGTTACAGCGTGCACTCTCAAGACATCATTACCTGCAGCGTCTCCTCACTGTGGCCTGAGCTTTGCAACAAGGCCTTTTCTTACTCTGCTCCTATAACCTGGAACACCTTACAAAAAGATCTGAAGCTCTCGACCTCTCTAAGGGATTTTAAACAATATTAAGTTCAATAAAAAAAATCAAAGCAAACTTGTTCCTGTTTTTAGTATTTTACCTTCTTTTATAAGGCACATTGATTTTATTTCATTTTATAATACTACTTTTTATTTTTATTTATTTTATTTGCATTTTATTGTTGTTTATTGTCATCTGTCCCTTATGTGTTTTTTGTTTGTTTGTTTGTTTAAAACGGGTCTCTCTTGTAAATGAGTCCTCGTGACTTGAGACTAACCTGGATAAATAAAAGTTGAACGACAATCTAGGCATAAAAACGCTTCTTTTTGAAAAATTAGTTGCCACTCAAAATCCAAGATGGCTACCGTAGATAGCTACACTTTTTTTCATTCAACCTTAATTTATATCGGTTAGTCTCACAATTGCCATTTAACTTTATTTTTGTGTTTTTAATTAAATTGCTCATGACTGTACTTTTAGTGGTGGAGATTTTTTTAAGGGTAGAAATGGAAATATTAACTTGAAGAGAAAGCTTGTATGTGATATTTAAAAGCTCGTAAGTGGCTGTTGTGTTTAAAATGAGTGTTTATGTAATTATTTTCAGATTACATATCCAATATAAGTTTTATTCATTGAAGGAAGTCAAATTTGTCCATAACTATTATTAGTAAACCTGAGAGTTACCGGACCCAAGCAAACATTTATCAGAACGCACCCTGTCAAAATAATAGAGTTCCCAGATTCTGTTCCAGCAGGATCCGGCTCAAATTAAGCCCTGTGTAAATATCAACGCAGTAGAACACAAACAATCCTACACGGACTTTACGTCGTGAGACAATCTTAGTTTCAAACTGTAAAAAATGGAACGATTTTAAAGAGCGCCTCAAATCTTTTTCTTTCCTGCAGTTACTTTCCATTTCCGTCTTACTGTATAGTTATCGTCCCCTTGTTAGAAGCTTTTACCATGTCTGAAGGTGTGTGTGTGGGTGGGGGGTCTGGTAGAGGCTGGGTGGCACTCAAAAATTAAAGTGACACCTTGTCGCAGGCTGAAAGCCCCATGGTGAGATGCAGCACTTTCATAAGTCATGTCTCAACCTCTTCTCCTCACCGTCATGAAGTCTCCACCCCCACAAACATATCTCAAAGGTGGTTGAGAGGTCAGAAATTTCACCTCCAAATAATTAGGTTCATGACTAATTTACTCAACCTACATTTTCTTTATTGAATTAAAAAAACAACTTTTGATTAAAAAGCCGAAACAACAAAAATCAGTTTCCTCGATTAAACCATGACATCATCCGTGCCTGAGTCATGTCGTTTCTAACATCAGAACCGGACTGTTTACAGGGTTTCTTCAACAACCTATGTTCATTCATCGTTACACTTGATTGCACTTCTGTTAGACTCTCAGAAAGGCTTCAAGAATCAGAACCATGATTGTGTGAACAGATCAGCTGATTGCAGTAATTGCGGACACAATCATTTAATTGTTGTAAATCTTTGTTGTTTTACAATGGCGTTAAATTGAATATTTATATTTCAAGTTTTCCATTCATCCACTAATTCAAAGTCGCCTGATACAATACATAAAAAGAACTGCATATATCTCTTCAAAGTCAATACACACAAACAAGTAAGAGAAAAGTGTAATTGAGGCTTTAAGCAAAATGAAAAAAAAAGAAAAAGGTTTGTGGTAAAAAATTAAGATATTACAATGAGCATTTAAAAATAGCATTTCTTTGTATTTATATATATATATATATATATATATACACACACACACACACACAGGTCGTAAAATTATAATATTAAAAAGTTGATTTATTTCAGTAATTCCATTCAAAAAGTGAAACTTGTACATTATATTAATTAATTACACACAGACTGATATATTTCAAATGTTTATGTCTTTTAATGTTGATGATTATAACTGGCAACTAATGAAAACCCCAAATTCAGTATCTCAGAAAATTAGAATATTACTTAAGACCAATAAAAAAAGGATTTTTAGGAATGTTGGCCAACTGAAAAGTATGAGCATGAAAGTATGAGCATGTACAGCACTCAGTACTTAGTAGTTGCTCTTTTTGTCTGGATTACTGCAGCAAAGCGTCGTGGCATGGAGTCCATCAGTCTGTGTCACTGCTCAGGTGTTATGAGTCCAGGTTGCTCTGATCTTCAGCTCTTCTGAATTGTTGGGTCTGGTGTATCACATCTTCCTCTTCACAATACTCCATAGATTTTCTATGGAGTTAAGGTCAGGCGAGTTTGCTGGCCAATTAAGAACAGGGATACCATGGTCCTTAAACCAGGTACTGGTAGCTTTGGCACTGTGTGCAGGTGCCAAGTCTTGTTTGAAAATGAAATCTGCATCTTCATAAAGTTGGTCAGCAGCAGGAAGCATAAGTCTCTAAAACTTCCTGGTAGACGGCTGCGTTGACCTTGGACCTCAGAAAACACAGTAGACCAACACCAGCAGATGACATGGCCCCTAAACCATCACTGACTGTGGAAACTTGACACTGGACCTCAAGCAACATGGATTCTGTGCCTCTTCTCTCTTCCTCCAGACTCTGGGACCTTGATTTCCAAAGGAAATGCAAAATGTACTTTCATCAGAGAACATAACTTTGGACCACTCAGCAGCAGTCCCAGGCGAGACACTTCTGACTCTGGCTCTTGTTCAAGAGTGGCTTGGCACAAGGAATGCAACAGTTGAAACTCATGTCTTGCATACGTCTGTGCGTGGTGGTTCTTAAAGCACTGACTCCAGCTGCAGTTCACTGTTTGTGAATCTCCCCCACATTTTGGAATGGGTTTTGTTTCACAATCGTCTCCAGGGTGCGGCTATCTCAATTGCTTTTACACTTTTCCTAGCACATCTTTTCCTTCCCTTCACCTCTCTATTAATGTGCTTGGACACAGAGCTCTGTGAACAGCCAGCCTCTTTAGCAATGACCTTTTGTGTCTTGCCCTCCTTGTGCAAGATGTCAATGGTCATATTTTAGACAACTGTCAAGTCAGCAGTCTTCCCCATGATTGTGTAGCTACAGAACTAGACAGACCATTTAAAGGCCTTTGCAGGTGTTTTGAGTTAATTAGCTGATCAGAGTGTGGCACCAGGTGTCTTCAATATTGAACCTTTTCACAATATTCTAATTTTCTGAGATACTGAATTTGGGGTTTTCATTAGCTGTCAGTGATAATCATCAACATTTTAAATAAACATTTGAAATATATCAGTCTGTGCGTAAGGAATGAATATAATGTACAAGTTTCACTTTTTGAATGGAATTACTGAAATAAATCAACTTTTTTATGATATTCTAACTTTATGAGCAGCACCTGTATATATAATGTGTCATTATGGTTTCACTTTCTTCATAACTGCTGCACACAACAGGAAGTGATGGACCAATCTGCTTCCACACAGTCGAACTTCACTCAGCGCTAATTACATCCACTTCCAAAAAGGAAGAAAAAAACATGCACACACATGAAAGTTATGGCTCAATTAGAGAGAGGGTTAAAATAATCTAATTCATAAATTAGCCGAAGTCATTCAGGACAACTCAGCAATTAAAAAAGGACAAATGTGTTTCTCGAGGGCAGAGCTATAATGAGCTTGCGGGAGAACCGCACTGAGACCGTGTCCTTGTTTGTTGGCGTCTCACTTGGCAAACACTGAGCTTTGACCACGTCTCTGATACGAAATTAAACTCCAAATTGAATTTTTGTGTGGAGCGGGGCCGTGTTTGGCCACAGGAGGATGCAGCAGAAGAGGAAACAAGGGAGGCCGAATGTATGTTTGACTATTTTTAGAAGCTGGGTGGAATCCATGGAGAAGGTTGTTGCAGCGCAGACTCTCTGGGTTTTATTTTACCGATTGTTTACGTTGGATTATTATCGTAAAGAGTACAAAACCAGCACGATATCTAAAATGACATCTTTGATGGAGAAGGTCAACACAAGCCTGAGCAGATGATTTTCTCCTCACACATATTGAGCTCCTCCACGATGAAACCTGAGCTTTCAAATCAGCTCAGATCTGCCGGAGTTTTGTTGAAACATTACGAACAACAACTATCCAACCTGTTGTAGATGGCTCAGTTTGGAGAGTTGAATTTTGTCCAGATTCACAAGCTAATGGCTCGTCAGAGCACGCCTAAAACCAAAGGGGGCTGTTTCCATATCAAAACTAAAATCTGCAGATTTATACAGTTTTATCAAATGTTCATGTGAACGTTATTCTGAAAAACTACATTCTTATCAGATTTGCATTACACAGCTGATGCGTCAAAATCAAAAGTATTTTTTTCTGCACCAAGTGCTACAGCTAACTGCTGCTGCTATTTTTGTATGTAAATTACATTCAGCCTTTATTTAGACGGGTTAATCCCATTGAGCCATGTATGGCGTGGACAGCACATCTGGAAAAGCCCCATCAGTGAAAGTCAACTGAGATTTTCATAAAATGAGTCCATAAAGACGCCATCAAGTAACTAAAATAAGGTATCCAACATTTTTCAGTCAGGTCATCTGGACAATTTCTTTTTTTGTGCTAAAACGTTTCGCCTTCGATCCAGAAGGCTTCATCAGTCGAGGAAACACACAACAAAACTGATTCCTTCCACAACAGTTTACTCCAAAGTGGAACAAACCAGTTATGTTGGTGCTAAGATGGAGTAAACTGTTGGGGGAATGGACTTTGTTGTTAAAATAAGGTATAATCTTCCTAATCTATCATAAAAAATGTGATTACTAATATGAGAATTACTATTATTTCTAATAATTTTATTTTGAAATGGGTTGTTTTTATTTTCTGTCTCAGTGCTGGAAAATCCCTTCGTATAATGTTTGGTGTCATTTTGGAAGTCGGGGATTCGTTTGTTTAAATATAAGTTGAAACTTGGGCGGTACGGTGGCTCAATTGGTAGAGCTGCTGCCTCTCAGCGAGCAGGTCACAGGTTCAAATCCCAGCCAGGTGCTTTTTCTGGGTGGAGTTTGCATGTTCTCTCCGTGCATGTGTGGGTTTTCTCCAGGTACTCCAGTTTCCTCCCACAGACCAAAAATATGCATGTTAGGCTGATTGGTGACTAAATTGTCCCTAGGTGTGAGTGAGAGAGTGAATGGTTGTCTCATTTGTGTCTATGTGTCCCTGTGATGGACTGGAGACCTGTCCAGGGTGTCCCCCGCCTCTCACACAGTGATGGGCGGATATGGACACCAGTGAACCATGTCACCCGAAAAAGAAGAAGCGGGTAAAGACAATGGACGGATGGACATTAGTCAAAGAGCTACCAACAACAGGTAAGATATTAATTCTTCATAACATTTCACAGAACCTCACTCCCCCAAAAAATCTGAGCTACACCTTTAAAGCCGATTGGCTGTCGAAACGTGATCTTTGTAAAATCACGCCTTCAAGCTCCGTTTCCTGAAACAGTTGCTGCTTTCTGAGGGGAAAGAAAAACATCTCATCAGTCTGTTTTCCACAAAACAAAGTGCATTGATGAGACGACGTGAGGTGGAGGTGGAGGTGGGGGCGGTGCTACAGCCGGCGCCCATCAGAGACACGAAGCTTTTGAAAACAGTGATGATGACAGCGTGTAACAACATCTCTCCTTTTCGCTTCTGCTTTTCTCCCTTATCCCCGCTCCTTCAACAGAACTCGACTTGTCAGCGAACTGAGGCAAAGTTTTCTTTTGGGGGGGGGGGGGGGGGGTGCAGGAAGGTATGAATCATACACCTCTGACACCTCCTCAGGCCAAATTTATTCATACACTAAATGTGCACTCATGTAACCTCTGAGTAGAAGCAAGTGGAGAGGGGCAAGGGGCAGACTTGATGTTGACGCTGGCTGACAGGCAGCCCTGCCGCCCCGAGACGGAGGGCCTAAATTCAGAGAGGACGGAGCCTCGTTGCCCCCCCCCCCCCCCCCCCCCTCCGCCCCACCTCTGGTATGAGGGAAATTAAGCCGTGTCTCCGTTTCCTCCGTCGCTTTTCCTGCCAGAGCTCAAGACCTTATCCAGACAGGCCTTTGGAGATTTTCGTGAATAAATGTCCGCCCCAGGCTTCATCCCCGAGTCCCCGTCGCTGCTCAGCCTCTTCTGTTCCTCTGCCAGCTGGGCCAGAACCTCAAAGGCAGCGTTCCTTGAAAGAAACAACTTTTTATCCCAGAGTTCAAGACTAAAATCCTCTCATGCTGAATAGAGTTGGACGTGTGGAGGAATAAAAGTGACAAAATTAAAAACATAATGAAATTATAAAATATAAATGTCCCATGAAATAAATCAATCTACCTTTAAGTAAATTAATATACCACTGACTGATCCGTTAAATAATTAAATGCATCATTTAATCATTAAATACATAAACAAATATTTAAATATATCATTAAATTACAGGGTGAAACAATTTTGGGTTTCTAAATAAATGACTTTAAAACATTTCATTATTTAATGGTATATTTTTTATTTTTATTTTATTGAATGAGACATTTAATTATTTATTGTGTATTTCATAGTTTACTGAATTATTTAATGATGTATTTAATAGAGGGAGTGGTGGCGTAGAGTTTAGAGAAGGTGGGCTTGTGGTCGGAAGGTTGCCAGTTCAACTCCCCAGACGGACATCAAAATGTGGGTGGGAAAAATGAAACGTCCATACCTGCTTCCACCCTCATTTTCTCCACTCGGGGCCCTTGAGCAAGGCCCTCAACCCCCACCATCTGCTCCCCCTGGTGCCCTGCTCCACACAGAGGGCTGTGGTAGCTCGGTGGTCTGTGGTCGTGTCAGGAAGGGAATCCAGCATTAAAAAAAGCCAAGTCTTCGCTTGAGTTAGTTCACTGCGGCGACCGCTGAAGAAGGGAGCAGCCTAAAAAAAAAGAAAGAAAAAAGGTGTATTACATAATTAAGTGATACATTTAATTACTTAATGGTACATTTATTTATTTCATGGTGTATTCCCATTTAACAGTTCCATGATGGTTTTTTTTTTTTTGTGTGGAGTCATTTTAACCCTCCATATAGACATTCAGCCAGTCTTCTGAGAATTTTACTCAAATCTATCCGGTATCTATCCACAAGATATTTTACTGAAAGAAAGTTTTGACCAACGGTTAAAGCTGTCGGGGTGCAGACTTGAGGTGTGACTCAACAAATGCAGATCCCGGGACACAAAGTTAGCACGGAAAAAATCTTCAGGACTTACAGGAAGAGGAAAAATACTCACGGCATAGGTGTCGCAACAATTATACGTGAAGGGGACGCGTCTCCCTCACATTTAAAAATTATTCATTTGGACCCCTCCACCTTTTACCATGAAATATTTGTTCACTCAGCGCTGTTTCTATGTCTTCGTGAACAAATCTATTCCATGTGATTAATTGGAGAATACTCAAAACACTAAAATCCACTCCGGGTTTTCCTGGTTACCTACAACAACTTAACACAACACATGAAGATCACTTGATGGGGTGGGGGGAGGAGGGGGAGACACCTCTGTGCTGCGCGCCAGCTTAGTGCCACGTTAGTGCCGGCAGTTGTTGAGCGGAGTTGGGGCGTTCGGATTAGTCGGAGAAGTGGAGCGCTACATCTGTAGCATCTTAACTAGCATGACTGTACTGCGTGCCGCTAGCTTAGCTCTACGGCAGATGTCAACCGGGGATGGGGGGGGGGGGTGTTAGGTTAGGATGCGTCACAGAAGTGGAGCGTGCTCTATTCACACAAGGAGAGCGAGAGCTGTTGGTCTCGTTGTGCCACGCTCTCTAAAATAGTTGTTGAATCAGGTGTCTTCTTATGCAGGTAAACGCAGGTGCTTAACAACCTGTTAAAATACACTAGACTGCAGGAAATGGCATCTACTTTATTCAAAATTTTATGGGGGAAGACTCCCAGACCCACCACCAGTATGTCCACCCCACATTACCAATGCTTCTGACGCCAATGACTCATGGGGTTCAATAAGCGTCAGGGAACAGAAAACCAAGACGCGGATAATGCAAAGACACTCATGTGGAGAACAGAACTCAAATATCAACAGTGAGCGCTGATCAAGGGAACGGGAAACACGGGCACAGGTGGAACTGAAACACGAGGGAGGAAAATAGGCTGGTAGAACATACTCAAAACACAAGAAAACCAACAGGTAGGTGAAAAATTAACAAATAACTCCCGATATGACAAAAGTTGTGTGGAGTGAAGCGCTCGGTATGTGTTGAGAAAGTGTCTCAGCTACTACCACACTCAATTTCAACGAAATATCTGTAAAATATACTGAATAATAGTCATTTGTGTTATATATGGTTGCTTGGCGATGGTAGTCGTCTTGAATGAGAGAGTCCAAAGTAATCCATTGTAGACGGTCATTCAGTATCACTTTTTGAGAGGATGGTTTAAATCTGTCCACTGGTTTGCCTTCGGTGGTGGGAATAATAAAAACAGCATGAAGCTCAACACCTGGCAGCCATTCATCATTCCCAGGTACATGGAGGTTCGTATACATATGTATTAACATGGAAACAGAATTCATGGGTTTGGGTCGGGGTGAATACTTGTTGAAAGGAAATCTATTTTCCTCTTTGACCCCTGGAACCATAACAATATTCTCACATGGCAGACCCCAGAGAGCAGCGCCGTTCCTGCAGATGGCAAGGTCAAACGAATAACTTAGCTGAGGCGAATTCAAACACCAACGCCGCCGACCTTTTGTAAGGGTCGAGGAGGGGGAATGACAAAATGAGAGAAGACAAAGGGTAAAAATGTTTGGGATGAAAAAGAAGCAAAGACAGCAGTCCAACCATATCAAGCATAAAGTGAAAACAAAGTGAATAAAAGCTGGAATAACAGTCTATATATAGATTAAAACGGTAAATGGACTGTACTTGTATAGCACCTTTCTATCTTATCAAGATACTCAAAGCGCTTTACACTATGTGCCCTCATCTACCCATTCATACAGCACTCTACTAGATCTAAATAAAGACTAAACATTGCTTTATAACATTCATGCACCGATGGGACACACATCGGAGACAATGAGGGACTCAGTGTCTTGCCAAGGGACACATCGGCATGTGACTGCTGGTGGAATCAAACCCCCAACTCTTGCATTGGAGGATTACTGCTCTAACCACTCAGCCACAGCCGCCCATAAAAAGTCTAGACTTGTTTACATAAAGATGTATTTAAAAACGGGTGGCACTGTCGCCTCTCAGCGAGAAGGTCACCAGATAGAATCCTGACTGGGAGGGTGGGGTTCTGGGTGGAGTTTGCATGTTCTCACCGTGCATGCGTGGGTTTTCTACGGGTACTCCGGTTTCCTCCCACAGACCAAAAACATGCATGTTAGGCTGATTGGTAACTATATTGTCCCTAGGTGTGAATGAGAGGTTGTCTCGTTTGTCTCCATGTGTCCCTGTGATGGACTTGCGACCTGTCCAGGGTGTCCCCCGCCTCTCGCATGGTGACTGCTGGATATGGGCACCAGTGACCCCCGCAACCCAAAAAGGAAGAAGTGGGTGTGTGGATGGATGTATTTAAAAACGTCAATACAAAATGTAGTGACAACTCTATAGAGACGATTTTTTGCAACGTCTCAAGGATAAAAATACAGAACATTACAGTTTTTGAAGAAACATTATTGGGTGCTGATGTAAGTCCAGCCCAAAAATTCAACTTCAACTTCGTAATCATTCAAAATAGGAATTAAAATGGAAACAAGTTGATGTATTAACTGTATAGGAAGTGTAATTTATCAAAATAGAAATAAACAGAATGATATTTTTTTGAGTTTCAAGTAAAAAGAATCAACTGGAAAGCCCCAGAAAGTTGGTATTCTGAATCCTAAAGTTAGAGTTATGACCAACCCCAACCTCCAAATCCAATATGGCTGCCTAACCCACAAAAAGTTAGATGAGGTTCAAAAAGTTAACTATTTTCACTTATATTTTTTGGTATCTCAATAAATCAGTCACAGACACTCTCCCTTCTTTTAAAAACCTGTTGCAGTATTGTGCGCTACGGTAGCTCGGTGGTCAGTGCCACGGTCTGATGATCTTAAGGCCGAGAGTTTGAGCCCAGCTTGTATCAGAACGGGCATCCGGTAAATAACAAGTGCCAAATCTTTCTTGCATGTGTTCACTCACTGTGGCAATCCCTTCAAAAGAAACATTTGAAGGATAAATAAGTGTTGCGAATGTGTTTAAATTCATAAAATGTAGGGGAAAACATTTCTTCTTCGCCTGGTCAATGAGCTAAATATCCCCAGCTTTCCACTCAAGCTAGGTTAGATGTGACGTCATTCCCAGTTTCAGTCTCACACTTCCCAGATTAAAGGAACACACCTTCAACCCCGGTGCTGCTAGATACAGCTGACCATTAAAAGTATTATTGGATAAAGTAAAAAATAAACTTAAATATATGGTAAAACTAACTTCCAATGGGATCAGAATAGGTGCGTAGACATTTAATGGTCACCATTCCATTAATACTTTACAAACGTGTGCTCACATCTTAGCAGACTTATTTTTAGGACTGAATACCCCACTCCGGCTGTAGGGTGCCCATTACTTCATCATAAATACCTGCTAAACCTGTTTGTTTACCGATCTAAATTAATGCACCGAAGCTCTAATCACCGGCACTACGGGGCTGCTGATACCTAAACATTAAAAATTAAACTAAATAATCAGAACACCTCCCCGTGGAGCCGCAACAAAACGCCAGAACAGAGTGTCTTTAGAACAAGAGAGCGGCTTCTTTTAATTTGCTTCTTGACGCCCATCAGTGCTGATCAAATATTAACTGTATTATCATTTACCACATAGCAATGTTATTGCTTCCACCTTTGTCAGTCTAATGTACCAGGAGCCAAGCGGACGAGAATCATCTCCACTTTGCTCTAAAGAACAGCAGCTATGGCAATGTGGCGTCTGACTGGTTCACTTTCATCAAAAGTTTGGAGATTAGATGAGTTAGGGACCACTTTTCAGTTGTAGTTCAATAATTTGGGAGCAGATGGTGGGGGTTAAGGGTCTTGCTCAAGGGCTCGGAGTGGGGCAAATGAGGGTGGAGGCAGGTGTGAGTGTTTCACCTTTCTTACCCACATTTTGACGTTGTTGGTTCTGGGAGTCGAGCCGGCGACCTTCCAATCACAGGTCCACCTTCTCTAACCTCTGCTCCACCACTCCCCATTTCAGTCAAACCTTGAATATAGAATCACGAACGACCTGAACTGAGTTTATTCCTCAAGTTAACCAGTGGTATCAACGGTGAACGGTGAAGGGACTTTGGTGAAACTAGTGAGAAAATTCCATCCTTTCTGGAACTCTATAACTAAAACATAAGTGCAGCTGAACGAAGAGAACAGTTTAAGTTTCATGGTTGTGTTCAAAACGTTTCCCTCACTCACCAACTCAAAGAATATTTGTGTTTTTCATACTAAAATAGATGCTATGGATGTTAGAAATGTAAATGCCAGGAAAAAGACAAAGAGGAGATATATGGATGCAGTTAGAGAGGACATAATTGGAGTGAGGACTGAGGACGCAGAGGACAGGGATGGAGGAACAAGACTCGTGGAGGCCCCCCTGAGGAGCAAAGATCTGAAAGAACGTTCATGGGTTACATCCTGGTTCCACACTGGCAGCAGCGCTGACGTTTCTGGAAGACACTGGTCGTGAAAATGGCACAGATGACCAGCGGTGGTGTCATGAACGGTGAATGTTTATGAATAATAAATGTTTTTATCCTGCACAGAGCCTAAATATTACACAACCAGACCATCCGAGGGCTGCTTACATGTGAACAGAGAGATATTTGGCAATGACGCTGAGCTCTGAAGGAGCATCATTAGCACACTGACTGACATAACCGACTGCTGGCACCGAGAGGAATGGGATGGAGGGTGAGATGCACAGGAGGAGGAGAAGGAGGTGGTGACGGAGCAGAATCTGTGCCAGCCATCACCCTCTGGCTGTTCTCCAACATTTTAATCACATCAACACAGTGCTCTCACTCGGCAACCCCTCCGAGACCCAGGTACCTTAGCCACACTTGACATTAACCACAAGGCGAATACGCCCATGGTTAACGGAGACGGGCCTCTCTGCCATCTCGCTCGCCTCCCCTCACTGTACACTCAGGAGTGTGATAACAACCAGGGGAGCAACTGAACAAATTTCAATTTCACTTCCTCAGTTTTGCTTTCTTCTCTTTTTTTTTTTTTTTTTTTGGGGACTACTCCTGCAGTTCGGTTTTGCTTTAGCTGCAGTTTTCTACATTTTCCCCTGAGTGCAGCAAGCTAAGACACGTTTAGGAACCTTTCCCCCCTAATGGGAAGTCTTATCGCAGCTGACCTCTCGTATTTTCTTGCCTTTGATAGAAAAGCGATAGAATAAATCCCTTTTAAAATTCACTCAGGAGTCCAAGATTTACGTTGGACAAAGTTGTTTTAAGAGTTTGCACAGAGAGATGTCCGCTGTACAACAGGCTTCTCTGGAAAAAGAAAAGAATCACAGCATTGACAGAGTTATTTTACGCATCTCTGACTTTTAGTGAGTAACTTCCTCCTCCTCCACCTGGTTGGTTGCCTCCCCGCACTTATCTTGCTGAGAACCTCTTATCTATTCACTCACACCGTCCCTTTCTCTGAGCAGTAACAGGCAAATAACGCCTCGTAAAACACCAAAACTGTGTATGAGTAAGAAAAACACACTGTAATAGATGAAACACTTTCGGTTCGTCCGTTATCTTCCACTTGTTCCAGAGTCTGGTCTTGGAGGGGCAGCATCTTGAGCAGGAGGCCCAGCCACCTCTTCTGGGAGAACTCCAAAGCGTTTTTTTAATTCTTTGGAGGAAGGAGGCTGACTCTCTTCTTCCTCCAAAGAACGGTCACAGAATATAGCATTTATCAGATGTTGCAAAGTATGGTGTAAAAATGCAACAGCGCCCCCTACGGTCACAATTTACGGTGGTCACAGAATATGGTGTAACACCAGATCTTCCCTTTGGGCCTCCTTCAAGTTGGACACAACTGGAAAACCTCCCTAGGGAGGCGACCTCCACTGGCTCCTCTCGATGTGGAGGAGAAGCCGCTCTACTCCTAGTCTCCCTGGATAACTGAACGTCTCACCTGATCTTTAAGGGAGAGTCCAGTTACCCTGCAGAGAAACTCAATGCGACCGCTTGTTTCTGCAATCTTGTTCTTTTGGCCACTACCCAAAGTTCATGTAGGAACATAGAACTGTAAACAACAGCTTAGCTCCCTCTTCACCACAATGGACTGGCACAGTATACGCAAAACTGTGGAAGCTACTCTGATCCAATGTCATGCTCCATTCGTTCCTCACTCGTGGTCAGAACCCTGAGATACTCGCACTCCTTTTGAGGCAGCACCTCATTCCCAGCCCGGAGAGGACAGTCCACTCTTTTCCAACTACCGTAATTTACGGACTATGGAGCGCACGTGAATATAAGCCGCCCCCACTAAATGTAAAAATCAATTTTCTTTTTTCTTTCTTTCTGGTAACATACACAAATACATTTTTTTTAACAGTGCCTGTATTATGGCTGGTTAAAACAAAACAATAAAAATACAGTAGCCCACCAGGAGAAGTCATTGATCACCATCTTTTCATTGACCCTTTATTTATGCAGGTAGTCTCACTGAGTCACGAGAACTCATTTACAAGAGAGACCTGTTTTTGGGAGCAGATGGTGGTGGGTTGAGGGCCTTGCTCAGGGGCCCAGAGTGGGGCGAATGAGGGTGGAGGCAGGTGAGGGTGTTCCACTTTTTCCACCCACATTTTGATGTTGACGGCACTGGGAATTGAACCTGCGACTTTCTGATCACAGGCCCATCTTCTCTAGTCTCTGCGCCAAGCAAGTAAGAATTAGTAAAGATTAAGAGTTTAAAACAAAGGCACATTTCTGTTGTTTTTAGAGAATGTGTGATAATGGTGCACATTAAAGATTAAACGGTTTGTAATAAATTCATCAGTTTTTGGCCCCGTAGTGACATCTAGAAACAAATTGGACTGAATAACAAAATTATGTCCATTTTGAGCCTGCAAGAAGAAAAACCTGCCCTAATAAAACATGAAATTACCTTGAAGCCAGAGTTTGACATGTCCCCTCTGGCTTACCGTAGTAATACATCATTATTGTGAGGATGGTAAGAGGAAACCTGCAGTATCTTGGAGTTTAATTGTTGCACACAATGACTCTTATTTACACAACTACACTGACAATGTTAAAGAACCATAGCCAATTAAAGCACGATGAAATAAAACCTGATCAAACATCTGAAAGAAGATGACTTTCATAAACTTAGAAGATGAAATAGGAAAAAAATAACCAAAATAGGCTTAAATCAGCTCTTAAGAACTTTACAAATTAAAAGAAAACCAAATTATTTTGCGCAGTGCTCTTATTTTACTTTTCGTGTTCAATTAATTGCTTTCTTGTTCACAGAATTTTTTTTTTCTTCATCTAAAATGAAAATTGCTCACCCTGGCAATCAAACAGAGGTTCAAATTTTTAATTAGGTTTATTTTTTCAAAGTTTTTCAACAGTTCAAACTTGTGTTTGTTATCTCAGATAAATAAATTACAAATTCAGCTTTGGGCAAAAAGTATAATAGTTTAAACAAAAACAAGGAAAAGGCTTTCAGTCGGATATTTTTCTTTAAAAAGCAAAACAGTTGCGTTCTTCATAAAGTGAGTATCACATTATTATGCAAGCTATAATTTTAAATTGGGTAAAGTGCTTATTATAAAAGTGAAATAAAATAGAAACAATGCAATAATGTTGAGTAGCTGCTGTGGCCATTTTGAATTACGTTGACACCTGACGTTATTTGTGGATGTGTGGCGAATGGTTAAAGAGTTTTATTAAAGTCTGTTCAGTGGTTCTTGAGAATCAAACTAATGAACACACCTGCAAACATGGCCTGTCTTTAAAGTCCTTGGAAAATAAAGTGCCCAAAAGGGACCGCTGACATACAAATTAAAAAGCATACTCATACAACATTCTACAAAAATACATAAAATGTTAGCTTCTTAGTTCGATACGTCTTTATGCAGATGATGTAATGTTGTCTATAAGAGTTCAATTTATGACCCTTGGATCCTAATAAGTACAGTAGTCCCTCGTTTATCGCGGGGGGTCCGTACCCAGCGCCCCCACAATAAGTGAAAAACCACAAAGTAGGGATAGTCATACAAATAGTAGTAGTAATTATTTTTGTATTTATATTAAGGCTTTATAAACCCTTCCCACACTCTTGCAATATTCTAAACAATGTTTCTAAACTCTAAATGCTCTAAAAGAGCACAGAATGTCATGATGTCCACTCTTTGCCATGTTACAGTCACACCCATCACCTGTTACTCCCAATCTCCCTCCTTCTATGTAAATAAATAATGTAAAATTTAAATACTGTAATATTTTTAATTTAAAAAATCCATGCATGGATTGTTGATTTAAAATATAACAGTATTAAATTTTAAACTGTACAGAAGGGAAGCGCAGCAGGACAATAAAGGGTTAACTCTTCATGAAGCCACTGCAACCGGAGGAGAAAAGTGGGCGTGGCAGAGAGCCGCAGGTGGCAGAGAGCCGAGATCATGACAGGCTGCAGGAGGAGTTTCTCCCTGCACCCAATGATTTAGCAGGTGTTAAATCATTTAAAATATATATTTTTTAAGTAAATAATCCATGGCTCATCCATCAATCAACCAATTGTGCTTTATGTCCAATCTTACTTTGAAAAATGGTGAAAGAGCGAGTCCGCGAAAGTCGAACCCTGAAGTAGCAAGGGACTACTGCAATTCTAAATGGTCCTACATAGGCAAAGTTGCCCACCATTACGTTACCCCCATTCTATAGTAGCACGTCTGGCAGAAACATCCACATAAACACATGTAGAGTGGACAATAATGCAATAATAACAAGTTGCACCTATATCTATGGGCTGAAACTTATGCCATGACAAATTGAATTTGAAATGATGTTTTAAAACTCAATTTTGCTAAGTTGAAACTGAATTTAAAGGTTTGAAACTGAATTAATTTGCATTAAAAATTCAGTTTTATAGTTCAGTTACAATTTCAAAATTCAGTTTTTTGTCACACGTCCGGGTCCTTCCAGAGTAATCGAATGAAGATTGACAGATTGATGTTTCAGGTCGGTGAAACTTCCTTTACGGAAATGTACCGGTAGGTATGTGGTTCAGTCTCAAGGAGACGGTAAAACACAAAGAAGAAAAATGGAACAATGACTTCCTTTTTTGCGTATTTTGTAAACGTACTACTCCGTATGGGTAGAATGGGTCCATAATTATAAAACTGAATTTTCTAAGCAAACGAATTTTGATGTTTTGAACCATTTTGACTATGGCTGCCTCAGAGGAGTTAACGGGGGAGAGGGCGGGTTCTAGAAACCATCTTATCACCAGCAAACTGGTTGGTCCACTATGAGAGTGTGCTGCTTTTGGGGCCGAGTTAGTTTGTGGCTCCTCGGACTGATGAAGTCCTTTGTATGAAGGACGAAACGTTTCAACAACAACAACAAAAACACATCCAGATGACCTGACTGAACTTTCTTGGAGTGAATGTTTTTAATTTTCAAGATGAGTGTTTTTCTAGAAAGCTGGAATCAAACAGGAAATGCACGTAAATCTTAATGTTTTTAGTACAAGGTATTCAAGTGGATAGGAGTTAGATTGTGTATAAGAGCAGCAGTAGTTTTTTTGTTGTGGTTTTTTGTTGTGGTTGTTTTGTCTGAGGCAGCGCAGAGTGACGGTCCTGGCGAGGGGAGGGAGTAATTTTATTTACTAGCAGGCACAAGGGTGGAGCCAGGTGGTGGCCATAGATTAATCTTTAACCACCCCATTGTCCACCCCAATCATTTGACGAAACACTAGTTTTATGAAATATCAAAACTAGAAAGCATAGTTTTCTCAAATGATAGGGGTGGCCGGTTTACATATATGGTGGCGGCCATCTTGGATTGTGATGTGGCAACCCAGTTTTCAAAAGAAACCTTTTTTATGCCTAGGTGTAGACATTATTATTCAAGTTATCAAGCTTGCAAGACGGACAGATGGAGAGTATTTCCAATCCCCCTCTTCGCTCGGTGTAATCCTGTACCTTGTAGGAAAACTGAGCAAATATTTAACCTCAGTGACAAAATGCTGCGCAACAAAAACAGATGAAGGAGGAGGTGGTGTAACTTCAGGAGTGGAGACAGTGGAAGGTATGTCACTGTGTGTAGTGGGGTGGAAAGATCAGCAGGGATTTTTCTTTGAGTGAGAGAACTACAAGAACAGCGAGAGACAAGGTGAAAATCTTGGCAAACCTGAAACAAAGACGAGAGGTACGGGTGGCAGGAGAGGCTGGCTCGGTGCCTGGACTCGCTCTGCCAAGAGCTCCACACACAACCCTCAAACATTTGATCCTCATAGCCCCCCCTGCCTTTTTCTCCTATTTCCTCAGTGAATACTGTACTTACCGCTGTACATCTTGCACCACCATATAAGTCGCATCAGTCCAAAAATGTCTAATAAAGTGGAAAGAAACAAATATGTTGCTTCGCTGTATAAGTCGCATCTATTATGCATCACCGCTGACGTGTCACATTTGTTATGCGTCATCACTGACTACCTGGAAACTTGGGCCGGTGTTGTGCCAAAAATCGATTGGCTGCCACATGGCGGCCGTGGGAGTGTGCACGGGAGGACTTTAACAAGAATTTAACAAGATAACCACCTAAAAACAATTATTTGTTTGCTCGACATTATAACAAAGGTGCGTCTCAGTTGAACTTTTCCTTAATAAATGCACTCTGATGGTAAAATCAGCTGCATTTCGCCTGGGCGGCATGGCAAACTGCAGCTGATTTGACGTTTGCTCCAGGAATTCCGGAGCGAGACAAAGATGGCTCTGTATGGCAAGCCAAGTGGCTCAAAATAGCCACTTTTACCTATTAATGAGGCACTTGGCTTGCCATATTAGTCGAGCGCCCTCTAGCAGCTGAAAATGGTAGTGTTCAATATTTTCCATGTCAGAATGAATGAAATCGTCAGATCTCAGACAAAAATTGGGTTATAAACATAGGAAAACATAAATAAGTCACTTTGCTGTATAAGTCATAGGACACGATATGCAAAAAGGTGCAACTTATACAGCGAAAACTATGGTAATAACTGCTTAGTGGTGGCCCCCCAGCTTAGAGGCCCTCACCTGCAGCTCAGGTCTCCGCTGCTGGACGCTGGCCTGTGCTGAACCGAGCGGGGAACCCTAATGACAAACCAATAACCTGCAGCAGCTATCAGAGATGCTAATGTAATTTATATATGACTAGCCACTTTATCTTAATTGAAGGGCCGGTGTGTGGAAGGAAAGTGGCGGAGAAAGAGAGAAATTCAGGCAGAACGAGATGGATGCGTTTGCAAAATGAAAAATGACAAAGAGAGCGAGGGACGGAGCTAATGATTAGAGAAAATGAGGCTGTATTTCGATTAAATTGCCTGAAATTTCTGCCATCTTCTGTTTGTGTCCTTCACATACAGGCGCCGTGATGTGGCCGACCCAGATGACTGGCATAATGCTGGAAGATTGCGAGGAAGAGAAGGGTGTGTGTTTGTGTGTGGGGGGTCCTCTGCTGAATACTGATGAAGCGCGACACAAAGCTTCTTCCTGGCCTCATTAACCTGCAGAACACTGCCTTTTGTTTTCCTCTGCAGTGCTCCAAACATTGCTTACGTGCTTTGCAATAAGGGTTTTTCCAACGATGCACCGTGTTTGAAAGGAAGTAAAAGTTGGAGGCGCGAGCACGTGTTAAGTGATCGACTCCGTTTCTTTTTCATGCTGCCAAATTTTGTCTCAAAGGACCGAGCGGAGAAGTGGGGAAATATTAAACGAGTAGAGAATGTATGTGAGGTAGTTTTAAAAAGTGTCAGGTTGACACAAACGGAGGAAGGTGGGAAGAGTCATTTCCCTTGATGAAGCAGATAAAAAAGGCAGATCTATTTCCTTTTGCACTTTCAACGAGCACAAAGTAACAAAAATAAAATAAAATAAAAACGAGGCAGTGTTGGTGGAGGAGAAGCAAAAGTAGGACGGGAAGGTGTGTGCTCTTTCACACGCCACAGTGTGGTTCATCTGTTTTTTTGTTAGTCGCCGGATCTGTTTGTGTGTGCAGCAGAGTGTGTGTGTGTGTTGGCACAGGAGATTTCAACTCCATCTTTTAATGGAAACAACAAATAGAGGAACAAATAAAAATGTGAAGGAGAAAAGCAAATCCTCCCAGTAGAGGCCCAGTCGGAAAGGATGACGAGGTTGACACGAAGTAAACATTCAGATGCTCATGAAACAAGGTGGTGGTGGGGACGGAGGGAGGGCGGAGGCAGAGGGCTCATGGGGGAAACAGAGGTGAAGAGGAATACAGTGTAGTTAAGATGCAAGAGTAAAGAAAAGAGGAGCTCCATTAAAGAAAGGGTAAAAGAATGAAACCTCAAGTCTTCCAGTCAGAGACGTCCCTTGTGCTGAAGGAGGCGGCAGTAGTCAGAAATCTGGAGCAGGAATGGACTACAGTGATCCCTCACCTGTCACAGGGGTTGTGTTCACAAGACCCCCACAGTAGGTGAAATTCTATGGCGTTATGTATATTATTTATATATACATATTAAGGCTATACAAACCCTTCCCACTCCATAAACACTTCATATGCTCTTGAACGCTCTGGCGATGACGTCGATGAGATTAATGTATGTACTGCACAGCATGTACAACACACAATATAAAATACCAGGTTTAAAAAACACGCGAAACAGTGTAAGGGCAAGAAGTGAACTGCGATATAGTGAAGGACGACTGTAAATACAGTTGATTGGGGCTGGACGTGTACAACATGAAGCCCTGTTCTCACAGAATGACCCTGCTACACTCCACACAACCTGTTAGAATTAGGAACGGATTTAAAGTAAAACATACTTCAGATTTATCCGTAATTAGTTTTTTGATATATATTAGACTCCACCAGTACTCCTGGTTCATGTCACAGGTCCTGTACACCCACCTACCAGCCACCACTACACACCTTAGACCAGCTAGCATCAATTCATGCTTCTCAAAGCATGCACTTCCATTACTCATACGGGGCTAATTAATAAAGCACAAGTGTCAACAAAATAACATTTGAAAGCACAGAAACCATCTTAACGAGAGCTAATCTTAGCTACTGCCATTTGATTTAAATCAGTTGTTCATTTCATGTTTTAGTTATTAAAATATGTCAAGGTCAAGGTTTTTTTTTATATAGTCATTCGCATGTGATACATGTGGCGGAACGAAATTGTGTACACAAGGTCCCAGTTACATCCAACAAAAGTATAAATTGCAAAAAAAACAAAACAAACAGTAATAATATACTGATTAGTATCAGATAGATTGTTCACATTATAAGATATGAACTTATGATATGTCCACAAATGGACGAGACTAAGGTCGTTTTCACACCAGATAGTCCGGTAGACTCGGTTCGGTTCGGGACCAATATTCATGACCGTTTGTTACATTTGAGCTGGTGCGTTTGCATTCACACTGCACTGTGCAGTCGAGTCAACCTGTTGAACCAACCTATTCCCCCGCTCGC
Organism: Nematolebias whitei; assembly: GCF_014905685.2. Lineage (NCBI taxonomy): Eukaryota > Metazoa > Chordata > Actinopteri > Cyprinodontiformes > Rivulidae > Nematolebias > Nematolebias whitei. The sequence goes on from NC_056498.1 coordinate 37,187,865, forward strand.
CTGTGGGGGCGCTGCACCAAGAACTACTGAAAGAAACAACACAAAAACCTCTGAAGACACGTCTTCTTCTTCTTCTTCTTCTGTAAATAAAAATAAAAACGAAGTGGCATCAAGTTTTAGCAGTTTTATGAGTTATATTTTGTCATTTTTTAAAAATGGACTTAGCATGAGCAGAAGACAGGACCATGGAGAATATTGTTTTTCCACACAAGGCAGCTGACGGCTCCATATAAGGTCAGAGCAATGCGTGTTTGTTTACCCTGCGGAGCGGGGCTCGGTCTGTTTACATTCACACTGCACTCGAACCGCGCTGGAGTTCTCTTCTACCGGACCAAGACCTAGGTTTTAGCCCGGGCCAGAGTTCGCCTTTTTGTTCCGTGACAGAGTTCGATGGCGCGTTCACACCTCCCTAAACGAACCAGACTTTCTAGGAAAACGAGCTAGAGTTCGATTAAAGCGGACTAAACAGGGCTGATGTGAATGCACCCTAAGGCTCACATCTAGTCCAGTAGCCGAAAACCCCTCTGAGGAAGCAAAATCTTCAGATACCATATGTGCTGTTGGTAGTCCTACAAACCAGTGACCTTTATATTCCTTCATTTTTACTGATGAATCAAGATGTAAGGGGAGGCAAGTACTCTGGCAGTAAACCAGAGCTCAGCCGTTTCAAAATAAACTACAAGGCAGAAACAGACACTAGGATGTTCTTAGTTGATATGAGCAAAGGTTCAGAGTCCACAAGACCCTCTCTTGTACTCTCACCGTGCCCGATATGCTCACCTTGTCATGATTGACTGTTTTAGTCTGTGATAGACTGTTTGCATGACTTTGGAACGATCGTGGCTGAATCTTAGTCGTGAGGCTAATGAGACCAATCCCATTCCAAAATCTTAATGACAAAGACACAGTGGTTTGCACTAGTTCCACGTTTGGGGTATTTTCCATCCATCCATCCATTTTCTTCTTCTCATCCAGGGTCGGGTCGCAGGGGTAGCATCCTAAGTAGGGAGGCTCAAACTTCTCTCTCCCCAGCCACTTGGGCCAGTTCCTCTGAGGGAATCCCAAGGCATTCCCAGGTCAGCCGAGAAACAAAGTTCCTCTAGCGTGTCCTGGGCCTTCCTCTGGGTCTCCTCCAGGTGGCATGTGTCTGGAACACCTCGCCAGGTAAGCGTCCAGTCAGGAGGCATCCTAAGCAGATGCCCAAGCCACCTCAACTGGCTCCTCTCGACATGGAGAAGCAGCGGCTCTACTCTGAGTCCTCCTGGATGACCGAGCTTCTCACCCTATCTCTAAGGGAGAGACCAGACACCCTGCGGAGAAAACGAATTTCAGCCGCTTGTAATCGTGATCTCGTTCTTTCGGTCACTACCCAGAGTTCATGACCATAGTTGAGGGTAGGAACGTAGATCGACCGGTAAACCGAGAGCTTCGCCTTTTGACTCCACTCTCTCTTCACCATGACAGACCGGTACAGCGCCCACTTCACTGCAGATGCCACACCTATCTGTCTATCGATCTCTTGCTCGATTTTCCCCTCATTCGTGAACAAGACCCACTGACACTTGAACTCTACCATCTGGGGCTAAACATTTTGGGTATTTTGTCACCACTACAACTCTACTACACTCCAACCTTGGGTCCTGCCACCACAACAATAAACTACCACAATTACCTACATGTGTTCCGTGCTGGTTCAACTCCATTGTGGATCTATCACATGCACCAAAAAGCCCACTGCATTCTTAATATGTAGCCAAAAAGCTCACTGAGAACCTGCAAAGACTTTCCACATTCAAGCAGATGTTTTACATCAGACAGGAGTCATCATCCAGTATTAAAGGTTTTTTTTTAAACTTCCAATATTGCTGAATATAGTAACATCAATTGAAAAAAATAACGTATTGTACTAATTTCTCCCTGTTTGTTTAGTCATAATGCTCAACTCCCTTTGGGGTCTTGAACACAATTACATTGTAGGAATCACTGGTAGTGAATGTTCTTCTGATTGGGTAAATATGTGACCCATGAGATCAATTTAGGGATTAGGTCATATTTGGTCAAACTAATCACATTTTCAGATTTCTGGCTTTTTAAGATACATTTTGAGACCTAAACCAACCAAACATCAAGAGTGGTTCCAAATATATGGCTTGATTTGTTCTGCTACTCGTGAAAACCCCTGGAGAATTGGTCTAAAACCTTTTTGTTGTTGTTTTTTTTTTTACATATTCTAATGAGGATTTCTTGACATCATTTAAAGTAAAAAAAACTCAAATTATGTTTAAATATTGGAATTTACCAGCCGGTATTGAAAATAGCTTTACTAGCATGTACTTTGTAGGCAAATGATACAAATGTAACGATTTTCTGCAAAATCATCTTTAGTCTGCCTAGAAAACTGATTCAAAAACATTGTTAGGATTATATTTTGGACATTCTATTCAAGAGACCCATAGATAAGGTATTTATTCATCAATTTTTGACTAAATGTAATTGTGATTTTTTTTCAACCAATTCATCATAGGTGGCTATATCTCACAACGCCAACTTGGAAATTATTCCTCAGTTGAATGTGACGGGACACATATGTTTAGTACCTAAAACTTGAATCCACAACACTTAGAAGACAACAGCTTATGGTCTACTGTAGTCCAACCAGTCTTTTGTGACACTGATATTGGAAAAGTTATCGTAATGATCATTTTGATACATCCCTACCCTTTGTTCAGATTAGTCCTTGTAATGATGGCTCATTACAACGAGGTAAAAAGTAAAATGTGCCATTTTTCAGTGGTGATACCACGTTTCCAATTAAATACTGTGCATATGAAGAAAATAGCAATGTTAAGACAAAATATTAATCCATCCCAGTTTTATTGTAAAAATATGTTAAACAGATCAGAAAACTAATCTGTAAGCCTCCCACCATATGTGTAGAACTTGTTAATTCCACTGTTCTTCGTTAATCCACTTGACAGTTGGACGGAAACTGGGGGAAGAAGGGAGTGGCGAGGCTCAAGGTGGAAGATGATGCCACGGCCTGCTGTTCTGCCATGCTGGGACGTGACCGCCCACATGGCCAGTCAAGGCTGAGGCCTCGCATCATGTCAGACGTGCAGACAGACGCCCAGCTGAGTCATCTGGTCTTTTTGGAGGAGTGGCGCAGATGGACGGACATTGAGCATGCAAATGCACACACAATCAAGTCCACAAGTACACAACACTGACATACCCACACTGGGAAGCCAGAGCTTCAGAGGAGATTTAAACATTTGTGTGATTGTGTGTGAGTGAAAGCGATGCCAACGGACTTACACACATGCTGAAAATCTAAGTCTGGGTAGTTCGGAAAGAAAGCCTTTCAGATTATTTCTTTCTTTGTAATCACTTGATGCCATTTTGGTACACCAGAACAAAACAAAATCCATTCTGTGTAATTTAAGCTTGACTGATAGTGTTCTATCCATGACAAGATAATATACCGTCTCAATATGTTGAAAAACAAGACACTGTCTACACAGTTTCACAAAGTACAAGCAGATTATTTTTTGTTTCTAAAAATATCTTGTTAACTGAGCTTGTAACTTGTTAACTTGAATAATGACACTAACTTGTTATTTTAACACTGAAAGCAGTCACGTTTCAGAATCTGGTCATTTATACTGAAATGCATTTCAGAGAGATACAGAGGAGTTTGTTTTCTGTCTGTCTGTCTGTCTGTCTGTCTACCATCCATCCATCCATCCATCCATCCATCCATCCATCCATCCATCTTCTGCTTGTTCTAGAGTTGGTCTTGAGGGCAGCATCTCGAGTAAGGAGGCCCAGACCTGTATTTCCACAGCTGGGAGGATTCAAGGTGTTCCTAGGCCAGTGGAGACAGTCTCTCAAGTGTGTCCCGAGTCTGCCTCCCAGTTGGACATGCCTGAAAAACCTCCTTAGGGAGGCATCTAGGAGAGATCCTTATTAGATTCCCGAACCACTTCGATGGGCTCCTCTCAATGTGGAGGAGCAGCATCTCTACTCTGAATTCCTTCAGGATGACTGAACTTTTCACCGTATCTCTAAGAGAGAGTCCAGCCACTTTCTGAAGAAAAACTTGTCTCCACCACCTACTGTAAATCCACAGTTTTGTTCTTTTGGTTATACCCAGTTTATGTTTATACCCTCACCATAACCATAGCACAAGGGTAGATGCATACATCTCCTTGTAGTTTGGCTCCCTCTTCACCACAATGGATTGGTACAGAGTTCACAATACTGTGAAAGAAGTGCTCAATGTCACACTCCATTATTCTCTCACTTGTAAGCAAAACCTTAAGAAACCTAAACTTTTCCACTTGAGGCAGAATTTCACTTCCAACATGGAGGGTAATTCACCCTTTTCCAACTGATGACCATGGCCTCAGACTTGGAGCTGCTGATATTTATTCCAGCTGCTTCACACTCGGTTGTGAACTGCTCCAATGAGAACTGGAGATCACGGCATGATGGTGCCAACATGACCACATCATCTGCAAATAGCAGAGATAGAATCCTGAGGCCATTGAAGCAGATGTTCTCTGCCACCTGGCTGCTCCAAGAAGTCCTGTCCATGAAAGTTATGAATGCAGTCTGTGACAATGGGCAGCCCTGGCAGAGTCCACCTCCACCCTGAAGTTGTACACCTTACTGCTGGCAATGCAAACCAAACTCTCGCACTGCTTGTACATTGTATTTAACCCCAACTGGTGCAATGAGTTGCTTCTCATTTCTTAAACAACCATGTCGAAAAACACATCGCATGATCGTGGAAAAGATGTCAGTCTGTTTGAGAAGGGTCAAATAATTGGCATGCATCAAGCAGAGAAAACATCTAAGGAGATCGTAGAAACTACTAAAATTGGGTTAAGAACTGTCCAACACATTATTAAAAACTGGAAGGATAGTGGGGACCCATCGTCTTCGAGGAAGAAATGTGGCCGGAAAAAAATAAAACCCTGATTGATTGTGATTGGTGATCACTTAAAACATTTGGTGAAATCAAATTGAAGAAAAACAACAGTAGCACTCAGGGCTATGTTTAATAGTAATAATAGTAAGGGTAATAATAATAATAATAATAATAATATAAGCATTTCCACATGCACAATGCAAAAAAACCTCATGGGATTGGGACTGAACAGCTGTGTAGCCTTAAGAAAACCACTAATCAGTGAAGCTAACTGGGAAAAAAGCTTCAATTTGCTAGGGAGCATAAAGATTGGACTCTGGAGCAATGGAAGAAGGTCATGTGGTCTGATGAGTCCAGTTTTACCCTATTCCAGAGTGATGGGCGCATCAGGGTAAGAAGAGAGGCAGGTGCACCCATCATGCCTAGTGCCTAGTCATCAATGCAAGATGTTGGTGAAAAATTAATGCAACACTTGATGGAAATAGATCTTGTGACATTACAGAAGCTTATCGAATCAACGCCACAGCGAATGCATTCTGAAATCAAAGCTAAAGGCGTCCAACAAAATATATTAGTGTGACCTTATTTTTTTGGTGGCAACTTTTTTGGGGGGCCAGGCAGTGTATTTACATATTTAGAACGGTGGATCACATCAGCTCCTCGTCTCCAAGACCAATGAGCAGAATTATCAACATAACAGAGATGTTAGTTGTACATCAACATGAAATACAGTGTTGTCTTCTGGCCCATTGAGTGGCGGTGTGACACTATCCATGTCCTTCTTATAGAGTTTAACGGCACAGGGATTTTACTTCTGTCCAGCCTGTCAATCTTATGGATCAGAAAAATCGGAGTCCCAGTTTTGGCCAAATCTCCGTGCAGAGCCTCCGAGAGCTTCAGGCTCTCTCCAAACCCTGCCAGGGTCTGGATGATGGCTCGTGTTCATGCGGGGCTTTGCTGCCTTCAACAACTGAGCTCTGAGATGCAGCACGGTTTTAAGACAACAGCGTCCAACGTTTTGGTACGTGCGCAGAGTTCTGCAAACTAAAGTTAAAGGCCTAAAACACTCTGAAGAAATGTATGAAGCCCGTTGTCTTTCACGTGAGAGTTTAGAATTAAAATAATCTTACATCGAAAAAAGAAAACAAAGTTATAACTGTTAAAAATAAACATGCCCAACGTTGTGTAGAATTCAGAGATCTTACAAGAGGCTTTAGCACTTGGAGAATGTGTTGAGGATAACTTTCAGCTACAACTACACCACAGTTAATCTGTTGTGGTGGCCGTTTTTAATAGAGTTGACTAAAATTTAGAAAAATACCGTAATTTCCGAACTACAGTGAGGAAAATAAGTATTTGAACAACCTGCGACTTTGCAAGTTCTCCCACTTAGAAATCATGGAGGGGTCTGAAATTTTAATTTTAGGTGCATGTCCACTGTGAGAGACGTAATCTAAAAATTAAAATAAAAAAATCCAGAAATCACGATGTATGATTTTTTTTAAATATAATTTATTTGTGTGTTACTGCTGCAAATAAGTATTTGAACACCTGTGAAAATCAATGTGAATATTTGGTACAGTAGTTTTAGTTTGCAGTTACAGAGGTCAAAGGTTTCCTGTAGTTCTTCACCAGGTTCACTGCAGCAGAGATTTTGGGCCAGTCCTCCACAGATCTTCTCTAGATCAACCAGGTTTCTTGGGATGGTACTCATCATTCTTCGTCCTCCAAACACGGTGAGTGGAATTAAGACCAAAAAGTTCTATTTTGGTCTCATCTGACCACAGAACTTTCTCCCATGACTCCTCTGGATCATCCAAATGGTTATGGGCAAACTTAAGACGGGCCTGGAAGTGCGATGATTTAAGCAGGGGAACCTTCCATGAATTCAATGCATGATTTTAAACCATGACGTCTTAGTGTATTACCCACAGTAACCATGGAAACAGTGGTGCCAGCTCTCTTCAGGTCATGGACCAGCTCCTCCCGTGTAGTTCTGGGCTGGTTCCTCGCCTTTCTTACGATCAGTGATACTCCACGAGGTGAGATCTTGCATGGAGCCCCAGTCTGAGGGAGATTGACAGTCATGTTTAGCTTCTTCCATTTTCTAATAATTGCTCCAACAGTTGATCTTTTTTCACCAAGCTGCTTGACAATTGCCCCGTAGACCTTTCCAGCCTTGTGGAGGTCTATAATTTTGTCTCTGGTGTCTTTGGACAGCTCTTTGGTCTTAGCCATGTTAGTAGTTGGAGTCTTACTGATTGTGTGGGGTGGACAGGCGTCTTTATGCAGCTGACGACCTCAAACAGGTGCTTCTAATTTAGAACAATCAGTGGAGTGGAGGTGGACTAACAGGTCTTTGAGGGCCAGAACTGTTGCTGATTGACAGGTGTTCAAATACTTATTTACAGCAGTAACACACAAATAAATTATTTAAAAAATCAAACATTGTGATTTCCGATTTTTTTCTTTTAGATTATGTCTCTCACAGTGGACATGCACCTAAGGTGAAAATTTCAGACCCCTCCATGATTTCTAAGTGACAGAACTTGCAAAGTCGCAGGTTGTTCAAATACTTATTTTCCTCACTGAATGTACAATTTTTTTAATTAGTGGGTGTGGCTTATATTCAGGTGTGCTCAGTAGTAATTACGGTAAATGCATTTCTAAAATTTAAGTTCTGAATTTCTGAAAAGCCAAACCGTTTCAGTATTTGAACTGTCCTTTGCCAATTTTACTGAACTTTGTCAACTACATTTCAAATTATGCTCTTCCATTATGTAAATAATGAAGAATGAAGACAATCTTTGTTTGCCAGAAGCAAAGAAATGAAAATGAATTCCTAAAGTTATTAGCAGTATACTATAACCACCACCTCTTGTGACTGAATTATGAGCCACGGGGTCAGTTTTAAAGTAGCAACAGGAAACTGGATTCACCTCAAGTGTTTGGGTTTACGGAGAGGAACAGGACTGACCTGAAAAGTTCTAGTTCTCGGGTCTTTAATGTGAGGAAGTTACACATCACATCATCACATAAGAGCACTCAGAGTACCACCTCCATCAAGGCCAAGGCTGGAGTTTACATTTTTAATGAGCGTGATCTGAATCTGCTTTTAAATATAATGTCTTCCTCCTGCGTGCTCCACCTCTCCAAGGTTTATAAAACGGTAATTTCTGAGAAATCTCACCAACATAAACGGCCTCAGAGGGGCAGGTCAGCAGGATTTAAATTAACAATATCTCCAACCTTTGTTCTTAAATCTGTTCATCCCAGAAAATTTAAAGCTTCATGTATTAGCTCCTGTGTGTTCCTTAAATCAATCTGAATGGATTTCAAGCCTCCATGGTGCGTTCGAGGACTCTCTGCAGTGCTTCTTTTGCTTTTGATTGCAAGTATGTGGAGTTAACTGCATCGTTTAATGAACCGCTGGTTCAGGTTTACAAATAGAAAGCCAATTATCATATTAAAAGCCTTGCATTCCTTAAAATAATGCATATCACCTACCAACTTTCATGCCAGAATTTTCAACTAAACTTAATTTTGGAAAGAAAAAAAAAAGAAAGTGATTCAGTAGCTGCTTTGCTCAAACCTTTAAATTGATGTTACGCAGAATATCTTAAGGATGACTCCCTACCACCACGTCTAACCTTTGCTTAATATTTGTAAAATAATTTGAGCTATAGCCATTCATATGTTTGATATGGTCATTTAGTTGTGACGGCCATCTTGAATCCAGTTACATCTCAAACTGAATCATTTGTCGATGAATATCCAATGACGACCTCTCAGAGTAATTAAAATCAATCCAGTGATTAAGATATATTTAACAGACAGACAAAAGGTACTGCCAACAGGTGATGGTGACGTTACAACAACAGATATTGGGCTATTAATTGGAGCTTTGAGTACCGTAAATTCTGGACTATCGAGCGCACCTGAATATAAGCCACGCCCACTTAACAAGAAAAATAAGTTTGTACATATACAGTACAAACCGGATTCCAAAAAAGTTGGGGCACTAAACAAATTGTGAATAAAAACTGAATGCAATGAT
>NC_056498.1:37216854-37226869 GCF_014905685.2 Nematolebias whitei
TTTTTGTTTGCGCTTGTGATCAATTCTCGTTTCTTCTACTGGTTCTTACCTGCTGTGATCTATGGGAGTTGCCACTCAAAAGCTGGTGGCCAGGGCTTAGCCCACTTAAATACATGGAGCTGATTTGACCGCACCACCAGTTTTTCTGGAGAGGGGGAACTTATATATATATATATATATATATATATATATGTATATGTACCCCTGTGCGTGTCATTTTTGAGGTCAGTTTTGTTTGTGCAGCCAGTTTGTTCACATTTTTGCCTGAGTTCAGTTTTGTTCCTTTGACCTCCTCAGCAGTCATTTTTGTAAAATATAATATTTTGGGGTTAAAATAAAAACTTTATTTTTCTAATACTTCCTGTGACTCCTCTTGCTTTTCAACTCGGTCCATCACAGTGCTCATTTACTCTAATCATGCATCTTATTAATTGTGTAGTGAATTATAAATCACCTGGCGTGGCCAATCAGCTGCCAGGGGTGGCAAGTGCCACCACGGCCACCCCTCTAGCTCCTGCCCTGCCAGACGGATTTAATTCAGACCCCGAAAGTAATCAATGAAAGAAAGTTTATGACTGATTATCTTTTGGGGTTAACAAATTCAAGATGGTTGCCACAGCCAGTTGAACTTACACACCACATAAAATGCCACTTTGACGAATACTGAACTAAAATTTAGTGGATGTTTTATTATTTTTAAACTTAAAATATACGTTTTATTTTCACCTGGTGGCTTTTATGAAGCAACATTCTCATTTATTTGTCTCTACCCAACACGACCGTTAGTTTCTATGGTTTTATTAGGAGAAGCTGCTTCCATCAAACCCACTGACGGGACTGTGAGTGAACCGTTGGCAGCAGAACGGCGACATCCAGAATAAAAACAACAGAAGTTAAGAGTTAAAACGCTGACAGCAGCCATTAGTCTAATGAGAATCAGAGTGGAGCAGGAGCATCTGGGAGGGAAGAATCTGTACGGGTCTCATCGTTTCTGTGACAGCAACAGAACCATCCACAGAAAGCCGTGAATTCAAACAGACAAAGAAAAATATACATGAGGAAAACAGAAAAACAAACGAGGGGTGGCACAGATAAAAACACCAGTGATGTTTTGAAGGGCAGGGATTCTTTCTTTCAACATTTGTCAAAAAAAAAAAATAAATAAAAAAAAATACAGGTCTATATTTAAACACGTGTCCCAGATCTGATCTAACTGAAGAGGCGCCGGTTCTGAACTCGTATTCCTTCACGTCCCCTCAGTCGACTCCTTTTATTTCTCTGTAATGATTCACAGGCAAATTAAAGGGACAAATACGCAACTCTGCTCCTAATAAATACAAAAACTGCTGACGGAGCTGGAAAATCTGCAGTAAATGGAGGACAGAACAGTCAAACCTGGGCTGAATATAAAGACTGGAGCCCAACCGATATGGAAATCTTTGGTATCGGCGATACAGATACTGGGAGGGGACGGTTAATGCACATAACCAATATATTGGCAGACATTTTGGTTTTTAGCTTTTTCCATCCCCAAGAATCGAAGTAAACAGCTGCCGTATTTTTCGGCCTATAAGTTGCCTTTTTTTTTTTACATAATTCACATACCCTGCAACTTATTCACCGAAGCACACCCCATATTTATAAACCAATTTTTGGTTGAGATACGAGTTTTCATTCATTCTGGCTGAAACTATTGAACACTACCATTTTCAGCCACTAGATGGCATTTGAGCAGTATGGCAAGACCTTGTATCATGTAATAGGTGAAAGTGGCTACCAATGACACAATCAGCTTGCCATAGGTAGCCAAGCCACCTTCGTTCTGCTTGCTTGGAACAACCATCAAATCAGCTTCATTTTGCTGCGCCGCCCCGGTGAAATGAAGCTGATATGACCATTAAAGTGCATTTATTATGTAAAAATTCAACTGAGACACACTTTTGCTATAATTTTGAGCAAAAAATATTTGTTTTAAAGTGTTAGTCTTGTTAAATTCTTGTTAAAGTCCTCCCGTGTACGCTCCCGCGGCTGCCGTTTGGCACAACATTTCCAGGTTGTCGTCGGCGATGCGTAACAAACGTGACGCGTCAGCGATGACGCATAATAGGTGCGACGTATTTATGGAATTTTGCACTTTATTTGACATATTTGGACGGATGTGACTTATGAGGCGGTGCGACGTGTACGGCAAAAAAAACCAAAAAACGGTACTTTTAAACCCGTTTTAACACTTGTTGCAAGGTATGTTAATTTTGTACCTTTGTGAAATACTTTTGTCAAAAGTACAGTTCTTACATACAAACTGCATAAGTACATTAATATTGTACAACTGTTTTTACTGGTGGACTATGAGTCCATTTTAAAATGACCATTATGCTTTTATAATATTTTCATGGTCAATCATTGTTACATCTAGATCAAAATCACACAAGATTCAACCTTTATGAACAATATAAAATAAATACAGTTATCAAATAATGATTTAACTGTGCCAGTAAAACAGGTGAAAGTGGCAGCAGAGTGCAACAGCAGTCGGTTGCGTTTGATTTAACAGTAGAGGGACGACTCTGTGGCAGAAAGCTCTACAGCTCCATTAATAGTCCCAATTCAACAAGTGGATGTTGTGGTGCACGAAACACAGCTTTTCTGCTTTTTCCTCCTTTGACGGATCCACACGGTGTTTCCCCTACCATTATTTACGGAGGGCGCCCCGCCCTGTCAACAGAACAGAGCGCCCCACCTATCAAATCGCCCACACCGCTTCGTCACTTCTGGTTGGAAAGCAGAGATTGTAGGAGCTCAGCTCGGGCTATAAACCACGACAATCACACGCAATACAAAGATAGCGCTCCGCTACACCCCCACCTGTCGAGAATTGTCAGCACTAACATAGCGCTACGCTAACTAACCCCCCTTCCCCCAGCCCTCTCTTGGATACATAGTACAGCTACGCCATTTGCAAGTAAAGACATGGCTGGTTCCCAGTATTTTAGAGGTGAAAATTACGTGTTTATATCAGCGCATAATGAGCCAATTATCACAAATAGCGATATGTCCCCATAATAAAGATTCATTCAACCTTTATTTATACAGGTTAATCCCACTGAGCCTAGGGGACTCCTTTACAAGAGAGACCAGATGAGATGATCATCTTATGCAGATTACGTAAATGTAACGCTGCGGAGGTGAACAGTTGTTGAGAAACTGGCAGGCGCAGTAACAGGAAGTGAAAGACTCAGTTTAATGTTTCCATAAACAAAAAAAACAGGAAGTTCCTCTTTGATGTCACTTCCTGTTTCCCTTTAGCAGCACCGAGTTCGAAAGATAATATGACAGTTGTGTGACAAAACGTGTAAAATCATGTTTATTATGCCAAATTTCGTGTTTTCCTCCACTTCCTATATTTGTAAGATTTGCATGTCCCAGCCACTTTAAAGTATTTATGGCATATTCTACAAATACAAAGAGGAAGAAAACATCTTAATATTTAAGAAATTTGACATAATACATTTTTCATTTACTCATTTGGCTAAATAAGTGGCATATTTATTTTATTTGTTGTGGCCAAGGTGAAACAGGAAGTGACATCATAGGGGAACTCCGTGGTCTTTAATGAAACAATGTTATTTGAATTCTGACTCTTCGTCTCTCTCTGATAATGACTTTTAATTAATCTAAAGAATCAGATTCTTCTCGTCTGTGTTAGTCACTGTAGCAGTTTGCTCTGTTTACGTGCAGGCGCTCCCCTTCGACATCACTTCCTGTTACTACACATTCAAATATCTCACCAGCTGTTCATCTCACTGCTGTGATTTTTTTTTTGCAATGCAATTACCGTTATCGTTTCAAAAGTGCATTCATATTTATTACAAAAATTTGATGCCACTTTATTGTAAAAACTTAAAGTCTGAAGTGCAGAAAACCTACGGATCTGACACAGCGAGACTTTAATGATTATGCACAGACCACAACTGGATCTGAGGAGTTCCTCCATTTAAACTAAAAAATAAACTCTAAAGGACGTTTAAATTGCATTTTTTTTCATAACCCAAGTCATTTTAAAGAGTCATGGCAATGAGGGAGAAAAGGTCAAGATCCAGAATATCAGCGAACCAAATAACAGACAAAAATAGTTTCTATGGCAGCAGGAGCACCACGTCTGAAGATTACAGCGCAAAGATGGCTCCGAGCACAGAGGTCCGGGTGAGTTTCAGGTTTTTCTTACAATCCGAGACAAAAAAAAGCAACCTGATTTTACAAAAATAATTTAATTTGTCCAATTGATTCGACATCTATTGAGTTTTTTGTCGTCAGAATGTGACGAAGAGGGTGAAAATACTAAATAATTGCATAAAACAGCAACTCTGCCTCAGTTTTCTACAAAACGATATTTATTTTTAATTTTACCGACAGGTTTTTATACATTTCGTAGGTCAAAAACCAAAAAAAAAAAATCTTTCATCCTAAATGTTTCCAAATATGAACGCTGCTCTTTGTTTCAGGTGATCTTCAAAAAAGCTGATTTTCCCCGAGTATAATAAAAATAAAAAATAAATCAAAAGCGATAAAGTACGAGTGAGCAGCAAGTGAAGCAAACTAAAAGATAAGAAGTAAGACTTGAGAGTTCTGGATGAAAACACAGTAAAAGACAACGGAATAATAAACGGGGGGTGGTCTCAGGAGAGCGGCGGCGGTATCTTTGGGTGAATGCATAAAACTGTCTGAGCGTGAGAAAGAGGCTCACGGTGGAGGCAGCACACACTGGGAAGATGAGACAGACCTCGGGGCTCTCTGGAAGCTCAGAAATCAACCAAGGGTGGATAATCTACACCAAAACTATTGTGGGAAAAGTGCCCGAGCTCTGGGTGTTAGAGTGAAAGAGCGGGTTCTTCTCTGTGGTCCGTCTGTGGGAGGGACAGGGGCTACAGGTGGGCCGGGTCAAACCACACGCACGTTAGGAGCTACAGGTAACTGGAGACAAAGTGGTGCAAGAGTGGATAAAACACAAAAAGAGAAACCCAACAAAGTTCAGTCAGGTCATCTGGACTTTTTTTTTTTTTTTTTGAGACGTTCAGTCCTTCATCCAAAGGACTTCATCAGCCCGAGGAGCCACAACAAAATGAGTCCCACAAGCAGCACACCCACATAGTGTGGAAAAACAGTTTGCTGGTGATAAGATGGTTTCTGGGGCTCGCCCTCTCCCCCCGTCGACTCCTTTGAGGCAGCCATGGCCAAAGTGGTTCAAATCATCAAAGTTCATGCTCAATAATCCAGGTAGAACAATCCACCAAAGTTCAGTCTGGACGGTTTTGTTTTTTGTCGAGACGTTTTGTCCTTCCCTTCATCCAAAGGACTTCATCGATCCGAGGAGCCACACAAAACGGTGAACCACTTTGTCTATGGCTGCCTCAGAAGAGTCAACAGGGGAGAGGGTAGACCCCAGAAACTATCTTATCACCAGCAAACTGGATGGTCCACTACAAAGGTGTGCTGCTTGTGGGACTAAGTTTGTTGTGGCTCCACGGACTGATGAAGTACTTTGGATGGATGACGAAACCTCTCAAAAAAGAAACAGTCCAGATGACCTGACTGAACTTTGTTGGATTTTCTACCTGGGTTATTGAGCATGAACTTTGACACTAAAAGGGATAGTTTAAAGGTTATAAATAATAAATATCTTACCCGTTGTAGATTTGGGCTGTGGCCCTGAACAACACAGATCGCTGCCATCTTAAAAGGATATCCTGACAACTCTGAAGTGGAGTTCTGTGGAAAAATTACAGATAATCATTATCTTACCTGTTCTGGAAGAGTGTGGAGAATCTGAGAGACCTTTTTCAAAATGTGTATCCAATGCTACATTCATCCTTTAGCTAGTTTTTTTCTTTTCTTTACTTTAGCTAACTTTTCACTGAACCCCAATTCATTTACCTCGTGAACAATATGTCAACGGTAACATGTTGATTATGTATCATGTTCATTACCTTCCTGTGGAGCGCCACTACAAAGGATCTAAAGTTTAAGTTTTGAGCATAAATATAAAACAGGACACCACACACTCCAACACACACGTGCACTGAGGGGGAAGGTGTGTATCGATTCGACTCATTTCAGAGCGCTGAGTCGCCACGAAACACCTGCCTCAGACACGAGCACAGCTGTTTGTTTTGGCTGCAACATTACAACCCTGCAACCCTCAGTGACCCCAATCCATCATCACAACCGCACACACACACGTTCACAGAAGCGCTCATGCGTCGGAGCTTTGATACGTCACATATCTGAATATGAACGTGCACATGCGTGTCACTGTCACGTGCATCTTTGATCGTGTTACTCGGATGGGAAGTGAAGCGGCGTGCTGCTCTGGCAGCTCTGAATGACAATGAGGAGGCGCTTCCTGGTGTCGAGCTGCAGGAAACACACACACACACACACACACGTTGTGCATGTAGAAAACTTTGGCGTCAACAATATTCATCTTAACTGTAGGAAACACGAATGGCTACACGTTAGTCAAAGTTGCAGCTATGAGCTAAAGGGAGAACAAATCAGTTCATTTGATTTGTCGGGTTTAACTTGTAAACAGTAGATGAACCGTTTCTATTTAATGAAGACACTCGAAGCTCTTTACAACACAATCTGTGCCCTCATTTACCTCCACACACACGTTCGTGCAGCGCTCTACATCTCTACAAAGATAATCTGAATCTATAAAGCTTTAGATCACACACCGAGTGGGACATACAACGGGTTCAGTGTCTTGCCCAGGGACACTTCAGCATGTGACTGCTGGTGGAATCGAACCCCCAACTCTCCCACTGGAGGACGACGTCTCTAACCACTCAGCCACATCTGCCCAGCTGTTTACTGTATGTTTATAAATCATTTGCACTATTGAGATCCATTTCTCTTCCGTATATTTTTTTGGCACTTAACTTGTTCAGCCGTCTTTGTTCCGTTTCAACATTTCTGATATGAAAACATCAAGGTTCATGCTCAATAACTGGCGCCTCCCTCCCCTGTGGAATGTCTGCGTCACTATGTCTGCGTCACTATGTCTGCGTCACTATGTCTGCGTCACTATGTCTGCGTCACTATGTCTGCGTCACTATGTGTCTATGTGCAGGACGTTTTTTTCAATATCAGGCGATCTCTCCTCGGCCAAGGAGTAAGAGTTTGATAGGATTTATTTTTGTGCCTCCAAATCCTTTACACGTGTCACTTTCATTACTTTTTGTCTGTCCAAACAGGTCTCACTTGTAAATGAGTCTTTGAGGCTCATTGTGATTTTTCTGTGTAAATAAAGGTTGAGTGAAAAATAATCCAAACGTTCGGCTCGTTCTGGCTTTTGCCATTTGTACAATTTGTACTTTTTGAAATATTTAGCTTTTCGATCATTTTTCTCGTATTGAAAATGTTCTCTTCACCTCCTTCAAACCTTTTATTGATCATTTCAGCGTTTATTCTGTTTCAGATTAGCTCTGACTTTTGTGCTTTTTAGTAATTTCAACATGCTCTGCTCCTTTTAGCCTCTTTCTGCTAATTTCAGCTACTTTGTTAGCCTTTTTAGCTACCATTTTGTTTAGCTGATCTCAGTTCTTTTTTTCTGTTTATTTCAGGTCTTTTCTTAAATTTAGACTTGTAATTTATTCAGCCAGTTCTGCTCATTTCTGCTCTATGAAGCTTTTCTACACATTTCTGCTGCTTTCAAATAATGTCGGCCGTTTAAATTCAACTCGCATTAACAGTTTAGCAATGAAACCTTTTCAGCAGCTTTGTTGAACCTTTAAAACTCTGACGTGAAGAGCAGTGGGTGATACATATTTTAACACTAGGTCAATATACTACTACAATAAGAATCTTCTTAACTACCGTATTTTTTGCTTATAAGTCGCACCTTTTGCATAAATATGCAAGTCCTGCGACTTATACACCAAAGCGACTAATATACATTTTTCCCATATTTATAACCCAATTTTTGGCTTAGATATGACAATTTCATTCATTTTGACATGAAAAATATTGATCAGTACCATTTGCAGCCACTAGATGGCACTCTACTAATATGGCAAGCCAAGTTTCTCATTAATAGGTAAAGGTGGTTATTAATGAGACACTTTGCTTGCCGTACAAGGCCACCCTCGTCTCACTCCAGAACTCCTGGAGCAAATGTCAAATCAGATGCATTTCGCCGCGCTGCCCGGGAGAAATGCAGCTGATTTGACCATTAAAGTGCATTTATTAAGGAAAAGTTAAACAGAGACACCTTTACTATAAAGTCGAGCAAACAAAAAATTGTTTTTAAGTGTTAATCTTGTTAAATTGTTTTTAAAATTCTCCCGTGCACAATCCCACAGCCGCCATTTGGCAGCCAGTCGATTTTTGGCACAACACCGGCCCACGTTTCCGGGTTGTCAGAGGCGACGCATAATAGATGCGACGTGTAATCAGTAAACTTCCATGTTTCCCTGCCGGACAAATATGCTCATGATTAAGTTAAAAAAGTCTACAAAAAGAAAGAAAATGGAGTCGGATGACAGAGCACCTTTGTCCAAACTTGTGCACCAAGCAGCAGATATTTAATCCGGGCTCACGGAGCGAAGCGCCCGACTCCGAGGGAGGCAACAAGACAGATTCTCAGCCGCGGCACATTTATCTGTATTACTTCCAGCAACAGCCGACATCTAAATTCTACTGATGACAGCCCGGGGATTTTATTATCAGAGTGATCCTCTCAGATCAGATGTTTCCAGGTTACTTATTTTTCTTTCAGCGTGATGTACGAGAGAGGAGGACCTGTCTTTAAAGTGTACGAGCCAGATTTCCTTCTAAATTTGGAAGTGATGCGTGTAAGAGTCTTAGCTTTGTGCTCTGCATGCTCAAAGACTCCGCACTTTAAAGATCCATAGCGTTGCAGGGCGGCGGCTTTGAACTCGGCCAAATGAAACGTCCTCAAACACACTTGTTTTAGTTATTAGAGAGATTTCAAAAGACGCAGCCGACGTGGTACATTTCAGGGATTATTCCTGAAACTGACCTGAACATGTTCAACTAAACTTCAGCTGTAGTTCTGAGTTAAAGTACTTCTGCTAGTACTTAGTCTGTCATAGGTTTTGTTATGCGTTTGGAGCCTTCATAAAATGTGCATCAATTCAGCACACATGAAATAGTGCATTAAAATTGTATTTAGATTAAAAAAAAAATATATAAAATATACATTTTCAATGTAGTTTTAAATTAATTATTGCTATTTGCTCCCATTTCCTGTAAACTACAGTACTTTGCAGCTGAGAAATTTGTATTCATGGAAATACAGTTATCCAATCAGACTCTTAAGTTTGTGTCTCCAGGCAGAAACACTTTTGAGGTTGTTTTTTTTATTCATTAGGACTTCACTGTCAGGAGAGAAGGCGCAGCTCAGTCAGAGGCTCAGCAAGATGAGTTTGTTTAGTTTTCCTGAAACACTTGGAGTAGGATGACCACAAAGGGAACTAACCCTGCAGGCAGCTATGGTGCAATGGTAGGGCAGCTGACTTGGGGCCAGAAAGTCTCAGGTTCAACTCCCCACCCTGCCCACATGTTGTAAATGGACAGTACTTATATAGTGCATTTTTATCTGATCAAGATACTCAAAGTGCTTTACAACACAACCTGTGTCCTCATGTACCCATTCATACAGCACTCTATTGCTGGAAGAATCTAAACCCGAACTCTCGCATTGGTGGACCACTGCTCTAACCACTCAGCCACGGCTGCCACTCGTGGTGGTGTCCCTGAACTAGACACCTAATCCCTGACTGCTTTGCGAACGCTTACATAGCTGCCCACTGCTCTACTTGGGTGTATATCCTGTGCGACCTCCCTCAATCCCTCACTTACCTTCCTTCCGACCCTTCCTTCCCTCTGAGTCTACTGAACCTTCATTCCTTATCTCCCTTCCTTCCAAATCTCCCGATCCATCCATCCATCCATCCTTCCTTCCAAATCTCCCGATCCATCCATCCATCCATCC
>NC_056498.1:37226969-37232958 GCF_014905685.2 Nematolebias whitei
TCCAAATCTCCCGATCCATCCATCCATCCTTCCTTCCAAATCTCCCGATCCATCCATCCATCCTTCCTTCCAAATCTCCCGATCCATCCATCCATCCTTCCTTCCAACTCTCCCGATCCATCCATCCATCCTCCCTCCCTCCCTTCCTTCCTTCCTTCCTTGTCTACCGAACCTTCCTTCCGAGTTTACTGAACCTTCCTTCCGTCCAAATCTCCCTTTTGAAACTTCCTTCCTTCCAAACCTTCTTTCCTTCCAAACCTTCCTTCCAAATATTCCTTCCTTCCTTCCAAGTCTACTGAACCTTCTTTCCTTCCCAAACCTTCCTACCTTCCTTCCTTACGAATTTTATGAATCACCAAAAAAACAAAACAATAATAATCAAAATACACAGATACAGTTTGATGTATTTAACCCTCAAACACCAGATCGATCTCTGACCAGAATTTATTTATTTATTTATTAATAAATATATATTAACTTTGGCCATGAAAGTCTCTGAACACAACCTTTGATAGCTGATACTGTACTGGTCTAACACGGCCAGATGTGTTACTAATGTGAGGATGCAACAACAACAAAACAAAAACAGGAAAAAAGTCACTGTCATTTTAGGATGAAGAGCACTGCCTGTTGTAAATCATGGCACCAGATGGTGTTTGGACATCCAGGACACCGGTGCCGGCAAACTGCAGAACCGGCAGACAGTTTTGGATTTTGTAACGCAGCTCCAGAGGGCAGAGAGTGACCTCTGACCCCTGGCACACATAAAAAAAGGGCCTGCTGCTGACGAGTCGGGTAGTGAAGAAAATGTGCAATGCAAAAAAGACTGCACATGCTGGGACATGGACGAATGAAACGTTAAATAGCTAAAGTTTTTTTGTAAAATAGCTTCAGGACATTCAGAGATTGAGACAATGAGGCAGCCTAGAAGGAAGAAAGTGCAAACTATGAAACATTAGAACTGAGAGAAACCTCCAGACTTAATGCATTAAAGGACACAACAGACGCTCTTTTAAAGGTTGACAAAGATAATTTCTGATCCATAAAAATTCTTGGTTGACTGCACCTTCTAACAATGCATCCTGTAGAGCATTTAAACTAAATTATTCATAAGAAATCTGCATCACCATGTCATGGACACAAACAGAGAGGAGGTCGGACAATGCGTCCCCACAGGAGGGATGACAGATAGCCACAGTTCGTATGACTAAAAGCTGTGGGCACGGTTAAAGTGTGCATGAACAAAAAAAAAGAGAAACAGCACGCATCTGTAGAACCTGTCAGAAATATCTCGGAGCATGACGCAAGCGGCAGAGGCAGCGTGAGAACTCAACATGCAGCAGACGATGAATACATCTGACGTCCGTTTGAACAGCGTGCGCCCCGAGACTTGGGAGAGTGGACTAAAACGCTGCGTGCACAGATGTGCGTTGGCACATGTGGCCACGATTCTGAGTGTGTGAGGGGTAAAAATCATACCGTGTAGGTCAGCGGACCTACAAACAAAGGAAACAATGGTTTGGTCCAGCACACTGCCTGATAAGAGTTCTTGTGATGGGGAATTAAAGGTGAGAGAAATTAAAATATGATAAACAAGAAGAACTATTCTGAAGTGTCGCAGCAGCTATTGCCCCAAAATGCCAACAAACTTTCTACTGTAAACCCCAATTGAAGACTTCATTTGTAGGAACCTAAAGTGTGTATTTATAAGGTGCAGAAGTGTAAAGAGAAAAATACACAGAAGGCGAATGACTCCTTTCTTCTGTTCCCTCTTCAGGGGTCGCCACATTGGGTCACCTCCCTCCATATCACTCGGTCCTCATTCCAACTACCTCCATGTCCTCCAGGACTGCACCCATCAGCGTTGCCAGCATTTCTTGAAACCCACATTTCCTGAGATTCCCCATGACGTTCCCCTGAGTAAATCCTAAAATTCCTGGAGATACAAAACACTCAGAACTTGGTGATTTTTGATCATTTCCCTCAAATTCCCTCAGATTTCATTGTCCGGAAAATGTGATTTCCAGAATTGTTGGGATCTCTGCATGACATACCTCGAGAATGTTTATGGATCTCACCGTAGGGCGTTGGCTGATTATTCCATCCTTATCAGAACTCTTACAGTGACCTCGAGAGCATCTATGAACATGCTCACCGCTCTCGGCTCCCCCCTCTGCAGAATGTCTATGTCACTACGTGCTTGTTTGTGCGAGGTGTTTTTTTAATATTAGAGTTTAGACCACCACCGGGGGTCGCCGGTGCCCATGTCCAGCAATCACTGTGCAAGAGGCGGGGTACACCCTGGACAGGTCTCCAGTCCATCACAGGGCCACATAGAGACAAACGAGACAAACAACCATTCACTCTCTTCATGCACACCTAGGGACAATTTAGAGTTACCAATCAGCCTAACATGCATGTTTTTGGTCTGTGGGAGGAAACTGGAGTACACGGAGAAAACCCACGCATGCACAAAGAGAACGTGCAAACTCCGTCCAGGAAGGCTCCTGGACCGGGATTTGAACCGGCAACCTTCTCGCTGAGAGGCAGCAGCTCTACCAGTTGCGCCACCGTGCTGCCAAATCTTATCCATCCTTGTCAATCCTAAGGAGAACCTCAACATCTTCATTTCTGCCACTTCCAGTTCTGTCTGTCTTTTTGTTAATGCCACTGTCTCCAGACCATACAACGTAGCTTTGCTGCTTCCATTTTGACACAGGCTCAGGTTTGGTTTATTTGTCATATATAAAAATCAACAGAAGGTCAACACTGCAATGAAATGTTGAGGACGAGAAGAACCATCTCAACTCGTCAAAAAAGAAAACAAGAAATACCAAAGCATGCTGAAAAAAACCCCACAAAAAACACGGCGCCAAAAGTGACAAAGAAATATGTTTACAGTGAGGTTCTTTCAGCAGCATGACTCAGTTCTGTTAGCGGCGTGGTCTTGTTAGCAGTGTTAACAGGACCTCCAGAACTTGGTCCGGCAGACAGAGAACATCCAAGGTCTTCCCTGTGGAGCTGAACAGGTCAGTAGAGTTTGGTCCGTGCAGACAGGTGGAGGATCATGGAGACGGAGCCTGAAGCATAGTTGCAAGATGGCATGATGACGAGGTAGTAAGCTGGGCAATATATCGAAAATTAACCAACGCCGAAATTTATAATGACGTCATTTTGCCCATGTTGGTGTTTTCAGTGTTTTAAAAAAATAAAAAGAAAAGCCGTTTTGTTTTTTGGCTGTGTATAGGTAAGCTATGCTCATGTCCCTTTAAGACGCAGCGCTACGTTCAGTCTGTAGTCACGTGACTCCGCCCCATCCCGTCTGTAACAAGAAGTGAAAGAGACAGGTTGAGAAAATGGAGGAAATTTCTAATGTAGAAACGTCAGCGGCAGCGGCGGAGCTGGTCCAGGAGGAAGAGGAGCAGCTAATTTCCCCAAAAAATGAGTCATCAGTCGTCTGGCAACATTTTGCGTTCAGCAAAAATTATAGTGAAAAAAGCCGAGAGTAAACTATGTCAAGACTGTTGCGACAAGCCATGGCAATACATCCAACCTCTTCCACCACCTGCAACACAACCAACTCAAATGTGACCATTTCATTTATAAGAGATTGTATTTTTAATACTTTGTGTTTACAGGAAAGTTACTTCTAAATTTGTTCAGTTGTGCTAATTTGTTCCAAAACTATTAACAACTAAAAGTGCACATTTTCTTCATTTATTTGCAGAAGCTGTAGTTTTAAAGTTCATTAAAGTGGCAATAAAAAGGGAATCATGCCATTAATATAACTGGCTGTGAATTATTTATGCCGGCCCATCACATTATTTTCGGGGGTTGCAGTTATCGGCCATTTATCTTTATCGAGGTGAACTGATCAATATATTGTGATATTGATTTTAGGGCATATCGCCCAGCCCTACAAGGTAACGACACATAAAACTCTAAAGTGTTGCGGTCACACCCGTAGCGTGGGTGCGTAGTGTAGGCACAGAAAAAGAACAACGAGAACAAAAAAGACCGAGTTGAAGCGGCGCTCCCGTCAGTGCAGCCATACTGTGGCGCTCGTGACGTCACACTCGACACAGATCACTCCTGAAACGTTCCACCTTTTCTTGATACATGTCTAAAACGACCATTTATGATGCCAACTCTGGCAGCATCAGGTCACCAAAGGATGATCTCTGCTGCATTTTTCAATAATTTGTCGTGCTGTTCTGTTTTAAACAGTCACCGCTCCTAAAACAACACATCGTTATCTGTAATGACTTCCCAGTTGGACAACCGGTTTCCAGAAGAACAGTTTCATATCAAATGTATAGATAAGGATTAGGCTCGAGTTGTAGAAACATTTGGAGATGTGACATGAAACTTGTCAAAAAAAAAAGAAAAGAAAATTGCTTGGCGATGCATTGCGCAACATATTAACAGTCCTGGCAATAAAACAATGTTTGAGTCAGTGAACATTTTGAACACAACCATAAAATTTTAACTAATCATGCAAAAATGGTAATATATATTAAAATGCCAATTAAAACAAATCAAACTTTCTTTTTATGTTTGATTTATAGATTCAAGAGAAGAGTGAATAAAATAAAATAAAAATTGCCCCATGTCGCGGAGCAAAGAAGGGGAACTGGAAATACCATTCATTTAACCTTTATTTATACAGGTTAGTTCCCATTGAGCCTCAGGGACTCGTTTACAAGACAGACCTGTTAAATCTGAGCAGAATGAGAAAAATAAATGAGGTATCAATTTTATTTTTAGTGTGGCTGCATCTAGGTGTAGAAAAGGTCACTATCAAAAGTTGGTCGGCAAGTCAAAATCCAAGATGGCCACCACCATAGATATAAGTAAACTGGCCATTACGATCATTTGAGGTAACGATGGTTGTTAGCCGTGTAGTTTCCTCAAAGGACTAGGGCTGGACGATACGGCCAAAACTTATCACGATATATTTCTTAATTTCGGTCGATAACGATATAATTCGATATAAACAATATAAAAGCTTCAGACAAACTGTACAAATAAATTAATGTTCACCATTTATTTGTATTTAGCCTTCAAATAAATTTTAAACCACCGTCAAATAAACATAAAACTCTCAACTTTGTCAATATTAATAGTTTTAACTTTACACAACAACATAACCAAACCCATGCAGCGAGTTTCTCTTTTGATACAGCTGAGGGACACTGGCATACCAGTTGTTTTTACCAGTCTTATTGGGACCAACACTGGAATTGGATCATACATACATGTTAATTATTTACATTTTTTAACGAGTTAAAAATAAATAAATTACAGCGCACCATTAAATATTTTCCACTTTATGTATTTTACCTGATCTTTTTTTTTTTTTTAAAAAGCCATGGGAGGGGATGCAATTAGAAAATTTGTAACAAAAACAAAGAAAGAAACAAGACAAATAGTAATGTGCGCTCCAACGCTTTTTCACTGGCGTCCCTAATAAGGAAGCACAACAAGTAAATAGAGAGTCGAGGGGAAAAGAGCATCAGGGAAAGTCAAGCTGTCTTTCAAACGCCGAGCGCCGCAGCGTTTCACAGCCAGGTCTGCCGCAGCTCCGTGAAAACAAAAAGTCTGTCACAGTCTCACGTCGTCATTCAAACCACCTGACGGATAAAAAGGTCAGAAAATGATCTGTCATTGGCATAATTGCATCCGATGAAGTTGTGTATCGGCGGCTCGGCGATCCTCAGATTGCTTTTCACACTTCATTCATCCCGTGATAGAAAGGTAATCCCGAAGACACAGAAGTTTATCGTCGAAGCTCGTAGTGGAAATTGGAAGTTGAAAAGAGGGAGAGATGGAGTTCAGGGTGAATCCAAGGTGACGACGAATAAAAAACACACGGCCGAAAAAATATAAACAGGAATAACAAGAACAGTGAAAATGTTGATTAATGAAAAACAAAATGGCACCAGTAAAACTACTCAACTAGACAAATTACATTCCCTGTGAAAATGCA
>NC_056498.1:37242958-37259487 GCF_014905685.2 Nematolebias whitei
TTTAAACCCAGTTTTTAATATTGTGTGCACTGTACATGCTGTGCACTACTGCACATTCATCTCAGTCATCTTCATTGCGAATGCCAAAGTGTTTAAGAGCATATGAAGTGCAGCGTTTCCCCTAGATGACTTGCCATAGTGGGGTGCTCTTCTAGTACCGACAGTTTTCGAGGGGAGTTTCAGCGTGAGGGAAGAGGCAGTGTGAGCGCTGACTTTAGCTTTTTAGCTAGCGTGCCTGTATTGCGCATTGCCAGCTTAGTGCTACGTCAGTGCTGACGGGTGGCGGGGTCAGTTCGACGTGAAGTTCGGTTTGGTAGGTGGGCTGCTCGGTTCTTTTGGCAGTTTGGGGTGTCCTGCTTGTATAATTTGTCACTGTGGGAGTGCAGCTACTGCGTGCACTCTCAGGACATTATTAACTGCAGTGTTCCCTCAGTGCGGACTGAACTAGGCAAAAGGGCCTTGTCCTACTCCGCTCATGTTTCCTGGAATATCTTGCAAAAAGACCTGAAGCTCTTGACCTTGACCTCTCCAAGTGGCTTCCAACATCTTCTAAGTTCCTTGGAAAAACAAATGCAGACATGTTCTTATTTTTAGTTTTCTACATCACCTTACAACCTATATGTTTTTGTTTCGTTTTTTAAATACCATTTTCTTTTATTGTTCTTCTCAATTTGTATGCTTTTTATGATTGTCTACTGTTGTCTTTTTTTGTCTACTGTTGTCATTACTCTTCGTTAAAATCAGATCTCTCTTGTCAATGAGTCCCCGAGACTCAATGGGATTAACCTGCATAAATAGAAGTTAAATGAATAATTGTTAGGGAAACACTGAAGTGTTTATAAGAGAGTGGAAAAGGTTAACAAGAGTATGGGAAGGGTTTGTAAAGCTTTAAATATATATAAATATTAAAATAAATATTATTCCGCAACTTTGAAGAGTTTCACCTACTGTGGGGGTCTCTGGAATGTAACCCCACGAGGGCTCACCGAACACCTTTGTTGGGTTCCAAAATGGTAGATTTATTTAGGGTTTTATCCGTGGAATTACTCCAA
This sequence comes from Nematolebias whitei, assembly GCF_014905685.2. Classification (NCBI taxonomy): domain Eukaryota; kingdom Metazoa; phylum Chordata; class Actinopteri; order Cyprinodontiformes; family Rivulidae; genus Nematolebias; species Nematolebias whitei. The sequence goes on from NC_056498.1 coordinate 37,244,011, forward strand.
ATATCTTAACGTTTGATAATGTGTTAATAAGCCCATTATCAAGCTCCCCCAAAATGCTACAATGCATGGAAAAAGTATACCCAAATTAGATCAGCCGCCATTCTCAAACCCTTCGGATTACATGCAAAATTGGTCTGTCTATAAAAAGTATCACTGAATTTTTACCTTGGCGGTCAAAATTATTGGAATATATAACTGGTCTGTAGTTAGAACTTAGTGGGTACTAGAAAGACTGTAGATCGACTCAGTTCAAAGGGAAGAGGCTAAAGTTAGTTTGACACCTATTTTACAATAGATTTTCCAGCAAAAGACACTTCTTGCAGGTATAAAAGATGTCATACAGGGAAGGATGGCATCATTTGTGTATGGAAAGCTGTAGCTCAGCTTCATTGTGAAGTGGCCCATTTACTGACAACACCAACCATTGAAAGTTAATTACAACAAACTGTTTGGTTTGTGGTTGAATGCACCAATCAGTCACCATGTTAGAGACAATGACAGGTGAAGTGAATTACATTGATTACTTCTTACGGTGACACCCGTCAAGACATTTGATATATTAAGCAGCAAGTGAGCAGTCTGTTCTTGAAGTTGATGTATTAGAAGCACAAGAGACTAAAACATTTAGACAAGGGTAAAAATGTAATGTGAAGAGGGCCGGATCAGAGAGTTTCTCTGATGGAAACCACAGTGGAGGAGTTCAAGTATCTGGGCGTCTTTTTCACAAGTGATGGTAGGATGGAGCAGGAGATGGATCAACAGATTGGGGTCTCATCCTCTGTAATAAGGGCATTGTTTCGGTCTGTCTGGTGAAGTGAGATACATGCGGACGAAATGGGCTTCCTTCGCAGGGTGGCCAGGCTCAGGCCAGGCTTGGGAGCTCGGAGTAGAGCCGCTGTTACTCTGCATTGAGGGAGTTAGTTGAGGTGGTTTGGGCATCTGATTAAGATGCCTCTTGGACGCCTCCCTTTAGAGGTTTTCCAGGCAAGTCCCACTGGTAGGAGGCCCCGGGGAAGATCCAGAAGATGCTGGAAGGACTGTGCATCTTCTCTGGCCTGGGAATGCCTTGGGGTCCCCCAGAAGAAGCTGAAAACTTGCTGGGGAGAGGGATGTCTGTGTTTCTCTCCTGGACACGATTATGGATAAGCAGTAGAAGATGCATGGATAAATGGATGGATGGATTCTCCTTTTTTTAAGAGTCTGACTCTAATAAGTGTGAACACCAGAAGTTAGATCCAGTTCATTACTGGGACTGATATTTTTTTTGGACATTTGTGATGAACACCATTTTTCCATGGCGAGAAACTGTATAATTTGCCTTTTATTACAGCACACATTGTACAATGTGACACACATTACTGTCAAGACTTTATAATGGCGAGTTTGTACAGTCCAATTGGTAAGAGACAAGTAAAAATGTGCAGAAACAGGAGGCATGATTTGACTAGTAGTCTATGGTCTTTCATGTATTATTCAGTCACAGAATGCTTTCTTTAAACACTGGCAAAAGTGCTTTTTTGTTCCATTTGTTTTGAAAATGACAACTTCTAAATGCGCTTTCCATCTTTTTGGCTTTGAAAGATAACTTTGTATTAGCCAAAGTCACATTAGCTAATATCACTTTTGTTGTCTTCTCCTTTTTGTACTGCAGTATTACTACTTTTTGAACAGGTCAGATTGACCTGTTTATCAGACACCTACTTATAGGGGAGCAGTTTTACTCACATTAGTCCTCTCCATTGTCATGGTTGACCAAAGGTTGTCTCAGTGGTGTAGTCTACATTTTTGTAGTAGGTATACTGCGGTAAACTTAGTTTTACATTGGACACTGCTGAAGCCACGGAGTGCGAATGTCCAACGTAAAACTAACTTTAACGCAGTCGGCCCTTATACTGTGCTTAGAAACCAAAGTACACTGGTTAGTACAATGTCATTGTCAATTTATTTTGATTTTTAAGCATATTGAACATTTCCAAATTTCTCTGATGCTTATATTTGAACAAATGAACAACAAACTTTGTATAACAGTTGGCTTTGTATTTAAAACATTTTATAAAATTCATAAAACAGCATCAAAGCAAAACATGTCCAAGTATTACCGGTACGTATTAAGTACACAAGTATTAATTATACAATAACTGGCTGGATAAGTGAATGTAATAAACAAGTGCTGCATACCGATAGATTGTTACAGAAGCATTTAACTGCCGTTTAACGTTATCAGTGTCATGTGCCTAATATGTAATTTATCATTGGGCACTCTTAAGTGGGTATACTGGAATTCTTAAGCTTTTCTAGTGGGTATACTCCGCATGCCCGCGTATCACGTAGACTACACCACTGGGTTGTCTGTTTGACAGATGCAAGTTTCTACTAGCCTACCTACCCATTAAGTTCAAGGTATGGAAACATCACCCATACAGTATGTATAAAATATTTTCACCAGTAAATTCAGACAGTTCAGTCTGGGATTCTGGTGCTTTGTGTGAGCCAAAGCTGTCTTAAATATGGACCGTATTTGGCCCACTAGCCGCTTGTTGAGGAGGCCTGGTCCACAGCTCATCTACTTTGACCTTACTGTTTGCCAGTTTACCCACAGCGGGATTGATTTTGTGCTTGGAAAAGCTTGTTACCTTAATAAAACAATGTATTTTTTCCTTCTGGAACACAATAGTGCCCCATTTTATCAACTGTACTACACATTATACAAATGATTATTGTTAACTTCATGTTAAACCTAAAGATTATGGAGCTTAAAGTGGGTTCAAATGTCAGTTCATTAGAAATGTTTTTTCAAATATTGAAACGGTTTACTTATCTGCAATTACAGCCTGTTTTTGCAGCACTAATGGGTTCCAGAAAAACACTTGGTGCTGTGTGGGAGTGACCGCAGAAACATGTGAAAAACCCAAGTGTAAAAGAGTTGCAAATATGTTTTAAAGGCAGGAAGGTGAGAAAGACGCAAATGCTGCAATCTGGCGATGAGCTTTCTTGCTGGTGATAATTTGTCAGAAGACTTTTCCACTGGGACGTTAAATCAGTTTTTCCCATTAAAACAAGAACAATTTACCTAATTCAGAAACACGTCAGGAGGTGGAGAGCTGAGGTAGCATCTTTACTGATTTTCATGGACTGTCAGTTTCAACAAACGTGTACCACTTCAGCCATGTCGGATCCAGAGAGGTGTATTCTTATGTCAAAGCCCTCTGGTTTACTCATACTGCAGTGTGGTGATGCTCGTCCACTTCTTTGAGCCTCACATATTTCAATACTTTCCCAATCTCTTCATCTGTAGCCAATTTTTTAGACTTGTGTGTATTAACACCCTAACAAAGAGGTAAACGCTGTAGGAGGAACACACTGCACTGTAAGCACAGATGTCTTACCGCTCTGAGGCACAGGGACCTGCCACAGTCACACATTTTTACCCTTGTTGACTTCCTCCCTCCTCTTCCTCAGCTCAACCTGCCTCCCTCCTGTTTTCTCTCACTGCCCTGCGCCTGAACCCGGTGTGTGGACTGACTGTGATATTGGCTGTGTGGGTGACGGGCTCACTGGTGTGATATCAGAAGGGGAGAAAAACAGACCAGCCTCTCTTTACTTAACACCTTCTCCTCCTTCACCAGCTGCGGATTGAAGGAAGGACCGACAGCGAATGTTCATTTATTTTTCAAAAGGTGGCCATCGCTCACAGAGAGAAGCTTGGGAGTTCAAGGTCTCCTCATGAACCTATAAATAGCAGAAGACTTAAACTAAAGGAAACATTTTTGAGTTTCACTGTTTGTATTATTGTCTATTAGCCATAACTTTTAAACTGTGAATCCCATGTCTCACAAATTGAGAATATATCTCACATTCTGACTGGCTCTATATTTGAAAAACCCTAAAACAGATGGATTTATACAGTTTGGCTTCCTTTCAAAGGCTGTGAGGAGATAAAACAAGCAAAGAAGTATTTTTTATGTGTTCTCTTTAAAGTCAGCCAGTCATTATGCTTTTTTGTTATAACTGGAAAAACTATAAGATTTACAAGAGGTATACAAGAACTACAAGATGTATTTATTTTTTTTATTATTATAGCATTAAAAAAGTATTAGCAATGTATTCCTAGCTAGCTGAAACCAATAAACAAAAGGAATATTAAAAACCTTTCAGAGTTTCTATATGACTTAAGTTTCTAAATATACAGTTTTTGAGGACGATGTGATGGAAATTTTAAGAAGAAAAAAGTAACTGGTTGCTGTGGTGATTCCCGCCTTTTTCATTGTGGTGATTCCCGCTTTTTTCACTGTAGGGATTTTTGATTTTACATGTATTTTTTTAACAGTACAGTTTAATTTGATGATCCGTCTGGTCAATGTGATCATGACGGTTGACATTTAATGATAAAATTCAGAACTTAAAATAATAGCAAAAAATTGTGTTTGGGTGGCTGTAGTCTTTGATCTAGGACCATTTAATATTCTTATAAGTGCTAAATAAAATAATTTTTTCCACGTAGACTTTCATTTTCATTTTCTCTCTTCCACATTTACAAAGCAGTTTCAATCAGAACGATTTCTGAACATTTAAATAAGTCAAAATTTATAGCAACTATTATACTCCAAGACTTTTTGTGAAATAACTATAAAAACTTAAACTGCAACTATGTCAGAACTGCCAAGGTATCAAAACATTTGGTGAGCTAAGTCCATTTTTCTTAATGAATTTTGAACACGTTGGAGAATAACTCCACTTGGAGATATACCTGAGCTAAAACTCTCCAAGGAGGGTTAACTTCCTCCAGAAGGTTAGCTAAAAAAGCCTTCTGCTTTGATGGTGAAAATTCAGTTTTTGCTAAATGTATGGAGTGGATCCACAATTACAGATTTTGTATTTTACGCCAGTAATCTGATGCATTTATCCAGATTTCTTTTGATCCTAAAGGAATGGGTCCCTGTTGCATCAGGTCTAAACTTATTAGGCTATGGAGTGGATCTTCCAGAAAAGCCACCCACTGCCTTCCTCGTGCTGCCTAACCCGGCCTGATCCATCGATCGGGAACTAAGCACCGTCTTTAATTGGCTGGATGAGGTCGATACCCCGTGCAGACACAGAGAGGCCTGAAGGGGTTTATGTGTGCTTCCGTGCGTCTCAGCCAGTGAAAACAGTGGGAACCCTTAAGTCTCTTTCTTAGGGCAATCACAGTAATGAAGAGAAAATCGGCAGTTCAGAAAACCTCTGACTCACTGATTAACAGTCGGAAGCTCAGTCATTCATAGTCAAGACATGCCGACAACAGGTGCTACACAAGAATATATATATATTTTTTTTTCATTTAGCCTTTATTTATCCAGGTTAGTCTCATTGAGCCACGAGAACTCATTTTCAAGAGAGACCTGTTTAGGGAGCACATGGTGGGGGTTAAGGGCCTTGCTCATGGGCCCAGAGTGGGGCGAATGAGGGTGGGGGCAAGTGTGGGTGTTTCACCTACCCCACCCACAATTTTGATGTTGTCGGGGCCGGGGCGTGAACCGGCGATCTTCGGATCACAAGCCCACCTCTCTAACCTCTGCGCCACCACTCCCCCATATCCACCATACTGTCTAATTTCAGCTTTTCCCTTCTCAGGGATCGCCACAGCAAGTCATCCTCCATCTCCCTCTGTCCTCTATCCTCACTCCAACTACCTCCATGTCCTCTCTAACTGCATCCATATGTCTCCTCTTTGTCTTGTTCCTGGCAGCAATATCATCCTTCAAACATTATACCCACTGTCCCTCTGGATATGTCTGAACCTTCTCAGTCTGGCCTCTAACGTCATCTCCCAGTTGTTCAACCTGTGCTGTACCTCTGATTATCTCATTCCTAATCTTATCCATCCTTATCCGCCATAAGATCCTATTAATATCTGCCATACTGTCAGAACTGTAAACAGTATTAGTCTTAAATAAGCTCTAGAAAATGCATTTTTCAAAGTATGAACCACAAAGCATCAACTGGAAGGCTAGATATGTAGTCAGCTGATATTTCTGTAGTTGATTACTGTGTTGTGAGTTTGTTTCGTAGAAAATTGGTTTGTTTTGTTTGGAGGGAAACCTAACAGCACTCCTGCATCAACCCCTGGAAAAGTATTTTGAAATATATATTTTTTAAACGAGTGTTTTAATCATCTGCCTAAATGTTTGCCATAAAACAAACATTACAACATACAATGCCAAGTCCTTTCCTCACTTTTGATGCAAGCGTTCATTGAAGTTTCAACCTGCAGTACGAGCTAGCTGTGCTGCAATGCTAACGTTGACTTGTACATAAACAAGAAAAGGCAGAGATTTAGTTTCTGATGTGTTGTTTTTATTTCCATCCTTCTGTAAAACATGACACTCTTTGCTTCTGCTTGTGTCAAACTGAGACGTGATGCTCACAAATGATGCAAATCTTCTGAACAGCTCCTTAAAATGAACAATAGAAACAGTCAGTTGAATTTTTTTTTAATTCCCTTGTGTTTTCCTTCTCATACGTACGTACAAGATCCTCCATTATTCAGTTGAGTCAGAGAAAAAACAGGCAAAATGGAGGAGCGCAACAAATGTGCTCAGGAACAGAGGTGTGTTACAGGTTCACCAAGTCGCAGGGTATGGCTGTACAGTACTATGTACAACCTTACATCACTATGTATAGTTATACTATGTTACTGGTCATACCACATGACTAACTGCATGGATTAGAGCAGAAAAAAATATTTGAACACCTTGTTATTGTCAAAACATTGTAGAAGTGAATTTAGTATTGATGATAAACTAGAAAAACCTGAAACTGACTCTCAGAGAGAACTTCCAGGGTTTAAGGTATAAAATTAAAGTTAAATGGAGACACAATCTCTGCTATAATCTGGGGGCTATAAATATTCATCTTTTAGCCTTAGTATATATTGTTTGGAAATACTAAAGCTGCAGAAACAACCTCTCTCACTGTGAGAGAAACTCAACAGGCTGCTCGCTCCCACAGTGGGTCGGTGGATCTCTCTCTCTCTCTCTCCCCACGCATGCGTCACATCTGTACCATGATGTCGACGCAACAAACACATTAACATTTAATACAAAGTTAGATTTTAGATACAAAAGTCCCGGAAGGTCAGGCGCGGTGCAGGAGGAGGGGGTGTGGTTGATGGTGTAGCAGCACTGGTACCTTCCCCGGCTGCAGTGAATTGATCACATGCAAATATATACGTTTAATGATTTATTACACCACCTTCATGAAGAGGTGGGCAATCCCGTTAGGGTAGCGGGGTGTCCTCCTTCATTTGCTACAGGTGAGCTTTCACCTGCAGTTTTTCTGCCGCTCACACCCGGACTCACCGTGCACCAGACAGCATGACCTGCCCTGCTCTGCTCTGATTGGCTCAAACTGTGGCTCTGGTTGTCTTTATTGGTTGAAAGCAGCGTCAGTCTAATTGTGGCTTTAACAAGAACACAACAAAACACTTTCTTCCCACTCATTTTTACAGATGACGGAAATCTGTCCTGGTTCTGTGCAAAATGATGAAAAGCAGTTGCGGCGACGGAGAACTTAGCCCATGCTAATTATTCAAAATTGAACGGCTCTTGAAAAGAACAGATCCAGAAAATCCAGCTCCCATCAAAGAGACATAAATCCCATATCTAGTAGAGTTGCACTCGGGTCCAAAAAATCTGATACGACCTGGTCCCAGACCGCAGCCATCAGCTCCGAACTCCACCCGATCTGACGAATTAACAGTAATCACAGGTCCTAACCAAACCCCCCCAACATTTTTAATTAAGCTTTGACTGCTTATACCATTGACTAGTATTAATAGTCGGCGGACACACACGGCTGAGTAAAGGGGGCAGAAGATTGGAGCTGAGGAGCCCTCAAAGCGCATTAAATGCTTTCCCTGCTTCTGCCGGCATCAAACCCTGCAGCTTTGACATGTCAGAAATTTTGTGATCTCACTTGTTTGGGTCGTTGGCCACGCGTGTCCGCTGAGTGCCACAACTGAATGAACGTCCATTTGGGCTGATGGATGGCTGGCAGTAGTCCATCTGAAGCTGAACTGAACTTTTTACCTCTTTCAACCGGACGGTCAGCGCACGATCAAATGGCCGCGTGCAGCAGGTGATTGTATGGCAAGCCATGTTGGCATATAACTGAATCGTCGGCCACGCACCCCTGACGCAATAAATAAAAACAATAAATCCCGAAACAGACCCGGCCCACACATTAAGCTCATTATTATGGCCCAGCCTGGTTGGAATCTGGGTCGGGCCGGGCTCTGGGTTCGGGTTAGAAATGACAGCTCTAATGTCTAGTGTCAACTTAAATATTTTAGCCACCCTGAGGAGGAGCTACAGCCTGGACAGATGGTAGCTCTTCAAAAGGCCGAGTTTATTTCTGTAGCTTATTTAAAACCAGCCCATTGCCATCTTTAAATATTGCAGTAAAATAAAATGACAATTAAAGTAACATGTTGAACTACTATTTAGCTAACAAAATTACTAAAGAAATTAGTTTTTAAAGTATGAAACATTTACTTTGAGTTTGTTTCAAATTTTACAATTACGTCTAGTAAATTTTATACCGCTAATTTGATTTTTACATAGGTTAGAATTTGACATGTGCTACTATTTCCCCCCACCTCTGATATTTGGGAATCTCCGGTTATAATAGTTAAAGGAGAACAAGTGCCTGATAAGTCGGGACTTTGTTATTGTATTAATTTATTGCACTGAATCTTTTCAGTGTCATGTTTTTGCCTGCAGCCAAAAAGCTTAACTTGGACTTTACTATTAAAAAGATGCATTCTTTTAACAAATGTGCGATACTTGAAAATGACAGTCTGTACAACAACAAATGTTTCTCGAAAATCTGTATTTATTATTTTGTTTTATTGTGAATTGTAACTAAACATTGTGCTGTTTGTGCTCAGAAGCAGGAAGATGCCTCTCCTTGTTAGTCGCCGTCTTCAGGCAGCAGGACAGTTTCACTTCAACTCAGTCCATCTTAAATTAGCCCAGACCCCGAAGAAGCGGCAACATGTCTGGATCTTGTTTATTTTTCTCCAGGGGTCGAGTTTTAACTTGGAAAGGCAGCAATGAACCACGTTTCCCGTCAATGATCCTTAAACAGATTTCCTGAACCAAATCCACATTTTTACCTCTTGACGTTTTCAACCTGTCTGTCCTGCTCATAAATTACGTCATTGTGGTTTTTTTTTAAGAAACTCAAATTTCATGTACTTAAACTTAAAGGTTTTCATTCATTCATTCAACCTGAGAGACCTGTTACATACAACATATAGAGTAGACAAGGAAAAGAGAACACGAGGGTGGAGGAAGTAAAAAAATTAATAAAATCATGTCTCACACCATGTCCTGGTAGGTGCACAATATAAAAGATGCAAAAAAATACCTTGCAACATACAATGACATCACCATCATCATCAACTTTATTTATAAAGCACTTTAACACAGCCACAGCTGAAACAAAGTGCTGAGCATCAGTTAAAAACAAGAAAAGAAAACGATGAGGGAAACAAATAAAATCAATACCAATAAAAATGAAGTAAAATCAAGTCTCAGTTGGATTGAAGGCCAATGAGTAGAGATGAGTCATGACATCAGAATACATTTATGCATAGAGGTCGACAAAGGCGGCGAGTTGTCCATAGACACTTAGAAAGTTCCAAAGTTCTGATAAGATGGTACAGTGTCTATCAGCGGCACAATTCTGATAAGGCCACATATGGTCTCGAGAGGGGGGCAGGCAGAGTTTCTTAGTGTACGCATCCTCCAGGAGCAATCTGAGATAAGTTGGCCTGTCCAAGGCCAATGGGGAGGCCAAGTTCAGATGAAGTGTTTTGGGCAGGCTGACTCGACATGTCTGCCTTCAGTTCTGCTGCTACACTCAATGATGAATCCAAACAGCCAGATCTGTGGACATTCTGCCAGTCCATGCTCGTTAGCCTTCTCCAAGGTCGAATCCTTCATACCGGCAAGTCCTAGGAGCTGCAAGTGGCCCGCGATTCTCGGAAACCGCGTCCAACGTACGGTTCAGCTCACAAAGCATATTAGTCCGAGAGCTCGAAGCTCGGAGTAATCCTTCAGATAAGGCTGGCAGCTTTACGGTTACTGCTGCCGACATCTTCCTTATTAGCCAATAAACCAGGTATCGGCCGATATGCTATACGATATTCTACACGATATTCTATACGATATTCTATACGATACGATATTCTACGATAAGGTAAAAAGCATTTACTCATGTAAAGAAAGTGTCTATCCATTTAAATCCAATACTCAGAGAGAAAAAAAATACTTTGCAATCACGTCTCATCTTCGTTTAGAGCCGTTTCAAGGAATCGTTTAGTAAAAATAACGTGCCATTACCGTCAATGGCATCAGGTGCACATAAGAGTGATTTAGTCTAAATAATGTTCTACAGCTGAGGGAAGATTAATTTATTAATAGAGCATTGACACAATGCAGGTGTCTGTATAAATAGAAGACATCAGTAATCTTGTTCCTGCTGTAACCTCCGGCTCAGAGTCTTTTTCCATCACGATAAACTGCTCTTTTATCTGCGCAAACTGAATTCCTAATCTACCCTCCCACTCAACAGTATGCCTTTCATTTTCTACAGATGAAAATAAAAAGTACCCTGCTCTGCAGTGAGAACAGAGCGAGCGCTCGGCAAGAATTAATTAAAGTACAAGAAAACGGATTGAAGCTTGAAATTTTCCAAGTTTGCTCTCATACGTGGGAGCTTGTGGGTCTGATGATTTCAAACTCGGAATGAAAAGAAAACAAGAGGAACCATCAGGCGGAGGAGTTTAAGGACGTGGACTTGTTCACCAGTGATGGTAGGATGGACCAATGGATTGGAGCCTCGTCCTCAGTAATGAGGGCGTTGCTTCGGCTTGTTGTGGTGAAGAAAGAGTTTAGTCCAAAGGCAAAGCTCTCAATTTAAATGGTAAATGGACTGTACTTATATAGCACCTTTCTATCTAATCAAGATACTCGAAGCTCTTTACAACACAATCTGTGCTCTCATTTATCCAGTCATACAGCACTCTACTAGACCTCTACAAAAATAATCTGAATCTACAGATACTAATCAGAGCTTTATCACACTCATACAGCGATGGGACACACATCGGAGGCAATGAGGGGTTCAGTGTCTTGCCCAGGGACACTTCAACATGTGGCTGCTGGTGGAATCGATCCCCCAACTCTCCCATTGGAGGATGAATGCTCTAACCACTCCGCCACAGCTGCCCTAATTTACTGAAGAATTTACTGGTCTGTCTACATTGGAACGCTTCGTTGAGATGAGGAGGTTTGAACCATGACTGAAAGAACAAGATCCTGGATACAAGAACTTCTTTCGCAGGGTGTCCCGGTTCAACCTTAGAGATAGAGTGGGGAGCTCCATCGTCCAACGGGAGCTCGGAGGAGAGCCGCTGCTCCTCCGCATCAAAAGGAGATGCACTATTGTAGTACGTTTTTCTTCTGTACTTTTTCGGCATCTTCCTCGTTCCATAGCTTGTGTGCCATTTCAACAAACCATAAATCAAAATGTTCAGCTCTTTCAGGAAAATCCTGCCATGACTTTTGGTATTGGTGCTTTAGCTTTTTGAAATATTTAGTCTTTTCTGCCATATTTTTTTTCCTCATAGAAAATGAATTGAGCTCATTTTACATCCTTCGAATCTTGTTTACGTTTTACTGCTGCTTTCACATTCCGTTCTGGTTCGGCTGCTTTCAGCTTCTGCGTGCAATAAAAAATAATCAGCAATTTTTGACTCAGTTCGGCTGTTTTTCAGCTGTTTTGTGATCCTTTCAGTTTCTTTCTGCTAACTACAACATTTTTGTGCTTTAACTTTGTTTTGTTAATTTCAGCTTGTTATTCTCCTTTTAGCTTATTTATGCAAGTTTCAGCTTTTCCTACTATTTCAACTAGAATTTAGCTTCTTTTATGCTAATTTTAGCTTTTTAGCAAATTCCAAATTGTTGCACTAATTTAAACTTTTTTCAGCATAATTCGGCCAAAAATGTTCTCTCTCCACTTCCTTTTGATAATTTCAGCTTCTTTCGGCCTTTTTAACTACTCTTCAGCTGTTTGTTGCCAATTTACTTTATTTTTGTAAATAATTTCTACATTTTGTGCTCATTTCTGCTTTTTTTTTTTTTTAGCTTAACTGGGCAAACATGTTTTCTTTCTGCTTTCTTCTGCTAATTTAACCTTGTTCATTTTTTTTTCAGTTATACCTTTTTAGCATTTTAGCTATTTTTGGCTGTTTTCAGATAAATTCATGTTTTACTTTCTGCTACTTTCAGCCTAATTAACCTCTTTCTGCTAATTTCAGCTTCTTCTGCTCCTTTCAGCTTAAATATGCTAGTTTTAGCTCTTTCTGCTATTACAGCTACTATTTAGCTTTTTATGTAAAATTTAGCTTTTACAGCTAATTCCACTTTTTATTTAAACTCATTTCAGCTTTTTCCGCTTCCTTTTGGTAGTTTAAGCTTCTTTCTGCCTTTCAGCTACATTTCAGCCATTTTTTTCAGCTTTTTTAATTGCTTGCTTTTTTTTCTGCTAATTTCTGAATATTTAAACCAATTTCAGCTAATGTGTTCTTTCTGCTTTCTTCTGCTAATTTAGGGTTTTCTTCCATTTCAGCTAAATTTTGGCCTTTTTATTAGCTAATTTCAGCTGTTTTTCAGCAAGTCCTTCCGCAATAAGCATTCAAATGGCATTTTCACAGGAAATTCAGTTTCATGTAAAAATCACTATTTTATGCTTTAATGCTCTAAAAAAATTAATTTTCATTTAATTTAGAAAACACAAAGTGCACATTTTGAAAGCTGTTCTGGTTTTTATGGTTCTTTTTTTCGTTGTTGAGTCTTACCGTTTTATTTCCCTCCAGAACCGGAACCAGACTCTGCAGCTGGAGAGAATGTGGCCCCTTAAAGATCCGGTCCAGAGAGAATCCCGGGAAGCTCAAACGAATGATCTCGTTACTCATCGGCACCACAGCCGAGAAACAAACATCTCGCACACTCGTCACAAATAATGAGCTTTGGGGAACCGGGTTATCGACGCCGAGATTTACATTTATGACACACTCAAGTGCTGAATTATTAAAAAAAGCACTGTTAAAACCCCGAACAGGAAGTCTTACGGTAGTCATTAGCAACAAAAAGGGACAAACAGGAAGTAAAAAGCCAAGTGCTTATTTAATACACTTGACTGTTTCAGTTTGGTTTTTATAACGAGACCATGTAAAGGTTTAACCGATCCTGATTAGTGTGAACTAAGGTCCACTTGGATCCGCTGCTGCTTCATCGGGGTCAGGTTTACCGAATCCCACGCCGGTAACACACATAGCGTGCAGTCGGAATAAATAAAGAGCATTTTGAATAATGAGTAGTGCTGATGCACAAACACAGGTGCAACTGGCTCGGTTCACTAATAAAGCAAAGCAGCCGAGCAGGAGAGGCGCAGATTAGTGTCGAGTTGCAAACGAGCAAAGCCGTTAATCACCGGCAGCCTGTAATTTACCAATAACGAAGAGCACGGCTCCTTTCTGCTCGCAACACCCAGCGTATTAGCACGGACCTGCTAGAATAACTAAAAAATTCTCACTCCATTACATTTGCTCAGATCAGTGCTTTAAATCCAGGTGCAGGCTTTGGGCCATTCAAACTTTGAGAATCATATGAAAAATGTTCATTTGTCTGAAGCAGGAGAAGCAACCATCCATTTTCAGAAGGTTTGTTTTACACACGTTGGGTACAAATTCACTTCAGACTAGAGTTGCATTCGGCCCAAAAAATCATCAGCCCGTAGTCGTCATTTTTGAACTTGACCCGACAAATTAACAGTAATTACAGGTCCGACACCCCCCCAACATTTTTTATTAAGCTTTGACTGCTTATATAGTTACTGCATTAACGGTCGGTGGATGCGCTCAGCTGAATAAAGGATGAAGAAGATCGGAGCTGAGGGGATGTTTGTCCTTTCATGGCCGTCAACGCGCATTAAATCCCTGCCTCTATCTGCATTCTGCATTATTCAGACATGGACCCTACTCTGACATGTCGGACATTTTGTGATCTCACCTGTTTGGGTCATCGACCGCGTGCGTCCCGCAGAGTGCAGCAGCTGAATGAACGTTCATTCGGGCTGACGGATCGCTGGCAGTAGTCCATCTGAAGCTTAACTGAACTTTTTACCTCTTTCAAGGCCGGTCAGCGCACGGTGAAATGGCCACATGCAGCAGGTGAATGTATGGCAAGCCATGTTGCCATATAATTGGATCGTCAGTCATGCGCATCCGCTGACACAATCAAAAGCCCGATACCGACCCAGCACTTATCCGGGTCGGGTGGGGCCAGGTTTGAAATAAGAGTTCTGCTTCAGAGCTGGGCCACCACCGTCTCCGCCAATATTGTTCCAGTAATGGCGTTGAGCATCGGCTGATCACGTTCTCTTCAGAGCTTGGCCACACCTTCCAGATGAGATCACAGCTCATGGAAAGTTATGACACTAAATCATGTGACCAGCTCTCAGCCAATGAAACTCCATTATCCATCCATCATCTTTACCGGCGTCTTCTTTTTCAGGTCGTTATATGGGATTTATCCAGCAGTCACTAAGTGAGAGGCGGGGGACACCCTGGGCAGGTCTCCAGTCCAGCACAGGGACACAGAGACAAACAAGTCAAACAAACATTCACTCTCTCACACCTAGGGACAATTTAGAGTTACCAATCAGCCTAACATGCGTATTTTTGGTCTGCGGGAGAAAACTGGAGTACCCTAAGAAAACCCACGCAGCACGGAGAGAACGTGCAAACTACACCCAGAGAGGTACCCGGCCGGGATTTGAACCAGCGGCATTCTTGCTGAGGCGCAACAGCTCTACTAACTGTGCCACTGTCTCATCTTTAAAATATCAAGTGATATTAGTTATACTAGTGATTAAAACACTAGCGTTAGTGCAGGTGTGCAACTGAGAATTTCTTCCTACCGGAAACGGACTGAAAACAAAAGGTCCGCCTTGTTTCAACACAAGAATAAGAGGCTATAAAAACAAATGCATATTACCCCACATAACTTGCCATGGCAGGGCGCTCAACTGGTCCATGATTTTTGTTCGCGTGGGGGCGGTGACGGATGGAGACTCGTCCTAAGCTGCGCAGCGTGCTGTTTAAACCAACAGTTTTAGAGCAGGGTGTGTGAGAGGAGAGAGACAGAGACACATCTCAGCCGCACGCTGTCTGAACAGACGGGTTCTTTTTGTTGTTTTCGGTGGGGGGGTCAGCGTGGGGAGAGACAGACACACATCTGAGCCGTGCGCTGTTTGTACAGACAGTTTTCGAGTGGCGGGAGTGCGTTCAGCGTGAGGGTTCAACATGAAGGAAGAGGCTGTCTTTAGCTTTTTAGCTAGCACACCTGCATTGCGAGCCGCTAGTTTAAC
>NC_056498.1:37259587-37259791 GCF_014905685.2 Nematolebias whitei
GGTGAGTGGGGGGGTGGGGTTCGGTAGACGGGGCGCTCGGGTCTGTTGACGAGGCGGGGCGCCCCGCTTGTATAGTGGTAGAGGAAACACTGGATTCATTAAGAGCTTACTTCTAAGTGTGTGAATTTTTCCATTTTCTGTTGGGACTAATTCATGACTTTTGTGACCTACCTTATTCTGCTAAGGCAAGAAACTGTACGGTCC
>NC_056498.1:37262791-37272561 GCF_014905685.2 Nematolebias whitei
TGTAAAAAAAAGAAATAAATTATAGCTTATGAATTTAGAAAAAAGTTTATTTTAATCTGTGGAAAAGTTAATCCACTTTTAAGTAATAAAGCAAAAAACTTAGTAGTGTGTATAAAAACTAGTCTTTTTGTTGGATATTTAATTTGTGACTTATTGAATTTTACATTAAAAAAAATATATATGTTTTAGTATTTTCTAATTCTCATTCTTGTCCTAAAAATATCCCAAAGAATTTCTGGCACTGCATTAGTAGTAATATTCACGTAATTTCAAAAAATACTTCAAAAGAAAACTGCTAAAACTGTCCTTTTCTGTTGTGGATATAAAATAAAATTGTATTGTATTAGTTTAAAGCTTCAAAGAGCCTCAGACGAGGGACTCAAGAGCCACATGTGGCCCCAGAACCGCAGGTTGCAGACCCCTTTGGTAGTAGCTGAGATTGTTCCCTAACACAGACTCTGGGTGCCAACAGATCGAACGCGCTCGTGTGATATGTTTGATTTTTGCAGATGGGTTGTAGGTCGTGTTCGTGCTCTTCGCCTGGGTAAACATGGCGTTCAGGCTGATTGCAGCACTGCTTTTAATGAAGGGGGGAGGACACACACAGGAAATTAAATTGATATGTAAATGATGGATATTCTCATTTGAGTTGAAGGTTGACAGTGCAACAGCATTAACCAGCTTATGAGTTAATAATGATTTTCACCCCCTCCCTCCCTCCCCCTCCTCTTCGTTCCTTCGTCCTCGCTCGGACGCCAACCCACCATCTGTCCCCAATTCCCAACTCTCCAGAGATTTCCCCCTAAGCTCCTGAATAATCAGTTTTCCTCAGAATCTGGAACTTTAATCACAACAAGCAAGTGTTTCTAAAAGTAGATGTTCGCCGGCTTGTCGCTCATAAGACTCGTCCACACGTCTTCCCTTTTATCGTTGCGGTGCTGTGTGAGAACAACCAGATGGCCGTGAATACATTTCAGATGGACACAGAGTATTGGACAGCTCCTTGTAGTGCAGAGTAGGAAAACAGAAGACATGAGCTGCGGTTACGGCACACCAGAGGCAAATGACTGCAAAATAATCACTGCAGTTATTAGGAACCACCGGGGTTATTACTTTCACACCCCGCTCTTTGGTATTAGCTGGAACAAAACAGACCAGTCAGTAGTTCTTGCCCCACAGACTTCGGTGATTGGGAAATGATATTAAAGCAGACAGTGTGTTCCCAAGTGCAAAAAGACAAGAAAATAGGAAGAAAACAGCTGAGAGAGGGAGAGAGTGGGGATGCAGAACACATGAAAGTGAACGCAACGTGTCACCTCTGATCGCAGAAATGGACTCTGGTTTCAATGTGTTGGCCAGAAATCAGATCCAAGCTGAAAGCACATTAGGGATGGGGTTTCATGCTGCAGGGAGCACAGAGAGCCACAGGTTTCCTTCAAGGTGGCGGTATGTCCGAAGAGGTGCAAATATCTCTGTGGTCCTTAACTTGATAAACCCCAGAGTTTCCTTGAAGCCCCTTCTCAAAAAGAGCATGTCCCCCACCCCCCCACCCCCAAAATGGAGGGTTTCTGTGCAATTACAAACTAAAGCAAACATTTCTGAGATTTCATCTGAGGTGTAAGCACTACAGCACAGAAAATGAGAATGGAACTTGGGTATTTCTTTCCCTTGCCTGAAGTTTTTTCTGCAATATAGAATATATAGCCCACTGGAAAATATGCTGAAGACTGAAAACTGTAAGAAACAATGTCGCTACATGTAGACCTTACCTGTGCAAAGTTTCATGCTGCTGACGTAAACTGAAGTTAGAGATCAATAGCCAAGATGAAGTTCTGCATTTGTCATTTTTTGTAATTTGTTTAGTTGACGATTCAATGGTTTGTGGGTTTTTAACTGAGTTTGATGATGATGTGGGAGTTCCAGATTCACTTCTTCTCTCAGTCACTAGATGGCGCCAGACTACCACACCTGAGACCAATCTCCTTGCTGAGACACCCAGTGCATATGAGGTATCTGATGACTCTCCTTCAACGCTGGCGCATTACCTTGCCAATGGTTCATGCTTCTAGCCATGTAATATTCTAGTGACCTAAGTTTACTTACCTTTTGCTGTTTCCAATGAACCTGCTGAGACCTAACTGTTCTTGGACTCCTTGTGAAATTCTGGAAGTCTCCTCGTGACCTCCTCGGCTGTCTTTCTTGCTTTCCAACCACTTGCCCACCAGTGACTACTTACCACGCTGGACAACTATTGCTCACACAGGATTACTAACCAGTGATTCTCCAACATCATTCACAGACCATTAAGAATCAGAAGAAAATCTAATTAAAACCATCCCTGCTGAACTTCAGTGCTGACCCTTCTCCTTGATCCTCAGGGTTCCTGATATTCTCCTGTGATTACATTCACTGTAAATACAGGTACTGAACTTGCATTCCTGTGTTGTGTTGTTCATATTCGGTCCTTTCGCTCTGGGTATTCAAGCCTTGTGACAGATCATAGAAATGGTTTTCATGAGCTTTTAGACAAGATTCTGACATTTCAGTGAATACCCCTCATGTTTATGTTTAAACAGACCTTCTGTCACTGGAAGTAGAAAACAAGAAGTGCAATGATGCCTGAAGCCTTAGACCTCATTACATGCCATTTTTAAGTGTTTAGCCATTTCTCATTTTCTCTGATGCCGGGGCTTTTTGAACACAGGTTGAGTTGCAGGTTTTTTTGCGTTTGCAAAAATAGATGACAAAAAGTAACAACGATGGATAGAAGAGTGCTGTTTGTGCTGCTCACCTTTTCAACCCGTAGGAGCAACACAACCTCATTTTCAGTCCAAACGAACATTTGTGTTTTTGTTTCACCATGTTTTATGTAGTTTCTTTTAAGCTCAAGAATAAAATGGTTGTGCACATGAATGTGCCACAGAAACCCAAAATTCATAGCACCAGGTGGTGATCTGGCATGGAAACTACAGGGGATTCAACGAGCACAGAACTCCTGTGTAGACGTTTGACAATTCCCACGATAAACATAAAAACATGGCCAACATTTTGGAGATTATGATGTAAACATGGCATTTGTAACAAAGACAAGTCTCTTATTGCACCATTAACTTCTTTCTCTTTGCATCGTTAACAAGTTTTACAAAATGTCAGCTCATTAAGGTCATTAGGACGTTTTATCAGACCCTAATGACTCTCCAGTGGGAGGGGAGGGAAATTAATCTGCATGTGAACCTAGCTTTCACAACTCAACATCTCATGCAGTTTAAAGCTTGGAGATTCACGATTTCAAGTTTAAGAAAAACTTTACAAAGCTCTCTGGATAGGGAATAAAATACATTCAACTGCACAATAAAAGACCAGTTATTTCCATAACACTTTACAATCAGGTACACAAAATTTGATGAACTACTAGGAAACGTCTCAGGAACAAATCAGGAGCTAATGGATAGTTAACCAGTACTTACTGGGGAACACACAGCCAAGTCTTATTGGGGGACTACTGGTTAGTTACCTTGTAAATGAAGAGGAACTAATCAAGAACTTATGGACAGTTACTAAAGAAACCAAAGAGGAACAAATCAGGAGCTAATGGGTAGTTAAACAGTACTTACTGGGGAACACACAGCCAAGCTTTATTAGGGGACTACTGGTTGGTTACCACAGGAACAAACAAGTAGGTGATGGCCAGGTAGTGATTAAGTAATGACTGGTTCCTCAGTAAGTACTTGGTATGATGCTTCACTACATCAATGAACAAAATAATAACCAGGCAATGATTTGGTACTCAGTAAGTGATAGTCAGACATAGTAAAGATGACACCAGTACAAGGTTATGAAATGTCATCAATAGGTTGACAAAATATAAAATCCAATGAAATCAACAATCACTAGGAAACAGGTTTTTGACAATTACAAGCTGTGACCTCACTGGTGCAGGGTTTATTCAGAACCCATGTAGAGAATTTCTCCTCTGTTTCTGTGGTAACTAACCAGTAGTCCCCTAATAAGGCTTGACTCTGTGTTCCCCAGTAAGTACTGTTTAACTACCCATTAACTACCCATTACCACCCAGTAGCTCCTGATTCGTTCCTGAGGTGTTCCCTAGTAGTTAATAAAATTGTGTGTACCTTATTAGTCCTTAGTCCATTTTAAATATCTAAAGCTCAAATTTAGTCTGGCTGTAGCTTAGCATCATCCTTAACTAAAAGATAACACAATGTGTAACTTTCTTGCTATTATTTTCAAGGTTTGACTAAAAGAGCTGCAACTCAGTCATTTCTCCACATAGAATAATCTTAGTCTAAAACCTTGATATGAAATGAAACTTTTATTGTTCCCCATTGCAAAGCAAAGAAGGGGAACTGGAAATATCTTCACACCTTCCCCTTCTTCAACGCTAGTGTCTGTAGGTAATGTTGAAGAAGGGAGAGAAACGAGATCCTAGAATTTCAAGGCGAGATGAAGACATGATCCAAAAGGGTGAGTAACATTGGAAAGAGTGACAGGTTGGTGGTGCACAGTGTTTGGTCCAGGCTGATGTTTGGCTGTTGCAGGAACAGAGTGGTTATAGACATGGTTACAAGGAGAACTCAAGAGACACAGAAGGGCAGGACTTGAAAAGGAACAAGGAAAAAAATCAAAGGTTAGTCGTTGTTTCACAAGGGATATGTTATCGGCTGTGACAAGTTACCAGAAGGTATCATAACGTTCCAGCGTCTGACGAATGACTGCCAAGTTCTTAAGTACCCAGCAAAGTAGTAATCAGGATCAGGTGTGGAAGGATAGATGATTGAGATGATTGTCAGTTGTGGAGAAAGTGATTATGACAGAAAATCTAGGAATGCTACAGTATGTATTTGTATGTGTACACATTGTGAGCTGGATAACTTCAAAAATACAGTATGTAACATGCCGACTTCCACTTTAATATGTGTCTACATCTAGACATAAGAAAGGTCACAATCAAAAATTGGGTTGGCAAGTCAAAATCTAAGATGGCCACCAGCATATAGATATGTAAACGTGTTTTCTAGTTTTTGTAATGCACAGTTTTTCCACGTGATTGGGTTGACCATTGGTTGGTGGATAAAAATGCTTCCTCTACTCAACAGGATCCATCACTCTGCACTGCTTGGGACAAGCAAAACATGAATAAAAATAAAAATCTACCTCTATTGTTGTAGATGGTGTAACTTCTACCCACTTGAATATCTTGTACCAAAAACATTAAGGTTTACTTGCATTCCCAGTTGTATTTCAGCTCAGAACAATGACTACATTCACTGTAGAACAAGTAAAAACATTCACTATTCAAATCCCTCAGCGATGGGGTACATTGGCGCACCGCTTGGTTGATATACATTTAGTTGCTATATTGTAAAACCAGTGTTCTCTTTCTGTTCTCGTTCATAATTTTAAGACTGTTGATCATTTTCCTGGAACCGTCCCAGCTGAGCTCATTGGACGTGAGAAGAGAAGTGCTGTAGCTGGTTTTTGTGCTGTCAGATCATTACAACCACAGCCAGGCTCGGAAAACAATTACACCAAATGTTTTGTTTGAGCCAGACCCCCTTGATGCATCATCAGAGGAATAAGAGGAGAAAAAAAGGGACAGGACAGAGAGGAAGATGATGAGGATGAAGCTGAAATGAAGGCACGGATGAAAGGCTCGAAGACGAAAGAACGGCCGTGAACCCAGGCAGAAAATGATTGTAAGAAAGGGGGTTCAGAAGATAATTATTTGAGGTTAAACATTGTACCTGGCTGTGTGGAGCCGTCAGCTGTTGAAAAAGCAGAGCTGAGGTAATGAAAACACTGATGGGGCTCTTTGTTCGCTGCTCTCAGTCTTGTAACGCTGATGTTTGATCACCTAAGATGAGCAGAAGGGAGCAACAGTGTGGATGATGACTCATCAGGACATGAAAAAAAACTTCATCATCCTTTAGTCAAATGTTTGTTATTATTACACCAGCTTTTTCACAGAAATGCAAGGACTTACAAAATGTCTAAAACACTTTAGGCAGACTGTATAAACAGAGTTGGTGATATAAGTTTCTGTCTGGCAGAAAGTCCAAAGGAATCAAACAAACTAAAGAATAATATAATGCAGTGTACCTTCCTGTCTGATCTGATGGACTGGTCAGAGATGATCCTGGTCATTCTGGATGAAGATGTCAGAGACACAAACTAGGACTTGACTTTGAGCTTAAACGTCAACAGAAGGTGGTCTTTTAGATAAAAACTAATATATAAATAAAACATGGCATAAAAATAATGCAAAATATAACAAACAATAAACCAATACCCTTCGTTGCTGACGGCTTTGAACTGTGTGAATGCTTGTAGTTTTCGAGATGAGTGTTTTTCTGGACTGGAATTGAAGAGAGAATGAAGTAAACCCAGTGCTTAATTTGTAAATCAAATGATGCCGGAACACAAATAGCGAGGGGGGAGAGGGTTGGTCTGCTCCCCCAGAAAATTTTGAATAAAGTAGATGCCATTTCCTGCATTCTGGTTTATTTTAACGGGTTGTTAAACATCTACGTTTACCTACATTTGTAAACACTTGATTCAGTAGAGAGCAACAAGAAGTGGCCTGACCAACAGCTCCCCTTGTGTGAATAGAGCACACTCTTCTTCTCTCAAGCATCCATCTTATTGATTCAAGGCAGTCAAATTTCTTCATAACTTTATTATTAGTAAGCCTAAGAGTTACTAGAACCAAGCAAACAGTTACCGGAATGCACCCTGTCAAATAAAGGGAGTTCCCGGATCTTGTTCCCTAGTATCTGGCTCAAATTAAGCCCTGAGTAAACCTTATAATGTTTTTGGTAAAAGATATTCAAGTGGATCAGGGTTACACTGTCTACAACGATAGAGCTGTTTTTTAGTTTGAATTTGTCAGAGGATAAATTTGTAATTTATCCTGGAAATTTTATCCACGTGGTTATGGTGGCCTTTGCCACCATTGATGAGCTGTCGGCCACGCCACTCTTTTGAGAAAATGACCACAAGTTCATGTAAAAGACATACTGACTGAAACAAAACAAAAACCATTTCAAGTGTTCTTAAGATATGGAAACTAAAATGAGCAGCGTTTCAGATGCCTGCATTGACTACTGTATATTTGGGAAAAAAACTTACAAACTTTAGTGAGATACTAGCTTATGCTACAATAAAACAAAAAATAAAGAATGCTTTGAATAACACAAGTACAAATAGATTACGAACAACACATTAGAGATAATTGATGAATGGGATGAATTAAACATTTTAAAGAAAGGTTCTAAGGACAGGTTAATATTTATTTACTTTTTAAATTGATACTTTTCCTCCATCCACACCATTTTAACAAAAATGCTGAAATACCAAAGCCATGCCACTAGATGGCAGGAGCGTCCACATCTAAATAAAGAGAAAAAACTCCTCTTGGCCAAAGATTCTTCCAAAACAGTTTATTTTATTTGATACGATTTTCATTTTCCTTTCTGTTGTTAACCATTTTATTACAAGATCTGAGTTTAAATGGACTGAGATGATAAAAAAAAAAAAGTTAAAAAATGTTTTTTTATTTTTGTGGTTCCTGAGGTGCAAAATGAAGGACATGCATGGATTTTATTGTGATATTTTTGTTTCTGAACAACTTTAAGTCCACACAAATTGAACTATTATGACTCCTTGCAAAAAAAATTTAAAATCTATGTGGTAAAGAGGTGCAAACAACTTGAAGTGTACGTCGCTGAAAAGCGTTAGACCGGAAGAATAAAACATGAATTCTGACAAGAGGGAGATTGATCTCTGGTAAATTAATGTGGACTTGGTAAAAATGTCAATAATAGTTTTATTTTAAAGTCCATAAAATGATTTTTGTTACCTTCTTCCCCTAAAATGCCCAACTAAAGAGAAGCAATGAAATATTTTTATTGCCTGCTTTGAAAAAAAAAAAGATTACTCTTCAAAAATCGCAATGCATAATTTATGGAGCTATTGTTTGAAAGCAGCATCAGAGGACTCACAAACCTTCTGCCAGCTCGAGGGATGTTACGGTCGACTTAAAAGACAGTTTAGACTTCCAGGAGGATCGGAATTATTGCCAAAAACTTTAGAGCTGTTTTGAAATTATTCCCAGAACTAAAAGGCCAATTCCAAAAAACTATCGGACTGGATAGTTGTAGACAAGCGAGCATTCTGATCCATTTAGAAGATGACGATCTGTTGCAAGTTGTACATGCTCATCAGTAAAACTTCAGATTTTTAGTTTTTATTACTATTTTTTCCATTCGGCAAACAAACAACACAATTATCTACAATTATTCTCGACTTACTGATGGTAAATCTTAAGCACGTCTCCACATTTCTCACATGAAAAAGGAGAGTAAAAGTGAGTAGAGATTCTGGCCCATGGCCCGCTTTGGCTCCACTTATTACACACGCTGCAACACTTCCCAGCATCCTTCACTGATACCCATCTAAATACGCTCTCGTACTTCCAAACCCTGGCATCGTGTCCCGTTTAAACAAAGGTAATTGTGCGTGATTTGAGCATTAGCCAGTGTCATCAGTCATGGAGAGCGTAAATTCTCCACCCGAGCAGGTGCTGGTTGGCAAGCTCGGCCCTGCCGTGTTATGTGAAATGTTTAAGCCAACTCAGAGTTGTAAAACACGGCGGGTAAATACTCCATTCTCATTTCGCCTACAATCCATCATCGGGTGCCTCTGTAGTGGCTCCATAGCATCCAGTATGCAAGGCGGACCGACGCCGCGGGGCAAACTTTGTATGGACTTTGGACAACATTGGAGCGCAGATGGCGTTAAGTGAAACAAAGCAGCATAACGTTTCCATGAATGATAAACGAGGTCCACACTGCTACTCACAAGACGGGCTTTTGGTTCTGTAGCCAAAGATTCAACTTGTCTGCTGGATTCCTTAGATAGAGAACTTTACTAATTGGCTTTTATGTATGTGAATGTTCCTGTAAAGTGCCCTGAGACAACTTTGTTGTGATTTGGCGCTATAGAAATAAACTGAATTGAAATGAAATAGCCACTTACGCTTCCAAAGTTACGATTTGTTCAGAGGCAGGACTACAAACAACAGAAGTCAATAAAAGAACTACAAAGGCAATAGAAACCTTTGCTGACCAGGTGCATGATGTTTTCAGACAGATGAGCCTATTCTTTAATGTAACCTTTATTTATACTGGTCGTTTCATTGAGTTATGAGGATTCATTTTCAAGAGAGACCTGTTTGGGAGCAGATGGTGGGGGTTAAAGGCCTTGCTCAAGGGTCAAGCGTGGGGCAAATGAGAGTGGAGATATGTGAGGGTGTTTCACCTTTTCCACCCACATTTTTGATGTTGTCTGTCCAGGGATTCGAACCGGAAACCTTCCAATCACAGACCCACCTTCTCTAACCTCTGCACCACCACTCACCAACAGCTAGTCCAATAGGGACCAAGACAAAATGTATGTTGCTGATGTCAAAACTTCATGCACAAATGTTTCAAAGAGTTTTGTTCTACTGTCCTTCAATGGTCTCATGTGGAAAATAATCATTTATTTCTGTCCATGTTTTTATGTTTATTTCTATATATGTTGGTGTTGTCAAACTTTTTTTCCAGACAAAGCCTATAAACCCTCAATGTATTTTTGTTTTGTCAGAATTGTTTCAAATGCTCCCGTAACCTCACAGTAACTTTACTGCCCTCTATTGTTTCTCAGTGTAAAAAAACAATCACAGGGAAATCCCATTATAAATGTTTTTTTAA
>NC_056498.1:37275561-37340614 GCF_014905685.2 Nematolebias whitei
AAAAAAAGTAGATGCCATTTCCTGCATTCTGGTGTATTTTAACGGGTTTTTAAACATCTACATATACTTACATAAGTAAACACCTGATTCAATACCTATTTTATAGAACAACAAGAAGTAGCCTGACCAACAGCTCTCCTTGTGTGAGTAGAGCACGCTTCACTTCTCTCAAGCATCCTAACCCCGCGTCGACCTAAAACTTGATTTGTCCATTACAAGTTGTGGATAGTAGGTCTGCCTGGCCTTGAACTGGGCAGATGTCCAGATTGTTGGGCATTCCTCACTTGACAGTTCCAATCCCGACTCTTCTTCACTGAATTCACTCCTCCTCCTCGTTGTTGTCCGACTCCACATGTGAAAGCCCAGGCACCTCCTCCAGCTGTACATGGCGGTTGGCTGTGGGCTCCTGCCCCGGTATGACAGCCTGGTTAGCTTGGCACTCACCCCCACCACTCGCACATGCTCCAGTACAATCTCCATTGCCTCTGCCTTCATGTGCTTCATTTCTCGGTTGTTTAGTTGTACAATGAGTAAACTTTTTTAATGAAATAAAATTGGACTGTTATTTTGATCATTGTTATTTTGACAAATTGGCGCTGTTGTTTTGATCCGTGATGCACGTAGCGTGATTACCCATTAATCATTTCTCGGATTGTATTTTTAACAAATAATCAAACTTTTAATAATGACCCACTTAAACTGTAAAACTGATTTGCAATTTAGTTGTGCTATTTAATTAAAACAGATAAACAGTGTTAACTTTCTTTTTATGTACGTGAATGTTTCTGTTCAGTGCCCTGAGATGACTTCTGTTGTGACTTGGCGCTATATAAATAAACTGAATTGAAATGAATTGAATTATATTTTCGAGTTTTTAATTAAATTGCCCATGACTGTACTTTTAGGGGTGGAGATTTTTTTAAGGGTAGAAGCAGAAATGCTTATTTTGAAGTGATAGCTCGAATGTGATATTAAGAAGCTAGTTATGTTTAAAACTAGTGTTTATGTAATTATTTTCAGTTTACATGTCCAATATAGGTTTTATTCGTTCAATCCAGTCAAATTTATTCATAACTTTATTATTAGTAAGGCTGAGAGTTACTGGATCCAAGCAAATTACTGGGACGCACCCTGTCAAAGTAATAGTTCCTGGATCCTGTTCCGGCGGGGTCCAGATCAAATTAAACCCTGTTCTACTTGTATAAAATGAAAGAAGCAGCTCTTCAGATCAAATGGAGTCCAATCTTCCAAACTGCCACGGGAAAACTCTAACGTATTAATAGCTTCACAATCGATAAACGTGACAAGCTTCATGTAACGGTTCCCTCGGCTATAGATCACCAGATAGTTCTACAAAGACGTTTCACATCTGTTTATTAAAATAACTAAAACGGAAGTATAGTTCCTTGAGAGAAAGCGTATCGGTTACTGTGTTGCCTGACAAAAAGGTTTAAATAAAAACGTTACTTGTTAGCACTCAGACGGTGTGTTAGGGTTGACTCACAGCTACTACTACACACTATTTTAGAAGAATCTCTTTAAAACTGACGGAGCTGTGGCCATTTTTGTGTTTGCTCATATCAGTTAGCTGAGATGGCCATCTTTAAATGGGGTGACAGAGATGTAGATGTACACCCAACGATTCAGTTGTGAGAGTTTCTTGAAGACCAGCCAAATGGTTTATGAGGTATTTTACTAACAAACAAGATTAACACCAACAGTTAATGCTTTGCTCAATGAGAAATGTTCAAAGTATGTGTTGGAAATGACTCAGCAACTACCACACCATAGTTTAGCTCAAAATCTGCTACATGTCCCTTAATTGTCACAGTTTTTGTGTTTTGTGAGGCCAGCAGCAACCATCTTGAAGTAGGATGACTCCAATAGTTGTTGATGTTCACCCATTAAATGCTTTCTGGAAGTTCCAACAAAGTTCATTCAACACTTGCTCTTGTCAAGGGCGGACGTCTCCTTCGCTCCATCTCCGCTTTGCTTTTGCTCTGTACTGTCTGTGAAACTGCATTAGAGCCTCTCTTCTACAAATCTTCTGAATCATAACTATGGATTTGATCAGTTGGTCCCGCAACATAATTGATAACATTTCTTTGAAGAGAAGACAGGCTTTAGGCGAGCCGCTTTGCCCTGTTGGCACGCACGCAGCTGGATATCTCATCGACTTGATGATGTGTCTATCTCTGCTGTCACTGTGGATTTTAAGGACGCATACATAATTGGATTTATGATAACTGGTTCCTGCTTTTTGGATTTGGCTGGTTCCTGGTCTATCAACAATCAAGGAAGTCGTCGGCAGCATATCTGGACCTGCTCAGGCTTCCTGCCTTATATGATGGCTTGGTTCGTGCCTGGAGCACCCAGACTCTTGGCAGAATGGATCAGATCTCGGGGATTATTCTCAGGCACATTCCATTGGTATTTAATTTGGACATTTTGGAACCGAGTGGACCGACACAGACTCAAGGTAGATGTCATTAAAGTTCTGCCTGTCCCCAAAAATCATGTTTATCTGAATCCGGCACCCTGACTGGCCTTGACAAGCCACCTTATCTCAACCCGCCTGGAAGTTTTGTAAACCTGATGCTCTAACTCCCTCCCTCCACTCCTACTGAGGACTACATGGACTTTTCAGAGGGGCCCAGCTGAATAAACATTCTATCATCATTTCAGGACTCTTTAGACCATAGCACTTCCTAATCATTCTTATAGCTTTTTTGTAAAATAAAAATAGGAGTTGTAATTGTTTTGCATGCTTTTCCCCAAACTTCAATACAGTAGATTAAATATGGAACAATCATTACATTATACAATATGTACAAAGCTTTGTCATTACTTTTTACAGTAATGCAACTGATTTAGCTATTTTTATTTTTAAGTAATTTACATGAGATTTCCATGTCAGCTTCTCATCAATAATGACACCCCAAATTTTTTTTTGCATTAACTCTATGAATTTCAGTACTGTCTTAAATGGGACTTCGAAGATTTTCTTTCTATTACTAAATATCATGTAGTTTGTTTTTTTCCCCAAAATTTAATAATTTATTAAGTTGGAACCAAGTTTGTATTTTTACAAATTCTGCCTGTATCATCTCTAACATCTGTTCAATATCTTCACCCGAACAAAAAAATGTGGTATCATCTGTAAATAAAACTCTTCAAAAGCCCTGTATGTGCAGATCATTCACATACAAAATAAACGACTTTTTTCCCAACACAGAGCCCTGAGGAACTCCACGTCCATTAACACAAAATTACGATCTTACATCGTTTACCTGTACAAACTGTTTCCTATTATTCAAATAACTACCCACTGCAGTGCTAATCCTCTAATGCCATATTTATTCCGTTTTTCAAGGAGAATAGTGTGGAAGTGTTGAAGGCCTTTTCTAAATCAACAAAAACGCTAACACAACACTGTTTTTGTTCATCAGCAGTTATCTCTTTTACATTCATATTAATGAGTTGTAGCCATTATTGCGTTTTCTAATATTAATTAGCTGTGGCAGCCATCTTGAACGGGATTGACTCCAAAGATTAGTCGTTTGTAAACAAATTTCGTTTGAATAGTTCCAGAGAATTTCATTAAAATCCGTTCACTGGTTCATGAGATATTTTACAAACAGACATGACCGCATGCCATTAGCGGTGGAGAGTGACGATAGACCTGAAGTTGTGAGTTCCTCTCACACCCGTTTGTGTTTCACATGAACATAGATGAACACGACACTGATTGGACCTTCAGGATCCTGAAGTGACGACAGAGTGATTGAGGTGCAGCTCTGCTCCGAGCAAAAACAAAAAAAGCCCAAAATGTTTAGCATGATTGCGAGCACTCGAGTCTGACGCCAGAAAGAAATGTGTTTACCCAGGAGCAACAACGCAACTCATGTTCTCCGTTTACGTCCATATTTCCTCTGCAAGCCACCTGGAAAGTATTAACCGTGCACTCCATAGGCCTGGATTTTATTTAAAGCGTATTCATTCCCCATCCTTGTTATTGACTGAAAACGAAAATGCAAAATGACAATTTGAAGCAATGAAAAGGAGTTGTCAGGATTATGCAATGTTTTGTCGGATAATCCGAGAAACACGAGGCGGTGTCAGGTAGACGGGGTTGTAATTGTGGGTTTTGTCGTTCACCGTCAGCTCCGAGCGACTCTTTGAAAAGCCGCGGCGTCTTGAACCCCTGACTGAAACAATTAGCATGAGAATCAAACCATCACAAAGCAACAGCGCGCCGTTTGATTGCCCCCCCCGGGTGCTGTTCGATTCAACCAGCCCGTTAGCGCTTCTAGCTCCGCGAGCAACAACAAAACGCTTCTTTGGCTGCGACAATAAAGAACGAGTCCAAATCCTCGACAGGTTCATCGTTCCACCTGAAGACGGATCAACGGTTGGCTGTCAGCGCGGTATTCTGTCGGCCATAACCTTTACTGTGAGGCGGCGCTTTCTTTCAGAGGAAACGCTTTGCAGGAATGACAGGGTAATTCCTCTGTAAAAACTGATTAAAAGTGCTGCAGTTAAGAAAGGTGGTTGCTCAGACGTCGTGTTGCTAAAGAGCTGGAGGAGGATGAAGAAACTATGTGGAGGGTTGAACCACGACAGACTAATGAAGGCTTTTACAGCCACGCAGGGAAAAAAAAAATGTATTCAAGGTGATTTTTTAAAATTTATGCATGAAAAACTCCAAAAGAGCCGTGAAGCTAAACAAAACTGCACTTCTTTAACTGTTCAACGGAGATCAGTTGTGTAAGATATTTTCTGCAGGGCTGAGTCAGCTGGAAACCAGAACGTTCCTGGAGAAACTTTGTCAGGGACTGCCACGTTGCGTCCCTTTTGTGCGTTGTGGTTCGCTCTCTCAGCTACCACCAAACCAAATTTCAGATAAATATCGATAAAACATATAAATCAACGCTAGTCATTTTTTAATTTTAGGCTATGGTAGCCATCTTGGATTTTTTTATTTGGATTCAGTATGTGATGGGGAACGTTCTCAGCTATAACCTCACCAAAGTTCAGCTTTGTATGTGATAAAAATAACTGAGATAAAGGTGTTTAAATGTAGCTTTGGTGGCCATCTTGAATATTTTTTTTTGAATTTAGTATTTATCAGAATCAAAATAAGCATTATTATTGTTGCACCGAAGTAAAGCGAGATTATATTCCATACAGTCGTCCGAAAGATGGGCAGAGTGCACGTGGCTGTAGCTCCTAGGAGCGCGGCCCCTTATTATCAGAATCAGAATCAAAATAAACTTTATTGGAATTGCACCGAGGTACAACGCGAATATGTACGTACAGTCGTCCTAAAGATAGGCGGAGTGCACGAAGCTGCAACTGTAGAAAGCGCGGCCATTTTATCCTTATCAGATAATAATCTTATTTAGATAGACAAGGGGAAAAACCATGAAAATAGGATAGTGGTGTTAACAAAAAAGATCTCTTCACACCTTGTCAGGACACGATTTAAAACATCAAAAAACTCTACCAGCAGCATAGTTACATGTGCATTTGATGACAAGATGGTGAGATTTGTCCAAGAAGCACTTCCAAATAGCACCATAGTCCTGATAAGATGTTCATGTCAGCCGGTACAGCTCTGGTAAGTGTTTACAGAGACTCTTGGTGGGGTGGATAGAGCAGAGCCTTCTTAATTTAAACA
Source organism: Nematolebias whitei (assembly GCF_014905685.2). Lineage (NCBI taxonomy): Eukaryota > Metazoa > Chordata > Actinopteri > Cyprinodontiformes > Rivulidae > Nematolebias > Nematolebias whitei. Next base: position 37,281,242 of record NC_056498.1, read on the forward strand.
CATCCCAGGAGAAATTTGATGTTGGCCTAGTTCAAGGCCGAACAGGGAGGCCAGATAAGTCACAGTTGTTTCTTGTGCATTGCTCTCAGCTACCACCACACCAATTTTCAGCTTAAAATCTTTTAAAATGGCAGATTTATAGCATTTTTCCTTTTTAGCTCAGGTGGCCATCTTGGAGTTTTGATTTGCAAATGAACTGTATAACAACTCACGCTCAGCTACGACCATACAGAGTTTGCTGAGGTAGCTGTGGCAGCCATCATGATTCAAAATGGCTTCAAAAGTTAATCACTGTTTTGTTCAGGGACCTCTAGGTCATGTGACCTCATTGTGGGATAGAGGTAGGGCAGGTGACTTGGGACCAGAAAGTCACGGTTCGACTCCCAGCCACACGTCGCGGTGTCTCTGAGCAAGACACCCAATCCCTAATTGCTCCCCGGGCACTCAATAACTGCCCACTGCTCCACCTGGGTGTATCCCAGGTGCGATGGGTTAAATGCAGAGAACCAGTTTCGTCATTGTATGGAAACCTACAATGATGACATCACATAGCACTTATTATTATTAGAAGCTCATAAGAGTTCTGTCAGTGGTTTTCAATGAGAAAAATGGCGTCTTTGATTGTGAATTGCGTCGCCGTGGTAACTCGAAACGCTAATAAAAGCAATAGCACACGTCACGGTGCCGAGCCGCTCGTTTTGATGCATCATTTGCGAGGGTACACATTACGGTTCGTGACCCTTGTCAGGTGGATAACAGCAGTCCCCATGTGTAGGTTCACATCCAAGAAGATCTTCAAAGAGTTTCATTCAAATCTGTCCATCTGTTCATGAGATATTTTGCTAACAAAGACACTGTTACTCTCCTCTCAGCCGTGGTAATATCTAGTGTTTCCCATCACAAACAAATACTTTTACCATCCCTGTGTCAAAATGGCCACTCCGTGTAGCTGCTAACTCATCAGCACATGTTGGAGGTACAGCTGTCCTTCGAGCTCTTTTCCCTGCAGGTTCCGAGGGCGACTGAGAGGGCACGCAAACATTGTCATCACGCTCAGCCCACGGCGCGACCGCCTCGCACCTCGCTAACCTGCACAAGTGCATCAAACATCTCCTCTGTGATTACCACCTCTGACACATGGACATGTCCGGCCAGCTGCTCTGCCACCTGTCAATGGAAAAATTAATTGGAGTGAATACAGGAATACAGAGGAAAGTGCAGGGATGAAAGGTGGGTGGGCCGGCAGACATAAAGGACGAGGGAGAAGACCTGAATGACAAGTTTATACACATGAAAAAAGAGAAATGGGAGAAAAGGATGAGAAAAGCTGAGCCCTCATCAAATCTATAATAAAATCACTGCATTCAGTGATTCTCTTTTGTAATCGCTAAAAAACGAGAAGAAAAAAGGACCGCAGTCATAAAGTTGTGGACGTTTCTATTAATTCCTGTGGGTCTCTTTAGATGGAGTTCACTTGGTATTCAGGGACATCATTATCAAAATCTACAAAAGCTCTTATCAGCTGTAACGCCGCACAGCGGAGCCGGTGTGTGTCTGAAGTGTGTGTTTGTTTCACAAGACTTGGCAGCAATCTCTGCTTCACAGCTTTTTGGCATCTGAGCAGAACGGGCAGTCCAGATCTTCTACTGCATGGTTTTATGGGGGGACATTTGAACGAGGACGCATAAAGAGTCCTAACAAAACCGTCCGATCTCCTTCCTCTGACGAGTCACGGCACTTTATGCCAAAGGTAGCAATAAAACAATTAAAAAACATGTCAGCTCAGGGTCCGTCCAGCACGCTTTATAGATGCTTTTCAAAACGTGTCACCTGACTGAACTCGTGTAGAGATGAAGCTGCCCCTTCTGGGATTTTTCAATGTCAGGACGTTCATTAAAGAGCTCAACGGGGCACGTCTCTCTCATGAAGGCGTCTCACTGGGATTCAGTCATAGCTGTGGCTCCACTGGGCTACCGCTGCTGCGATACCAGTGGCTCTGAAGTCGGAACGCTGATCTGGGACTGATTCCACGACGAAACGTCACCGAGTTCCAGTCAGAAAACTGAAGCATTTGCTGACTGGCCACATTCAGACCTGACATGAATATCTGTTCACAGTTGGACGGTGCTAAAAACAGATATGAATGCTCCCAAGACTGCGAGGCCCTGGGGGGCTGAGATGGTCTAGTGCAGGTGTCTGCAACCTTTGCGATCAAAAGAGCCATTTTTGCCACTTTGCTTACTAATTACAATGTCCGGAGCTGCTGCAACTGTCAACTGGTGGCCCATGGACCACAAGTTTGTTGGAGTGGGGGTGATATTATAAAATGAAAAATGTCTTACTATTATTAACATTTATTGATATTTTTACATTTTAATACAAAAGAAAAGACCAGATTCATGTAAAGAACGAAAAAACACATTTTTTTAACAATTTAATAAAAATTAAAACACTGGACTCTGCAGGCCGATGCGAGTTCTCCTAAATGTTGAAGGATTAAGTATCCTATTTAAAGCATGATGTTAAAGACAGTATAAAATTAGACCAGTCTGTTGGATAGCCCGTTAGATTTTTAAAGAAAAATACTTTTGTTTAATTTAGTTTTTTTTTGCGTTCTATTCTTAGTGTTATCAAAGTTACTCACCATATTCCTTCTCAGAAACGTGTCTTAAAGATATTCTAAAACATTCTGGTGGTTTTTAGAGAAAGATCACGCTGAGAGACTGGAAGTGGACTTAAAGTAGCTAACAAACTGCTAGTGTGATGTAGTACACGTGTTTTACTGTGTATTTGTACTATTCTTCACATGTTTGAAAATGACAGGAAATCTGATCAAACTAGCCATTTTCATTGTTGGCAATAACTGAAATAACATTCAGTTTTATTTTAGTTTGGGCCAAAGCCTGAAAGGAGCCACTGCAAAGGTACCAAAGAGCCACATGTGGTCCCAGAGCCGCAGGTTGAAGACCCCAGGGTAAGGAAGCTGACTTGGGACCAGAAAGCCACGGTTTGACTCCCCTCCATGCCCACATGTCGTGGTGTCCCTGAGCAAGACACATGACCCCTAATTGCTCCTCGGGTGCTTACATAGCTGCCCACTGCTCCACCTGGGTGTATCTCAGGTGTGATGGGTTAAACGAAGAACTAATATCGCCATTGCATGAGAACATATAGAGATGACGGCACAAAGCACTCATATAATCTGTTGTTTAACTCTGTTCAGAGTGACGAAATTTAAATCAGACAGCACTAAATACAGGTCTGAACGGTCTCACTCATGGTCTGAACCCATTTCATCTGCATATGTTCGGTAGTCTGAACGCAACCTGTCCTGATCCGAGCTGTAGATTGAACTGACGTGACTCTGCACAGCTGTGTGGCATTACCTGGACATCTTGGGATAAAAATAAAGCGCTACATCAAAAGCCGTCTTAAAGTTTTATTAAACAGTTCATCAGAATTAATTTCCAAAATGTCCACTTTGTTGGAATTTAGCCTATTAAAGTGGATTACAGGACAACGTGGAGGTGAGTTTCTCCTCAGTTTGCTGTTCGTTCTGATTGTTTTCAAGCTGGTTGGACCCGCGGTGGTCAGAGGTCCGTGAGCTATAATCTGAGTCAGTCAGAAGACCGTCTGAGCAGCAACAAGGGGCATTATGTTCTAGCTTAAAAAAACAGAAGATTAGATTATACAGTATACAAATCTTTGGTTTGAACTGGCATTAGTCGAGGAGGTCCACGCTGAAAACAAGCGTATTGCATACGGCACATTAGACGCCTGTCAAACAAACTATGGCATTGCATAACATTTGATCTTGATTTGTGACATTGACCTTAGAGCTGGGGTGATGAAAAGTGTACCCAACAATCTGCAATGATGATGCATATGTGCATGAAGTTTAGTAAAATTATCCAGTGAATCAGAGGCGGGACAAGAGAAAAATCATGGAGACTAAACTGTAGTACATACAGTATATAAAAAATGGGAGACTCATCCGGCCTAGTCGACACCAAGAAGGACTTTTGCAAAGTAAACCTTTTATTATTTGTTAGCACTTGTCATCTACGTACAGTTTTTGCTGAAGGAAAATCAAATGCAATGAAAATATGCAAGACGCACTAAACGAAAAAAACAATTGTTTAATTTGTTCTACATTTTGTCCCGATCAAGTCTATTTAAACTTTGACCATGTGCGGAAAATATAAGTGGTGGAATAAAATGCATCTTCAAATGTTTTTTGGTGACATTTTGGTGAGTTGTTAATGCCACAGAACATGTATCTGAGGATTCCACTTTCTTGTTTTTCTCTACAAACCACTTCTTCACAGCTCATGAGCAACATCTACCGCAGCGGTGGTGGCTACCTTGAACAGCTGGTATCACATAGAGGCTGAAGCCAGATCACATACCGACGCTCGAGCGGTCGCCTACAGTGAAGTCAACCTACAGCCTTATTAAATATAGTTTTGCGCAAACTACCAAGTCTAACCTTTGAATCCTTGGTGTTTGTTTCAAGCCTCTTGCTGTGGAAGCTTACAGCCTTCAATATACTCGTGCGTACGTGGGTCCGCAGAGGTCCGCGCATACCGGATTAGAGTTGAAGCGGACGCCCGTAAGGCATGTCCGTGCAAAGCTAAATTTTTACAACCGCATACGCATACTCGGTGTAGCACAATAAACTGCCCGGCAACAGACCGTTTTGTTCGCAACACCAATGTATTAAATTCCCCTTCTTCATCCGTGGTCTGGTTTAATGGGCTTTTCTTTAGTTTCTGTTCCAAGAGGCAAGTGATCTCTTCCTCCTCCTCCGTTGACGCCATGACTGAAATTGTGAGAAATGCAGGAATTTCTCACGAGCGAATTAAAATCAGGTCCAGCGTGACTGCGGGAGGGTCTGGAGAGTTCCTGGTGGGCTGATCTGAGGTGTGGGCTGCAGGGCCAGTGCTCCCTGGTTTTTTTTTATTTTTCTAGAACTTTTTATTAACAACAAATAAACACAGAACACCGCTGCGGCTGCCAGCTCTCCTTTTTTTGCGACCTGTCAATCAATCCAGTAGGCATTTCAGCAAATGAGCAATCGGCGACCTCAATTTGTCCCAAAGGTAAACGCTCTTGTCTGCGGAGCTGCTCTGCAGCGGCTCAGGGTGGACGCTTGAGTATGAAGTCTCAACTCTCTGCGAATGTTCCGCACAGTTTCCGTGCGGCTGACTGGATGTGCGAGTATACTGGAGCCTTACTTCTTGTTCCTTGAGCTGCTTCTTATGAGTTCATTTCCCCTGTGCCTGGAGCCTCGCAACCTCATTCTCTCAACCTGTAAGATTAGATTGGACATGACCAGCTTCGTCTCCGTTCCCGCCAGTTGCTCTCCTTCAAACTTAGCTCCTGGAGATCTGCTGCTGTTGTCTGAAACCTGGAATCCTCCGAACCTGAAAAGGAAATACCAAACACAGTAGACAAATCTTCCTCTATGGATAAAAAGACCTCAATGATTACCGTTACTTACCTTAACTCCATCTGTGCAGATACCCCCGGTCCCTACACCCTTCCCCATTTATAAATAAAAACACTTACTTTTTGTAGAGTCTGAATCTTTTTGGTTCTCTAAGCACCAAACTGTTTAAAACCACACTGTTCAGCCAAAATGACAGAATTTTAGTGGGATTTTGGAAAATTTTACAAGAGAACTAAGTTTTCTTTTAAACGCAGAAAATAAATGGAAAACAAAGGAGTGTAATGGAGGCCGCAGTGTTGCTGTGCTGCTCTACACACAGCGGTGACACGGCAAAAAAAGGTTTGAACAATTACACCCCAATCTGTGTATCCCCCAATTATAACGATGTATATCATAATTAGAAAAGGCTGCGGACTCACTCCGTGAAGCCTGACACCCCCGCGCCCACCTGGCCCCATTCCTGAGCAGCAATTTAAACCCAGAAGCAGGTGGCGCCTAAGCTTCCTCTAATATTATCCAAACAAAATCACCATGCAGATTAAACACGGAGCTGTCTTGTCGGCTAACGCCACCAGGCAGGTTCAGCAAAATGTGCTTTTGCCAGCGTGTCACTGTAGGTGTGCGCTGGATCAGGGTCCACGTTCAGCAGCTGTTCTTTTACACAGACACACAACACATCAGTGAAGGAGAGGGATTATGGGTCAGCACATGTAAATGCCAGCAGTGTGTTCCCAGGCGGAGAGTAGTAATTAATTGTATCAGTTCAATTGATGAGGAGAGTGAGTGTGCAGCTTCGCTGAGCAGGTGGCAGCAGACACAACCTGGACTCCACTTCCTACAAATCTGGCACCTTCACCAGTTTAGATCTGCACTGAAATCTGCTGTCATACTATGAATAGGTACATAAAACACAACACCAGAAACCGAGGAATACTAGCATAGTAGGTGAGATAACATTTTTATTTTACTCTACAGCTAATCTTTCCTTTTTACACTGATACCAGTTTTCTAAGATTTTTCAAAAGCATGATCCACAAAGATGATATTGATTTGTTTAGCGGTGTGTGATGAGACAAATTAGAACTAAAATCTAACTTTAACTTAAAGTGAGGATCATCAAAGTTCATGCTCACCTGGATTACTCCAGGTAAAAACCCAACAATGTTCAGTCAGGTCATGGAAAGGGAGGTTTTTAATTGAAAATCCGAAACAGAAGATTTCTTACATTGACAAGCTTGCAACTAGTTGGACTGGTGCTAGTACAGAGAACAGTACACTGCTGTGGTCATTGGTGTCAGAAGCATTTGTAATGGGGCGGGGTACATTGGTGGGGGAGTCTGGGGTACAGAGTATTGTTTTAAATGTAAAGGGGACAACCCTTCACAGATAATTGTTGCGATGCCTAAGGCTGTGGTCTTAAAACACCACCTATCTCAAAAGTCTCATAGAAGGGTGCAGGCAAACACTATTTATAAACCTTTACAAGAACGCCAGTTTACCGTTGCATGGTAATTTACATAGAAATTTGTGAGTGCAGCTAGCTGTAGCACATCCAGTGCAGCCTGGTCCACTTCCAGCAGGAATATTTGAAATTTCCGCAATAATAACCCTCTATGAAACTGACAGCAATTCAACTGTAAAATGATGCAAGCTGCTCTGAAATCAGACCTCTTTTAAGATGGCTTCAATCCACTTTGGTCTTAACCTTGGTTATACTGGCCACTTCAACTCTGATGGGTTTACCAAGTAATGGGCACTTAGGGATTCCTTCGTCCTGTATTCACTGTGAGTTTCTCTGTGTGACAACATTTCTTCACTTAATGCACATAACAGCTTTAAGATACAGCCATCTGCTGAAGGAAACCAATTTTCTAAATTATACATGATTCACATTGTGAGATTTCAACTTTCCTTTTCTTGTTTCAAGTATCTGCCATCTTGGTGACTAAAGAAAAATTGAATTGTGTTGAGAAGATTGTGTAAAAGAGAAAATACATCAATTCTGTCTTTTGGAAAAAGCTACAATTTCTTTCATCCAGACATGATCAACAAGACATTATTGATGGTGGTGATGTAGGACATTTATCTAACTCCTTGTTATGTTGAAATATTACATAGAGAAACATTTAAAAAATGGGGGGTTTACAAACATTAAAGCTGAAATCCTTGAAGGAATGGATGTCGCCTGCCGCCTTTTATGCCAGATTTTCAGCATAAGATCATATTAGGTTGAGAAATGAGTTGTAGTTGTTTTGGTCAAACCTTGAAAAGATTGTTTTGCACAATCTCATGCAATATTACGATATTCTCAAAGAAGGGCGGCACGGAGGCGCAGTTGGTAGAGCTGTTGCCTCTCAGCAAGAAGGTTGCCGGCTTGAATCCTGGCCGGGGGGGCTTTCAGGGTGGAGTTTGCATGTTCTCTCCAAGCATATGTTAGTTTTCTCCAGGTACTCCTGTGTCCTCCCACAGACCAAAAACATGTATGTTAGACTGACTGATAACTCTAAATCCTCCCTTCCAACCGATAACCCGAGGAAACCAGCTGAATAAACATTGTGTCATCATTTAAGGACTCTTGGATTCCCATAGGAGTTATCCTTGGCCATTCCCTGACATCCCTCGAGAATGTTTACGGATCTGACCGGAGGACGCTGGCTGATTATTCCATCCTTATCTCAGAACTCTTACAGTGCCCTCGAGAGTGTCCAAGGACATTGCTCACCCCTCTCGTCCCCCCCCCCCCCAGAATGTCTACGTCACTAGTGCTTGTTTGTGCAAGGTGTTTTTTAATATTGGAGTTTTTCTTCTCAGCCAAGAAGGAAGAGTCTGATAGGATTTTTTTTTTTTGCCTTGAAATCTTACGTGTCCAGTTTCACGACTTTTTTTGTCTGTCTAAGCAGATCTCACTTGTAAATGAGTCGTCTAGGCTTGGTGTGACTTATCTGTATAAATAAAGATTGAATGAGTCTCTATGTGTCCCTGTGATGGACTCTAGACCTGTTCAGGGTGTCCCCCACCTCTCACACATTGACTGCTGGATATGGGCACCAGTGACCCATGGGTGCTTGAGTGAAGCGGAGCGTGCTCTATTCACACAAGGAGAATTGTTTGTTGCTCCCTAAAATACGTATTGAATCAAGTGTTTACTTATGTGAGAAAACAGATGTTTAACCCATCCATCCATTTTCTTCTGCTCATCCGGGGTCGGGTCACTGGGGTAGCAGCTTAAGTAGGGCGGCCCAGACTTCCCTCTCCCCAGCCACTTGGGCCAGCTCCTCCAGGGGAATCCCGAGGCGTTCCCAGGCCAGCTGAGAAACATAGTCCCTCCAGCGTGTCCTGGGTCTTCCTCTGGGTCTTGTGTTGTGTTGAGGGGATCCGTTCTGGTGGCCTTAGGATTGCGTCTCTGCTTTTTGCAGATGATGTGGTCCTAATGGCTTCATCAGATCGTGATCTACAGCTGTCGCTGGAGCGGTTTGCAGCAGAGTGCGACACGGCCGGGATGAAGATCAGTTCCTCCAAATCCGAGGCCATGGTCTTGAGCCAGAAAAGGGTAGAGTGCCCTCTCCGGGTCAGGGAGGAGGTCCTGCCCCAAGTGGAGGAGTTCAAGTATCTTGGGGTCCTGTTCACGAATGAGGGAAAACTGGAGCGTGAGATCGATAGGCGGATAGGTGCAGCATCTGCAGTGAAGCAGGCGCTGTACAGGTCTGTCGTGGTGAAGAGAGAGCTGAGTCAAAAGGTGAAGCTCAATTTACCGATCGATCTACGTTCCTACTCTCATCTATGGTCATGAGCTTTGGGTTGTGACTGAAAGAATGAGATCTCTGATAAAAGTGGCCGAAATGAGTTTTCTCCGCAGGGTGTCTGGGCTCTCCCTTAGAGACAGGGTGAGAAGCTCTATCATCTGGGAGGGACTCAGAGTAGAGCCGCTGCTTCTCCACGTCGAGAGGAGCCAGTTGAGGTGGCTTGGGCATCTGGTTAGGATGCCTCCTGGACGCCTCCCTGGTGAGGTGTTGATGATACACCCCACTGGGAGGAGACCCAGAGCAGATGTTTAACAACCCGTTAGAATGCACCAGAATACAGAAAATGGCATCTACTTTATTCAAAATTTTCTTTGTGGGATGTAACTGGGACCCTGAGTACATAATCTTGTTCCACCACGTGCCACATGTTGTGTATGACAAATAAATGTATCGGACTCTGACAAATCAGGCCTTTACTATAGATTTCTGTATTTGCTGTAAATGGGCTTTTAATCTGCCATTTTCAATACACTGGTTAAGTTATGTAGCGGCAATTTTGAATCGGGTGCTCTCCAAAGTTAAAAAGTTGCAGATGTACATTGACGGCTATCTTCTGCAAGTTTAATAAAAACATTGTCCAGTGGTTCATAAGATATTTTGCTAACAGAGACAGGTGAACACTAACCCACTGGTGACAAAAATATCATTTGCCTTCACCTTTCAGCGGAGGGTGACAGCGAACTCTTAATGAGAGAATTAAATCTTCTCTTGTTCGATTTCAGATTATTTACCTGGTATTATAGTGCTCTTTAAAAAACAGATTTACAAGAATTTAGCCAGGTTTTCAAATATCTGCACATCAGAAGAACTTCACATCTTTCGGAGCAAATCCTAACCTTGGGATTGACAGCTGCGGCCCATGGGCCACAGGATGAATAATTTGTGGACAAAAAGCGCTTCAGGCAGGCGGAAAATTCATAGACAAAAGTAATAAAGTGGTGGAGTCAACAGCTTCATGAACTATTTATCTGTCTTGAACTGATATGTCCTCTTCAAGTCTCTTTCTGTTCTGCTCCACTCCATCCACCTCACTTGTCAAAGCCTGCAGCAGTCCGGGCTTTATTGAAACTTTGATTCAGTTTCCTGAGATGTCACGTTTTAAAGGACTGTGTGCAATAAAGGAGACAGGCTATTGAGGAGGAAAAGCAGAAAATGGGACCAATGATAAAAATAAACTTTACCTTTGCTAGAAAAGGAAGGAGCAGGAACAGCAGATTACAGTGTGCATCAGAGGTCAAAGGAAACACAAAAGCTGACAGTGATCAATAACATTAATATGGGCTGCAGGAAAGTGTCTGCTTCTGGCATGTTAACTACCTGCTGGAGCAGAAGACAACAGTAGCAAAAGATATCAGGCATACAATGTGAACTAAATTATTTTAATGGGCAGTCTTGAACTCCTGCGGCTGCAGGTTTGAAGCCAGATTGCGTCAGGATGGACATCTGGTGTAAACAGTTGCTGTTTGTTGGTTTGCTGTGGCAACCCCAGCAAAAATGGAGCAGCGGAAAAAGAATATTACTCTCATCAGTGTCTTTTCTTTACTTGGCCGTCGTCTTGTCAGAGGAGAGCTCATGCACAGGTGTCAAAACGCAGCTAGCGCTCTTGAGATGGGTCCGAGATGCCTATGAGAAGATTCATGTGGGTTTGATGCAAGCTGGACACGCCACAGCGACTATTTTGAGGAGGATCAGCTGTTTGACAAATGTATTCACTCGAGCACCAAGGCTGTGGTTCTCTGCAACTTACACAAGGAAATTCAGAACCACACGGAGGTTGAAAGACTTTCTAGGCACTCCTTCTTGAATGCGGTTTGCCAAATACTCACAGCCCATGAGATGTCACTTTTGGGGACAAGTTTTGAAGTTTCTCTTCTTTCGGCTGCTCCCTTCTTCAGGGGTCACTACAGCGAACTAACTCGCACGGAGACCTGGCAATTGTTTTTACGCCGGATGTCCTTCCTGATGCAACCGCAGACCACCGAGCTACCACAGCCCTCTGTGTGGAGCAGAGGGCGCTCGAGGGAGCAGATAGGGGGTTGCTCAAGGGTCCAGAGTGGGGCAAATGAGGATGGAGGCCAGTGTGGATGCTTCACTTTTCCCACCCACATTTTGATGTCGATTCAGGGAGTTAAACCAGCAACCTACCGATCATAAACTCACCTTCCTGAACGTCTGCGCCACCACTCCCCCACTAATAGGGACTAGTTACGAAACAAAAATGTAAAAAAAATGCAGATTTTCACTTGGACTCACATTGAACAACACGTTTGCTCAAATGCTCTGCAACATTTGTGCCAAAATGTGCTGGGAGTTTGCCTCTACTCTTTGACATAAAGAATTAAAATACCAATAATACATAGAAGTGATAAAGATTAAAGACACCATTTTCCATGCTGGTTTAGATAAAATATCATACAATTAAAAATTTAACTATCTAAAGTCCAGATATGGGAAAATGACAAGTTTCTGTCCTATTTTTACATCAATTCTTATTTTATTATTTGTGCCGTTCAGAAAGGGCACCTTCAAAAACATGAAGGCAAATACGGCAGCTCTCAGTCTTCAGTGAGAACATAAACCATGTGAAGTAGTCGCCAATCTCGATGCCTTTTCAGAATGTCAGGAAGTCCTCTTTACAGCCGAACACAAAAACATCTGTTTCCATGTTTCTCAAGCCCGCCTCTTTCTTGCGAGCCATTTCAAGCTTTTAACAGCAGCAAGGTGAAAATGGAGGGGCCCCCGTAGCATCTCTATCAGCGAGTTGACCCTCAGTTGAGTCACTTCTATGATTTCCTCTAAAGGGTAAGTACTGCACTGTAATTGGGATGACTCGGTTCTGAGTGCTCCTTTGCTGTCTCGCTCTCTTTTTTTTTGCAGCACTTGGCCTGACCAAGAGGTGAACCCATCACGCAGGGCAGCAGAGAAGACAGGAGGTTCACAGCCCTCCTTTTACATCATATTTTATTTAAAAACAGCGATTAAACATTAAATTCTTTTAAAACCTTTTTTACGTGTGAGAGGTTAAAGGGAAACTCTGGAGTGGAAGGCGGCAAGTCGTCACAGAGCACCTGAACGACTTGTCCAAAAGACTCCATTTGATTGCCGAAGGAAAAGTGACCCAGGCAACATGTCGCTCAAAAACACCTCTGGAGGTCTACTGTTTATTTAAATGATAAAGTGGCAGGCTGAATTGAGTTCTTTCAAGATTCAAGTTCATGCCTTAATTCTGTTGTTACTGTTAAATACCGTATAAACTTTTTTGAAGTGACACAGTTTAAAGAAAAACAGAGAGGTGCGCTAGTTATCCAATTTAGAAATCGGCAGCTTTGAGGTCTTTTGGAGCTCAAGACTGACATGTTCTGTTAATGTTGAACCCACGTGCAGGTAGACATGGGACACTCCAAGATAAAAATATGAGTATTTATTAAAACTAAAACAAAACAAAAGCTGACGGGGCAGCAACAACTTACATGAACGAATGGAGGAAACGATGGAACAGACATGAGAGGGTGGGAAACACAATGCACGGACAAAGGAGAAACACGTATACCCTGAATTTATAGGGAGACTTATGAGACAGGAATGACAAACACCTGTGGTGATTAGCATTTGAGACGGGTGAGACAGGAGCTGACCACAAGGAGGAAACCACTGGAAAGTGCAGGAAACAAAAGGGTCTAAACAGAACAAAACACAGATTCCCACAAAGACCAAGGGAACTCGGGAAATTCTGAATGGATTTTTTAACTTTTTCATAATTGTTAAAAGAAGGTGGAAAAAAGTAGCCACCATAAACTGAAACTGCTTTTACCGAAGATCTAATGGTTTATTTGTAGTTAATCTGTCCGTTTATGGATGTTAGCCTCAGAAAGGCATTTTTAGTTTAGTTATTAACTTTTACGTATTTAACCAGGTAAATCCCATTGAGATCACAGATCTCTTTTGCAAGGGAGGTCTGGGCCTGAAAGCAGACTAACATGCATGCCTTTGATCTGTGGGAGGAAACCGGAGTACCCAGAGAAAACCCACACAAGCATGAGAAGAACATGCAAACTCCACACAGAAAGACCCCAGGTCCAACTGGGGATTGAACCTAGGCAACAGTGCTAACCACTGTTTATTGTTTATTTGTCATATGCATATCAACACAAGGTCAGCAATGCAATGAAAATCTCAGGATGAGAACGATCTCGACTCGCCAAAATAATAATAAAAAATTAAGATAAAGAACATCTAAAGTTTTCCCACGGAACTGAACTGTTCCATAGAATTCAGTCCGTGCAGGCAGATGGAGGATCATGGAGACGGACGCCATGACGGGCCGGAGCCTGGGCACAAGACGGGAAGGGGACTGGGAATTGAACCACGATGGCACAATAGCAAGACAGCGACACACAAAATTCCAAAAGTGTGTTGCGATCATACTCGTAGCATGGGTGCGCAGTGCAGGAGCAAAAAGTCAAAACCAACAGGAACAAAAAAGAGCGAGCTCTAGCAGAGATTTTCATCATTGCCATACGGCGACACACGGGACGTGATCTCTTTAATTATAGTTTGTACCTAGTGTCCAATTATGGATGTTAGTCGTAGAAAGGCATCTGCCAGCAGTCTCTTCCTTATCTTTCTTGTACACTTTCCATTGACCCAAGGAACCTAAACTCATCCTGTTTCAATACATTCGCTCCTTATACCTTTATTGTTTCATGTCTCGCTCTCCTCTCCAGAGCACACTGACATATATAGGCTTTTTTTCCACCAGCGCCCTACTCGCTGCAAATCATACTTGCAAGCATCGTAGTTCATGCTTCCAAGGACCAAGTACTTTTAATTTTCTCGAGAAGATATCAACACCTCTCCAGGCTCTCTTCCATCTGCTCCCTACTCTCACTACAAATCAAAATGTCGTCATCAAAACATCATAGTCGATGCTTGTAAGAGGTTTTATTCCACTCCAGAGCACTGTTGCCTTTATTCTCAATACAGACTAAAATTCCATCTGCAAACACTGTTATTTATGGGTGTTTCCCACCTGGACTTCTTTATAAACTTGTTAATCACCAAACAAAAATAGGCTCATTGTTTATTGTATTTCATCGGCAGTTGCACAGCTTCCTTTGGCATCATGTTGGCCAACCATACCAGAAGTAATTAACCAGAATAATTTGGTATGGAAATCTTATTATGGATGATCTGAACATATGATTTGGCAAAGGTTTATTCCAGATGCCATTCCTGACGCAACAATCCCCATTTACTGGAGATTGGAGCTTTCTCAACATTAGACTGTGCCACCATTGGTAACTTGGTTATTAGCTTTAGGATGTACACTCATAAAATTCAGGGATTTAGGTAGTAAAGAAAATGCTCAGAGTCAAGAACAAGACTAAACAATAACATTTAAATATACATATTTCAATCAATGTTATTTTAGGACAAGACATTTAAGATATACCCAGGTCGTCTAAAGAAACAGAACACAATGCAGCACCACCACACATAGAATTGATTTTCTTGCCTTTCCCTTGTAACTCACATTATGTTTGGCTACCCATGAGTCGATGTAGACATGCATGTGTTTGTCAGTCTTCTGACCTGAATAAAATGTGAAGGCAAGCCAGCTGGGAGCTGGTGTTAGAATAAGCAGGATTGATGTGCTCACAGCAGACAGCCTCAGATCCATCATCGGCCTGTCTAAATTGAGCACACAGGGTTTATTCAATGTGGAGTATACCTGCAGTATTGTGCCCTTTACAGGAGACCACTGCAGAGGGGAAACCACAGCAACGCTTGCTGTTGCTGCGCAGAGCTGTACAAGGGGGCTAATTTGGGTAAAAGCTATATTACTGAACTGTTTGAAAAGATTTAGTTAAGTTACAGGTATGGACAAACCATCTGTGTGTCTAGACAGTGTTACTTACTGTAGCAATTAAACAGGACAGATGTAGCCTACATTTAACATTTCACCTTTCATGTAAGTAAACAGCAGCGTTCCTTTTTCTGGATTTGTTTTTCTGCTTTCAAAGCATCTGGGATAAAACCGTCATACAGTACAAATGTTTTGGATGTGCACACAGATGGGCAGTTAGACTGAAACACTCTAGTTCTTTAAATAAAACACTGAAAACAGCAAAGATGCCAAATACAAACACTGCTTTAAGAGAAAAGGCAAAAAGGGACTGTTTTCTTTTCTCCACTGGTATATCTTATTTCTCAATTATTCATTTGTGTAAATGGAAGAAACGTTTTGCCTGTGGTTGCTTGCAAGCATTTGGTGAGGATGTTGACAGAGCTGCAGCTGTGCTTCCAAGTCTGTCATACGTTGCTTCTAAAATTCTATAACTGATGGTAGTTCTGGGTTTTAAATCTACCCCTATGCACCCTCGAGACTCAGAGACAGCCAATCCAGCTCTGGGCAGGAGAGAAAAACAGAAATAGCTCCACGACTTGGCTTACTTCAGAGCTGTCACAAAAGACAGAGCTGTGCACTAAACGCGTATTATTGGCTATGATCAATTGTCTTGACCTGAACTGTAATGGGGTGAAGACACTAACATACAGTACAGTGCCAAAGTCTTGAGTCAGCCTTCATATCTTCATGTTTTCAGTTTTTTATAGTACTTAAAAGTTATTTAAGGGTTGGCCAAGATTTTTAAAGATAAACAGACACAACAAACAACTTAGCAAAGGACTAATTTAAATAGATCTTCAGCTATCGTATTAAAACTAGCTAGATAGTAACTTGCTATAAAAAGTACTTTATCTAATGTCCCGTCTACCTAGCAAGTTACCATAGTGGGAAGTAGCTTGAAAATAGTACTTCAGCCACACACTGGTAAAGATTCTCAGTCATCCAGGACATGGTTAATTCAAAAAAGTTCAAGACAAAAACAACTGGACTTTATTTTGTAACAGAAGACGTTTCACTTCTCATCTGAGGAGCTTTAAGAAGAGAGAGTGTGGGGTTCAAGTTATGAAGGTGAGGTAAGCTAGATACATATGCAGATTGACCTATCACTCCTCACAATAGGGGGTTTGTTAGGATCTTTGTTAGTCTGACTCAAACTACTATTCACAAACAGTACTTTGGTTAATACCAGCTTTAGTTCTAGCTTGCAAGTTAATTACAAAAACGTTCATTACCTAATGACTGGTTAATGTTCTAGCTAGCAACTTATCACTATGACAACTTGCTAGCTAGTTACTTGCTTAAAGGTTCCATTAGCTAATGACTAGCTAATGTACACGTTGACTAGCAACTTGCTACTATGGCCACTAGCTAGCTAGGAATTTGCTAAATAGTACTTTAGCTAACTAGTCTAAATACTCAGCAGCTAGTAACTTGCTCATTAGTAACTAATAGACTGCCACAAAGATGGTTCCTTTTTTGATTATCCTACAAAAATACCCAAGATAACACCTGTTGAAGAACAAAAACAATTGTAATTTAGCGAAGTGTTCTGTAAAACTATTAATTGAAAATGATGCATATTTCAGTTATTGTGTCAAATGTTTACTGGATTTTTTCCATATTTTGTTTTACACCCGTTAAAGACTTTTTTCAAGGTTCAATGCGATATTTTTTATCTACTCTGCTTTTATCCACCTTTGTTAGGTTTAACAAACACGTCACAGAAGTTGCTGTCATGGTCAGGTAAAAGTGCTAGACTAAAAGAAAATGGAGATACAGCAGCCAAAATCCACAGAAGAAATTTGAAAGACCTTCATAAATAAATAAATACAAAACTATTGATCAACATCACTTAACGACATTACAAGAATATTGATTTGTTTTACATTTTTTATAAAACACCAATCAATAACTCTCTGACGTCTTTCAATCATTCTTAATATTGGGTCATTCCATTGAAGTCTGATGTCAGTCATGCTTGTTTCCAATGAAATAACGTCATCACTGATCACTGATGGCATTAAGAGATTTAAAGGTTCCCTGTCCTCTTTGTGCTGTTGACAAGCGCTGTAACGCATTACAGTCATTAGCATTAAGCTGGCGCATCAATAAGCACTTGGCTGAACCATCAGTCTTATTCAGATGGATCTCAGGGGAACATGTCTTTGGTCTCTGGCAGCTTGGGGAGCATGGACGTGGTCACTCTCGATCTGTCTGTCGGTCAGCACATGGACAAGCACCTTACCTGGCGTTCTCTCGACGGGGAGGTGTCACTGCAAGCTTCTGTTTGTTGAGGCTCCTCTAAGTGTTGTGCCACTTTAACCACTTCTACTTGTCAGCATGTTGGTGTTTTCCAGAGCAATCTTGTTTGTCATTTTGTCTCGACTTGATCAGTCCTTGAATGTGTGTGTATGTGGGTGGGTAGGTGGGTGGAATCAAGACTTGGGAAGAGAAAACCATCACATTTTTTCAAGTGGATGTTTTTACTCTGTCTGTCACCTTCAGTAAAGTCTTGTACAGTATTATCATTTATACATGCAGTGCAGGTGTCGCTCTGTGTGTGTGACGGTGTAAGTGTCGGGTACGGTGGTGTCAGTGTCAGTCATCGAAAAACTCCAGCGGTGTCAGTGTATGACAGTCAGACAAAGCCTGATGTGATATAGTGAATGACAATGTCTGCACTTCGAAACCAGAAAGTAATCTCTGAGTGGGGGGAGAACGAAGAAAAGACAAGTGAGGAGAAATGCTACAATTCATTGTGTAAAACTTCTCCCTTGGCGTCAACCAGAGCTCCCATAAGCAGCAGGTTTTCAGTGGCATCTCTAACAAGGATGATGTCTTGTGCATAGAACATCTTGGGCCTATCTAAAGCTTATTCCTCAAGTTCCAGGTCCTGTTTCCTAGCCTCGGCAGCAAGTTCCATGGAAGCCCAGTGGAGGATGCCACTGAGATGGTCAGACACCCTAGGGAAGTCAGCCACCTTTGGGTTCCAGGCATCGATCAAACCAAGAACAAACAGCTGTTTCTGGAATCAAAAAACAAACTGGGATGATGTTAATGGACTGTCATGAATCAGTTCTCCTGAATCTCAGCGGCCATCCAACTCAGACACGTCCTGCAAGTGTATGCAAACAAGCAGCTGCCGAGATGCTGATAAATTATGCAATCCAAGGAGACCAAACGACGAGTGGGAGGGAAAGAATATTTTAAAATTTTATGATGCTGTGACATTCAGAAGTGGAGACATGTGCTACCTCTCCTGAACCTCGCCACACGATTGACTTGAACTTAACTTAGACTCCAAACCCTATGAACCAATAACTTTTCTTAAGAGGTTTTAGGGTAATTCTTATTTATTTTGTATCCCCAAAAAAATTGAAGATGGCAAGGGATAGGGGGGCGTGACAGTTGCCCTTGTTGTGAGCTGGCAGAACAAAGTAGGCGACAGGCTGTGAGAGGAGACGAAGGGAGGAAGCAGAGGATGAATAATTTAAGAGTGATGCCCCGTGACCCTGGCACCTCCTTTGTTTTGTCTCTGATATGAATTCCACAGAAAGTCGTTGCTGTGACAGGTAGTTTATCCTCCCATGGCAGAGGGCCACTCACGGTGACAGGCTTCTCTAGGGGCCACATGAGAGCATGTGTGGGTGTGAACGTGTGATTGTGTGGGTTGGTGTGTGGTCACAGCTAAAAGTTGCAGAGGTGGGAGATGAAAAGGTGATAACATGATTTTCTTGTATGTTTAAAGTCATCCGACTAAACAGAAACCAGCTTTCCTAGACAGAAACCAGTGGTAAATTTGTGTGGATGTATTGTCTGGATAAATGTTTACAGATACTGCTTTACTTATGTTGGGTCTCATTACAACGCCATGATGTTGTAGCTCAACATAAGCGTACTTGGAACTGAAAATATTTGCTAAAAGTAATGATAGCAACAAAAAAATGGGATTTACAGTGTTCTGAAAATGTTTCAAGTTCACATTTCTTTATGCTTTGTTTCCAATGACCCTGGATTACTTGTAATCTTTTAAAGAGAAAGTGGGTATCTGGGCTTTCTAAAGATTTCAGAATTTTCTTGTTTCACAATAGCTGCTTCTTTACTCATTTTCACTGCAATACCGGGTCATTTCAAATGATTGTTGATGTTTAGGTCCCAAATCCGTGAATCATTTAGACACAAACTAGGTCCTAAACTCAAGGGATGAACTAGTACTGTGGCGACACATACAGTGAGAGACCACTTGGCTATGAAACTATTTTAAATAGGTCCTGATGTATGCTCAATAATCTAAATAGATGAATCTAACAAGGTTACAGGTCCCTCTTGTAAATGAGTCCCCGCGACTCAATGAGACTCACCTGTATAAATAAAGGTTGAATGAAAGGTTGAGTCAGGTCCTCTGGATGGATTCTTCTTTGCTGAAACGATTCGTCTTTTATCCAAAAGACGTCTTCAAATTCCAAGATTCCATCCAGAGGATCTGACTCAACCTTTTAATATTAAATAGGATTTTTTCAGCTAGTTCACAAATAAAAATCCCAAAGGTAACACAGTCCAACATAAATAAAATAACAATTTAGCACCAATACTGTCATTATCACAGAGATAACTGAAGGATGTCACATTACTTAGATCTTTATTGGATTTTTCTTTTTCCCAGTTTCTTAAAAACAACGGGTTCTGTTATGCCATCAGAGTTTTCTTTAGACTGGACACTACTACTTTTATCCAGTATTTGTCCACTATTCTCATTTTTATACACAAATTCAACAACGTCCTCTTTTGGTTCTGTACAAGAACTAAACACAAAATCAGTCAAAGTTCCAATAAATCTTTGAAAGACCACTTGAAAAACGATAGTTTAAAACTTAAGCGTGACAGATGGTGGGTGATATACATTCTTTCAAAGACTGCTAGATTACTATGTTTTGAGTTAAAGAAATACTTTTCTTGCATTGATGAGTAAAGACATAAATTTTTATGAGATTTTATGGTAAAAAAATAAAAGTGGTATTATATTTAAGCCATATTGCCCATTACTAAACTGGATCATTTAAGCTTCAGTTTAAACATCAAATAAAAAAAGTATATTCAGATCCAGACATCATGCAAAGCCTCGCCTTCCATAGGGACCTAAATGCCACCTCCAGCTCTAATGCACTTCTACTGTCTTCATCCATTATTCCTCCACTCTTCCTCCTTCCTTCCACACACCGCCACTACATCACTGTCTTCCTCTGCCACTTTCTGCTTCTCGATTGGCGTCGCCATCCCTCATCCGCCCCACGCTCCTCTTCTTCAGTCATTTCTGCTCCTAACTTAGTCTTTTTCCTTCTTCACCTCATTCTTCTCTGACAGACTGGCTGTTGCTTTCATTTTCGGTAATCCCACAACTTTTCAGTCTCCATAGCTTCCTCACTGTTAGAGAAAACACACCTAAAATGGAGTTTTGCTAAAGTTGGTCAAGGCAAATATGATATTTGTGTTATCCCCTGGCACCAAGAGGTGAAGGAGGACAATAATGTTTTTTTTCTGTGTGTGAGTGCTCAAGAATGTCTGTTAGCAAAAGCTCTCCTACACATTAAAAAAGGCAAAAGTAACCACTGAATGTACATCTAGATTTGAGGAACTTTTGGGGCCAACCAAACTGAAGATGGCTTAAGGCATTAAGATACTTCTTAAGTCATTCCACTAGTCTTCGTTGGGCCGTTAGTTAGCAAACGGTGATTAACTGACAGTATCTTGTGTACTCTTTGTGACACTTGAAATGCTACACCGAAATCCTCAATGTCAACCTGGGTTACCGGTCCCCTCGGTCCTACTTGGATAGCCTTTCCTGTGGAGTCTGTCTCTCCTCCAACAGACAAATAAGTCTGGTTAATTTCACTTTGTCTTTCACTCCCAGCTTGCCAGCTCTCCAAAAGCCAGAGCTTGCTTTCCCTCATACCTGGACACCATCCCTTGAACATAGAACCAGAGTCCATGCAGTTGCCCACCGAGCCTGGAAAATATACAGGTATACAAAACATCAAGTAAGAGACTCATTACTGGTTCCCAACAAACATATCATCTGGATAACTTATACTTGCCTCTCGTTGTCCTCCCAAAATCCTCCCATTCCTGATCCTCTCCTTCACTTGTAAATAAACCTACTTACCATTTATTTACTGCTGTCTGCAGACTGGTCCTTTTCCTTGTCAGTACTCTGGGTTCTAGTTTAAAATTCTACTTTGCTAAAAGATGACAAGATGCATATCTGCAACATATTATCGTTTAGAGTTAACCCAATTCAAGATGGCCACCACAGGTTATCAAACTTAGCCAACACAATAATATAACTGTTTTACAGATGTTGAGCTGACATTTAATTGAGAAGTAGTGCTATGTCTGTAGCTTTTTAGCTAGCGTGTCTGAATTACATGCCATTAGCTTAGCGCTACATCAATGCCAGCAGTTATGGGCGTAAGAAAATTTTGGTGGGCGGGGCGCTCGGTTCTATTGATAGGGCAGGGCACCCTCCTTGGATAATGGTAGGGGAACCACTGTACTTTGAGTGTGACATTGTGTCATACCAAGTGAGGTTGAGCTTAAAGTTATTTTCAAGGTTTGACAAGAAGCAGGTAAAAATAATGGATTGACGGGTGAATAGACTATGTCTAAAACAGTTAAGTCTGGTCCTCTGATAGATTTTTCTACCTGGATTATTGAGCATGCATCAGAATAGACTCTGTCATTTTTTCAACAAAGGATTGTCTTAGTCTAAAGCTGTCATAAAAGGTAGCAAGTAATAAGCATGTCTTCAATGAAGGAATTGTGGCTTTTCATTTGACCACTTTTCTCATTTTTAGGCATAACTCCCACAACATGTCCTCCAGGTTCGGTAAAAGGCTTTTACCTTTCAGTGTAGCTTATATGTCCTGATGCATGCTCAATAATCCAGGTAGCAAAATCTAAAAAAGTTAAATCTGGTCCTCTGAACATTCAAAAAGCAAAACAGCAACAAAAAAATGTAGAAACGTTTCGTCTTTCATCCGAAAGACCTGCGACTGAGGAAGTCCTTCGGACGAAAGACGAAATGTTTCTACATTTTTTTTTGTTGTCGTCTTGCTTTGTTTTGTTTTTTGAATGTCCAGAGGACCAGATTTAACTTTTTTAGATGTAGTTTATATGGTGTACAGTGGTGCTCCAGGCGTTGGTATGCTAAATATAAATAGCACAAATCAACTTGACATGACAGTACTCTTCTATCTGATCCTTTTATGCTGCTCAGCAAGGCAAAAAGTTGCTTAATTGTTTTTTGCAATGAAGTGTAAAACTTAAGGGATCCAGAGGCAGCATGGTGGGGGAACAATGAGGAGATGTAAAAAGAGCCCCGCATGTGTGGCACTGCATTATACTGTGTGGAAGAAACCTCTGGGAGGTGCTCTTTGGTTGCCCTTTCCCTTCGACGCACCACATGAATGTTAGATGGAGTAGCACTGGGAGGACTGCTGATGTTTCACACACAGCACCCACAAGCTATTTGTCTGTAGGTGAAAGCCAAAGGCACTGTCAGCTGGAGGTTTCTTCTTATTTTTTCTTTTTCTGTGTGTGCGCTTGTTTGCAGGGCTTATTTGGCCTACAGAGTGAGAACGGTAACCAGGCCTGAAGGAGCATAGTATCCACCCGCAGGCAGGTAGCATTGCATTGTCTCACCTCGATGATTGAGCAAACTAAGTGCCTCTTTGTGTGTGTCTGTGAGGTGTTGTTGAAGGGACAGTTTGGGGCACCTGAGGCAGACAAAATCTCCATCTGTGCAGAGTCACCGCAGGCTTGAAAAAGTCCGAACAGCAGTTCTGGTCAAACCTTGTAAATAACATAGTATGAGATGTAATAATACAATTCAGTTCAAAAATACTTTACTAATTTAAAAGGGAAATTAATTGTTAGTGTAGCTCATCATCCTGGTCACAGTCCTCCCACTGTCATGAGCCACGTTTCCCCCCAGCTCCAGGATCTTGGAGGTCATGCACTCGCGCACCACCACCAGGTAGACGGGAATGCATCCACGGCACCTCCTTTTTTTTTTAAACTCAGCTGGGATTTGGGGCTGTAGCTGAGGTATTATTTGAGCTTTTTGAGATGTTAATCAGCTGCTCTCAGTTGTACAAAACCACCTTGTTGTTATGATTACGCATAATAACTAATGTCCAAAAATAAAAAGGTTTCAGTAAAAATCCTTCCAGCTGCACAGCGTCCGATACCAGAAGATGTAATCATCCGAAAAAAAAGACATTTACATCCAGAAAAAGGAGGAATTAAAGTTTTCAAAAGCAAAATTTCTGAATGAATGTAACAGAGCTCCACACCAAGCGGCGCAATTCTGTAACTGATAATGTAAGATTTTGTGTTGGCGATGACCCTTGGTTACTACCTCACCAAATTTTAGCTCAACATCGGTAAAATTGGCCAAGTTAGAGCCATTTTTGACTAATTACTAGCTATGGTTGATTAACTATCTTGAATTCAGTTGACTTCAAATGGTAATACTTTAAAGATGTACAATCAATGATTACTTTTTGAGAATTAAACTATAACCTTTACAAGGGTCAATTAAGTATTTTGCTGAAATAGAGTATTGATTCTGTCGTAATGGTAAACTGGCCATCATTATCTACCCACAGACTTCTACAATGGTATACTTCCATTAACAAATCAGTCTGCTGCCTCCTTATCTATATTCTAAGATGTTACAAAGACAGTACCATCCTACATTCCCCGGATTTTATTTCTTTCAGTGTCTTCTCAGTTCGCACAGAACGTAGAAAAAAAGACCTTCTATTCTGCTCCATATTGTGGAATACACTGCAACGAGATTTGATACTGTCCAGTTTGATCCCTCTGGGACATTTTCAACTTTAATTAAAATGGAAACATTTCAAACCTCTTCTTGTTTTTAGGTTTTGGTAAACGCAGCACCCTTTTAACCACCAAGACAATGTTTTATTGTTATTGTATGTAACTGATTTCACGTGTCTTTGTTACTGGTCTATTGTAAATGGGACTGTCTCTATGATATTATATGTTTAAATAAATGTAAATATATTGAACTCGAGCTCTAACACAGCTCAATTAGCTCAATTTCTGTAAAATTATAGGTTAATCAGTTGTAGATGTGTACTGAATGTTTGAATTGATTCATTGATGATTACTAAATGCTTAAAACTTTCCTTTCTGATAAATGCTATAGTTAGGGTTTCCTGAGTTATGCTACTAGAGGCTTACAGCCGGAGGCTTAAACTGCTGCTTGTTCTGGGTCTTTGAGTTGTTTATATTTTTCAACTGGTTCCTTATTCATCATCTCCCCCAAATTATTGTTTTTACATAGCTTGTTGACCGTTTCTCTAATATTAGTCCTAAAATGTACCCAACGTATTTTTCATAGCGGTTTGGTTTTATTATGTGCAAGGAGTTAAAAGTTGATGTTATTGCTTGATTAACGTAAAAAAAAAATAAAAAAATGCTTAATTATACCTTTGGGAAAATTTCACTCAGTCTAGAACAATTCTAAAAACAATGAATGCAATATGCAGTTTGTAGATATAAAGCCTTCCAACAGGCATTAAAAAAACACATTACAAGAAACGGTACAAAAGGCGCCACGAGAAAAAAAAACCTAACGGGCAATTAAGATTGCCTGCTTTCTCAGTATACAGTCATTTGACTGTCAGTGTTCACCACCTGTAGATAGAAATAGTAGAAGTACTTCTATTTGGATCGCACTGCCTTTTCTTACCTCGCTACACAGTTCGTCTACAGCAGCTAAAACAAGCACCATGTTGAAAACGTTTATTCTTTGTTTGGTCCAGAAATGGTGAAAGGTCATCATTATGCCAAATCTGTGTGTATTCTTTTCTCTGTTGTGCTAAATATTTCATGAACCACTGAACGGATTTGAATGAAACTCTCAGAACATAATCATCGGTTGTAAGTCTATAAATGATTAACTTCTGGAGTCAATCTGCTACAACTCAGCCACTTTTACAGACATTGAGCTTACAATTGGTGTGGCAGTAGCTGAGAGTCATTCCTAACACTAGCTTCAAGCATTACAGACCATGTAACAGCTGCGTTTAAAACTTTTGAGTGGTAGTTGTCCAGCAACATGAATCGCCACTTTAATTTTCTGCTCAAATTGGATTCGATCAAGTACCGTATTATGAATTAACCAATCAATGAGTGTGTCAGATTGCATTAATTTAGTTAATAATTTAATACTTAATGAAATTAATGGAATGAGCTCACAGGCTGCCAGCTGGCGATTATTGCACTATGTTGTGGATAATTTAAAACAACCTAAGTTTCTTCTCTTTCAGAAAATTCAGAACTTTACTTGTTTTGGGTTTCAAAGATATAAAGAGTCGACCTATTTACAAAAACACTTTATTTAGGTCACTAAACAGGTCTGTGTTAAAATAATATCTTCTTTACCCCATCACCTGTGGGGAACCCTCAGGGCCTTCTATAAAGAAGGCCCATAAATAGAGCACATATGAAACGTTACATTTTAATTTTATACAAAATATATATTTTCAATGTAGTTTTTTTGTTGCTAATTTTTATTAAATTCCATAAACTATTTTACAGTTAGAGCTGGACAATAATTAGATCGATATATACCGATATATATTGATCATATTCAATACAGTAGTTCCTCGCCACTTTTGTCGTCCGACTTCCGCGGACTCAGTGTTTCGCAGGTTTTTAACTCAAGATGTGCACGACGCGTGATGGGCCGACTGACGGAAGGCAACCAACCAGAGCATTGTGCTCTGTATCCCAGGCGCCGATTGGCTCAGTAACCATAGCACCGGTATGTCTGCTCTCTTTTGCAGTGCTCTTATGTGAAATCTTCATAAGAGACTGAATTTAATTCAAGCCCTACAATGCCACCCAAGCCTTAAAATATATATAAATACTAATATAAGGTCCCTACGTCACGGATTTTCATTTATTACCGGAGTGTCTGGAACATAACCCCCGCGATAAGTGAGGGCACACTCTATTACCATTGTATTTTGGTTTCATTTTATGGTTACTGAAACAGATTTAGTGGGTTAATGTTAAATTTCAATTGGAATTATTTAAATTACATGTTGTACTTGAACACATGTGACTGGGTGAGCCGCACTGCATGCTGGGTAAGAATGGGATAGAAATGGGTGATTTTTTTTTACAGGTTATGTATTCAGATGGGTCATCTCTGATGGTCTTTCTGTTTAGTGTATGGTTGACATTTATGTTCAGGTTGTTGTTAGTGGCTGTAAAATAAATGACACCGTAAGTCAGATGTCGTGCCTGATTTAACATAATGTTTCCCCTTGTAAAGATGGGAAAGCACTTCCTAGTGCGTGATCCATTGAATCGTGAAACAAAATAAAGTGACATTTTTAACCGCAACTTTGTTGTGTTATTGATATTAGCATTTAACAGGTTGCTATAACGTTAAGTCATGGTTGACAGTTCAGCTCAGTCATGGTTAGCCACTAGTCATCCTTAAAAAGTGATGACTGCGCTAATAACTTTGAGGTGCGCACTGAAGCCAACAATCTTAACAAATTCGAAGTGAAAATGTTTTCCCTGCACTCGTCTTGCACAGCTTACGCCTTGTGCTCCCTCTCCGGTTTACTGTGAACACACGCTCGGTAAAATGCTCCTAAGCTGCTGCCACCGTAAACATGTTCCAGACATGTTCCGTCTAATTCATGGCTGCCCGTAGCTTTGTGCGTGGGTGGTTCGGAGCATGGCATCATCGCAGCTTCATTTCATGGACACCCTGATGCAGGTATTAAAAAATAAAAAGGAAATAAAAAGCTCCTTTTCTCTCAGCTCCCTTAAGACTTCAAAGCGTCTCTCTTCCTTTATTGAGCCTCATCAGCTTTACACCTAGTGGCACATTATTTACACGGGCTTTTACCTCTTTTTGCGCGGTCAATATGCTCAGTGTCTCATTCAGTCGTACTCGCAGCTTGTTTTTATCTTCCACAAAGCCTTTTTTTTTTTTTTTTGCCACAAATAAAGAGGAGAAAAAGAAGCCTTTGCTTTTAGCGCCATAAACAAATGGCCATGAAACACATTTGATGAATTCAGAATAATGCTGCACTATCGAAGCGGTGTTAAAACAAGCGGGCCCTCTGCCACGCTACACTGTGCTCCTGTAAATATTTGATGCCCCTTTGACCTCATTAGGCATGATTGAGTGAGCTCTCTGGAGCACAATCGTATGTCTTAGTCACCCACTGGAGATGCAGCCAGAACGAGGCTGAAGGCTGGCTGTTGGTGTGTGTGTGATCAGTGGAGAATCAAAGAGAAAAGAAGGGTGCCTTATCAGTGATGTCATGTTACAAGGGCTTTTTTTTGTCCAAACACCCCAATTTAATGTGACTTTTGAAGAAAAACACAACAAACTCGGAAAATGTGGGAAAACATACAAACCTAGCATTTCTTGAAGCGATGCTTGCAGCCGTTAATAGAGTTTTAGACTCAGATCTTCTTGGGATGAGAAATGACAAAGTTGTAACCGTTATCTTGACCTTACAAGATGCCATGCTCGGTATATGTTCAGGGAACATTCAAGTTATTAAACAGCATGGGATAAATTATCATTGTTAGGCTTAAGGATGCACCGATCCACTTTTTTTTTTCACTTCCGATCCGATACCGATATCTGCGGTTTTGTGTATGCCGATCTGATACAGACAAACAGTACTAAATCATATCATCTGGACCCATTTCTGAAATAGATCCAGATGACATGATTTAGCCATTTTTGTCGTCTACCTGGATGTTTGAGCTTACAAACCCAGTGCTGAATTAACTCAAAACATTTGTTTTGTTAAACGCAGACACGAATGTACTGAATTACAAATTTAATGAAAACTCTGCACCAGAGCAGCACATTAAACACACCAAGAGCTTCACAAGCTCAGTCAAACATGTAAAAAACAACATGACTTTAATTTGTTCAGTCAGTACGCTAGCACGTGACGTCACTCAGAGCACAAAGCATAGAGTTAGAGTGACTAGATCCGCTCAGCCATGCATCAGTCACATTGTCACGATACATAATCCAGAAGTTTATCGGTACCGATACCGACATTGGTATTGGATCGGTGCATCTCTAGTTATGCTGATGATACAAGTTATATTCGTCCATGAAACCCAATGGATACATTAGACTACAAGCATGTCTTAAAGACATAAAAACCTGGATGACCCTAAATTTTCTGCTTTTGAACACCGACAAGACTGAGGTTTTAGTTTTTGGAGCATCTTAGGAATAAATTTTTCAGTCTTTCTCCCTCCTTGGATGGCATTAATCTGGCCTCCAGATCTAATGTTAAAACTCTTGGGTGTTATTTTCAATCAGGACAAGTCTTTTATCCCCCACATTAAAAATGTCACTAGAACTGCCTTCTTCCACCTGCGTAATATCACTAACATTAGAAACATCTTTTCTAAAAATGATGCAGAAAAACGGGTTCATGTCTAGACTGGACTATTATAATGGTTTGTTATCTTTGTGTCCAAATACTTCTTTAAAAAGTCTTCAGTTGATCCAAAATGCTGCTGCCAGAGTCTTAACTGGAGTTAGTAGGAGAGGTCATATCTCTCCAGTTTTAGCTTCTCTCCATTGGCTCTCTGTCAAGTCCAGAACTGAATCCAAATTCTTACTTCTAACCTACAAAGTTTTCAACAACCTAGCTCCATCTTATATTACAGATCTTATTGTTCCATATTTTCCTAAATACTAGACTGCAGGCTTACTTTGTTCTAGAATTGCGCCGCTCAAGGTGGCTGCATGTTGGAGCAGCTCTGTTACTTTCATTCTGAGATTTTGCTTTTGGAAACTTTAATTCCTCTTTTTCTGGATGTAAATCACATTTTTTGGATGATTGTTTCCTCTGGTATCAGATGCTGTGCAGCCGGAAGGATTTTTACTGAAATTTTTTTTAGTTTTGGACATTTGTTATGATGCGTAACCATGGCAACAAGGCAGTTTTCTACAACCAACAGCAGATGATTAGCATCTCAAAAGCTCAAATAATATCTCAACTACAGCCCCAAATAGCAAATGAGTTGAAAAGGATGTTCTGTGGACGCATTCTCATCTACCTGCCAGCTGTGCTCGAGTGCCTGACCACTGAGATCCTGGAACTAGCAGGAAACACGGCTCATGACAGCGGAAGGACAGGATCATCCCTCGGCACCTACAGTTGTCTGTCCGCAGTAACGAGGAGCTCGGCAGGCTGCTGGGAGGAGTGGCCATCGCTCTGGGAGGAGTTCTGCCCAGCATTCAGGCGGTACTACAGCCCGGGGCAACCGAGAGGACAGCCGAGTCTGGGTGGACGGATCGGACGGCATCTGCAGCCAGTTTCTTAGGATCCACAGTGGGATGGACCTTTACAAGAGATCCTTCCTGTTTACAACCATCAGTATCTATAACATCTCTTAATGAAATGAGATAACAAGTTACAATAACAAATAATTTCCTTTTGGGATTAATAAAGTATTTTTGAATTTTGAATTGAATTTAATTGAATTACTTGTGGTTCCTAGAGTTTCCAAAAGCAGAATGGGAGGAAGATCTTTCAGTTTTCAGGCTCCTCTCTTGTGGAACCAACTTCCAGTATTTGTCCGTGAGGCTGACACATTGTCCAGTTTTAAGACTGAGCTTAAGACTTTCCTTTTTGATA
The DNA here is from genome assembly GCF_014905685.2 of Nematolebias whitei. Taxonomy (NCBI): domain Eukaryota; kingdom Metazoa; phylum Chordata; class Actinopteri; order Cyprinodontiformes; family Rivulidae; genus Nematolebias; species Nematolebias whitei. The sequence continues at coordinate 37,311,143 of NC_056498.1, forward strand.
AATCCTATAGTTAGTTAGCTTGGTTTCATGACCTATTCCTTATCCTATGCTACTATAACCTTGGACAAATTTACCTAATTTCTTCAAATGAACAGTTACAAATACATACGAGTGAATAGTTTGTATTTGTTATTATTCTTTAACATGTGATTTCAGTCTATTTTCCTCCTAGAGAAAACCTGATGGCCTCCATCCTGGACCTTTCATTGTGTGTTCGTTTTCTCTTTCCTGTCCTCTCAAACCCAGACGGTCGAAGCAGATGGTCTCTTGTCCTGAGCCTGGTTCTGCTAAAGGTTTCTTCCTCATGAGGGAGTTTTTCCTTCCCACTGTTGCCTCTGAACTTGCTTAGGATGGGAGACTGCGACAAAGTGAAAACTCAAAGCAATCTGTTGGCTCCTCAGATAAATAACGTTATTAATTTATTTCATATGTATGTGAATGTTTCTGTTCAGTGCCCTGAAACGACTTCTGTTGTTATTTGGCGCTATATAAACAAACTGAATTGAATTGGGAAGGACTTTCAGCTACTACCGCACCAAATTTGAAGGCGATATCTGTAAATTGTAGTTTGTAAGGACAGTTGCAGTGGTGGCCATATTGAATTGGGTAGACTCTAAAGTTGTCCATTTGTAGATATACATCCAATTATAATTTTCTGCAAGTAACTATAAAACATTGCCAGTGGTTCTTGGTATATGTTGGTTACAGGCACACATGCAGACAAAGGATAAAGCGTTACTGTCCACCTCTAACTTTTGGTGGCAGGCGATAAAAACTAAACTCTGCTTCTAATCATAGTTCTTAGTTACGGTCTCCACCTTGTCCCCGAGCAATCTTTGACCCTCCTTGTCCTCCTTCACATCTCTGGCTCACTTGCCTGCCCAGTGTCACTTCTATTTAGGCCAGTGGAGCTGAGATCCACTTGTTCAGTGATGGCGTATTAGAGGGAACATGTGAGACCTACGAAAACAGATTTTAGATCCCTGGGACTGACAGGGCAGAAAGGATGGAGGTGAAGGAGGAAATAGGTGCATCTGGACGTGGAAAATCTGCTCAGCAAGACTCAGAGCAGAGTGATTGTATTTGTCCTCATCTGTCATGCACACAGGACACACACACACACAAACACACACACTTGTATTTCTATCCTTTATAGGACAGTGTATTGACTTCCATTCATTTCTATAGCCTAACCAAAACCCTTCCTCTCAACTGACTACATTTATATGAAAATTTTACAACAGTGGCCTAAACACAGATATTTTATACAATATTCTTATAAATGTAACCATAATCAATAATACAGATAAATCTTACAAGGTTGAGTCAGGTCCTCTGGAAGAAATCTGAATGCAGGCCAGAGGTCACGCATTCAGGGATGAAGATGTTCACATCCTTGATAGAGAGGAACGCTGGTTTGAGAGAGGAGTGAAGGAAACCATCTTTGTGAAGAGAACCCCGTCAATCATTAAACAGGGGCGGAGGCCTCCATGTTCAACTGTCCCCCTCTTACAATGCTGTTTTTGCTAGTAACGCTCAGCCCTCTGTGAATAGCAAGTGGTTTTGGCTGTCAGCAGCAAACTGTGATCCTCTATGAGAAGATGCTAATCATAAGACTGAGTTTGTTGCAGCGCTGCAGACTGAATGAGTCTTTTGGATAAGAAAAAAATGTTTTAACAAAGAAGAATCCATCCAGAGGACCTAACTCAACCTTGTTAGACCTTTTATAATACATTTCTCTAAAATCTAAGTATTTAACTTTATTAAACCCACTTCCCCAGCCATCCCAGTCCCCATATCTAACATTATCAGTTCAGCCCTAAACCTATCACTTACATCTCCCTCACCATTTCATTTTGCTATCTCCATCCATCCATCATCTTTACTGACTTCTTACGTTTCGGGTCACGGGGGTCACTGGTGCCCATGTCCAGCAGTCACTTTGCGAGAGGCGAGGTACACCCTGGACATGTCTCCAGTCCTTCACAAGTACGTATAGAGACAAATGAGACAAACAACCATTCACTCTCTCACTCACAACCTAACAAACACGTTTTTGGCCTCTGGGAAGAAACCAGAGTACTTGAAGAAAACCCACGCATGCACAGACAGAACATGCAAACACCACACAGAAAGGTCCCCAGCCTGGATTTGATTTGGTTACCTTCTCGCTGACATGTGACAGACAGCTCTACCAACTGTGTCACATTCTTTTGCTATTTGTATTTTACTTAACTAATTGTTGACTAATCAACTAATCAAACTGGAACCTAACCCCAAACCAAAAATGATGTTCCACCAATTTAGGACCAGGCTTTGGTTCCATTAGGGACCACCAGTTCTGACAAGTAAGAGATATACCAGGAAAAGTCCTACAAATGTACTAAAAAACAACTACACACACACACACTACTACAATCATCTGTTTGTCCAGATGACACCCCCTAATCCCAAGTCTATGTCCGTCCTGAGCTCTGACTCGGTGGTAAACAGTATTAACAAACGGTGATGAGCAATTATTTGCCTGACCCAAATGGAAAAATAATTGTCAGTGAAGACAGAGGGCTATTGTCACTGGCCAGAAACAAGAGATTTGAGATGTTTGTTCAAGTACTTTCACAAATATTCCTCAAAATATACTTCTTGAAAAAATATGTTTTGACGAGTCAGACATCCAGGGGCCTAAAAACAGCAATGCTCTTATTCTTAGTTTGGCTACCATCCCATTCCTTTTCTTATTTAAAAGGTTAACTATTTTTGTCTTTCGCAGAATAAAAAAATTAGTGCAACAGCGTGTTTCCTGCTCCTTCTCGTGTGAAGCCACCAACAGTTGCTCAAGCTTCAGTACTCGATCGCAACCTTATTCCCAGAGCGTCCTGACAATGTTAATGTCAAAAGCTTGTTCTTCAGGGCACGGCTAGCAGAGCGACATGGCAGCACGGCTCTGCAGAGATGTTTGTCAAACTAGAAAGAGGGCAAAGCAGATTTCATTAGTTTGTGATGAGGTTACGGTGTACATAGGAGGAGGACGTCGGAATAGGTTTTAGTCAGTGCACCCTGCCGTGGGGAAAAGGGTTTTACTGGCATGTCCTCTGTCTCTGTCGGCTCCAACTATCCGCTCAATAGCTTTTCTGCTCTTCCTCCCTCAGATAGAACCGTCGTACATCCAGCTGCTGCACAGCATCACTCTGGGTCTATTCCAGCTGAACAAAATGAAAATTTTAGCAGCATTCAAAGACAAGGTAACAATGAATTTGTTTGCCAAAAAAATTAAAAATGTCTTGGAAATTTAGAATCCAAGCAAAACTAGACTAATGCCATTCTGTCCTGGAAATGTTCTGGGTCATATTTCTGGGGTTTGAAATGGGATTTAAACAAATAGGTTTGATTGCAGCCTCATTAATTGGATTGTTCTTTAATTCTGTTGAAAAATGTAAATCATTTTTTCCTTTATAACAAGTTAAAAGTTCTATTTTGACTGAAGTTCTTGTGTTAAATTAGAGGACAGACCAATGCAGAGATTTGGGAATCACTGTTGACACAAAGTAAAGAACAAAGAGATAATAATGTGTAGTAAAGTATATTTTGGGGCATTATACTACCTTTTAGTGTAAAATGGTAAATGGACTGTACTTGTATAGCACCTTTATATCTTATCAAGACACTCAAAGCACTTTACAATCTGTGCCCTCATTCATACAGCACTCTACTATATCTGTACGAAGACTAATCAATGCTTTTAGATCATATTCATGCAGCAATGGGACACACATCGGGGGCAATGAGGGGTTCAGTGCCTTGCTCAGGGACACTTCAGCATGCTGGAGGGCATCTACTCTAACAGCTCAGCCACAGCTGCCCTCAAAAGATAGTAATAGAATTTTACTCTCTTTACTAAAAGATAGTAAAATTATCTTAAATGTAAACATTGAAGACCTCTTTTCTACACTTTGCATGACATGTTTTGTCTAAGTCCATGCTTCTTCATGACTGTGTGCAGAGTATACATTGTACATGTGGATGGTGCTGAGGATGCTGAATCCATCAGTCTGAAGGGAGTTGAGTAAACTCTTGGACCGACTACATGCAATAATGACACCTCATTATAATAATGACACCTCAAGTGACACATTCAGCAACCTCTCCGCACCATCAGTCCACCCATATTTTCAAATACGGTGAAATAAACCACTAACAATCATTCAGATTATCCAAGGACCCCTACTTGGTGTTGGGTAGCTTGTATTGGGAGTCTGACCCATGAGAACCATTGATCTGATTCACTGTTAGGTTAAAGACAAAGTCATCATGGTTGTCATTGGTTACAGAGAAAAAGTCCTAATTTCCTGGTTCAGGTTTTTCCTTTGCAAACTAAATGTTGAAGCTGTTGTAGGAGTTTGACACCCGCTCATTGGGGTATTTCATTAATTATTGAAATTAATGGTGGCAGATGTGACCTTTCAAGATAATAAAATCAACCCTTAAACTGCAATAACCTTCTAATGTAATTCAGATGCTGAGCCATTGTGTTGTTTGCCTGGTAACGCAGCTCAAACATGGTGTCAAGTATTTCCAGAACATTAGCTTTATTTAGATGAGATACTGATAGTTTGTGGCACATAGCTGAAAAATATTAGTATTATTATAGGTGGGAAAACTGTATGAGACTAGCACTTTGTGTGCTCCTTGAGAAACAGCTGTTTTATCGAAAACGTCTCAAATGTCCCATTCGGCAGCCTCCTCTGTGGCCCGTATGAACCTTAAACTCCATGCACTTACATGAGCATCAGCTGCTGCCTGCCTGGCACTCCTCCTGCTCTCCTATAATCTGATTCATCGGCTCACCAGGCTCGGAAGGAAACAGGAGCACCAACCCAGGCTACCAGCTGTGCTCTAGTGTAGCCTGTGTTCTGACTAAAGAAAGTCTGTAGGGGGGCCCATGGATCCCAGCCAGGGGTTATAGCTCATACTCATTCAGAACACCCTAAGATAGTATCTGTACAACTCCGTATTCATAACCTCAAATATTGGCGATGAGTGGAAACCCTGACTGCACTAAGCTCAAAGACGTAAGCCAGGCTGCTGCTCAGGTCCTTGAAAGAGTCAAAAGAAAAGACAGATGAGCGACTAGAGAGAAAGCAGAGGTTACAACAGGTCTAGACTATGTGGAGGTACAAGAACACGAAGAGAAGACAGACAGAGGCAAGACCAGGCAAAGACAGAGGAAATCCACCAATGAGACAAATTGCTACCACAAGTGAGTGACATGTTACTTTGCCACTTCCCACAAACCCAAACATTTCTTCAGACCAGTTTCCACCTTCAATCTTTAAACTACATTGACAAACGTAAAGCAGCCTTAAATCTGTTTTTATAAAAAAACTGTTTTCCTTCAGATATGCACATAAAGTTACAGATTCTAACCCTAATCTGTTCTTAGAAATGATCTCAGTCTATGGTAACAAGTTTAAAAAATGCACATAGCAAAGGAAAAATGAGAGGAAGACGAGAAATGCCTTAAAAGGACTAGGGAAAATAACATTCGAGTATAAGGAGGTCACGGAGGCAGAAACTTACTCTGGGGGATTATCCGAAAGGAAATACAGTGACATACATCTGTGCCAACGGAAGTAAGTGCACTGACAAAGAAGCAGCTAAAGAAGGATTAAATCACTGAAGATATGCTAACCTTCATGTAATGTTATAGTTGACTCCTTTTTTTAAACTTTAACCCATATTGCCTTTAGCAGGCTTCTCAGAAATTAGATCTAGCCAATGTTCTAGCAGTGCTTAATGGAAACCCACAGCTGTCAGAAGGTGAATACTCACCATAAACCACAGGTAGAATAAATTAGTAGCATTGGATTGTAGCCATTTTTAATATCCTTAATCCTTCTACAAATTATACCACAGTATACGGTTATCCCTGCTTGCCAAGAAAGGCTTGGGATGTTATCACTGAAGGTACTTTAGAGTATTTTAAAGGTAATATATGTTTTAAACCTCTTTTTTAGTCAACCGATTTCAAGACAGCCACCATAGTAAATCAACCTTAGCAAGCACAAAGATGAGTCAGAGACTGGGTCAAGATTTAGTGTGAACATAGCCGAGACTCACCTACAACATTTATGCGGCAGCTGTGGATGAGTGGTTAGAACAGTCGTCATCCACTGGGGCAGTTGGGGGTTCGATTCTACCAGCAGTCCAGTGGCGATTTTAGTCTTTTTTGGGGGTTGCTCAAGCACCCCTGAAAAATAAGGAAACCATCATAAGGATTTTGTTGGAAACTTAGTTCTTAAACATCAGATATTGAATAAATTTGGAATAAAAAATGGAACAAATTATGACAATCTTAAACGGGACAGTAAATCTATAATTTTTTTGCATGAGTCGGATCCTAATGCCACCTGTCAATCAATCCAGCAGGACTGTCAGCAATTGACTAGCCAGTGATCTCAATTTGTCCCAAAGTGAAACGCCCCTTACCTGCAGGAGCTCCACCCCCTTTTCTTCTGACAACATAAGTTTAGGTTTTGTTTGCATTGATCCGTTAACACTAAACTGATTTCGTATAAAGCGTTTATTAGATTGTGTAACGTAAAGCACAGTGCTAAATCTGTAGCATCTTAGCTAGCATGCCTGCATTGTGTGCCACTAGCTTAGCGTTACTTCTTGATGTGCCGTGCTCTCTAAAATTGTTACTGAATCAAGTGTTTACTTATGTAGGTAAACGTAGATATTTAAAAACCTGTTAAAATAAACCAGAATGCAGGAAATGGCATCTCCTTTATTCCAAATTTTCTGGAGGACCCCCAAACAGCCCCACCAACCCCCCCCCCCCCACACACACACACACACACACACACTTTACAAATGCTTCTGATGCCAATCGCCACTGCATTGTTCAAGTCAACAGCCATTGTCAACACTAGGGTGTAGGCACTCCTAAATGGCTGATTCTAGAATCGCCCTTGCAGCAATCACATGTTCAAGTTTCCCTGGGCAAGACACTGAACCCCTCACGGTGTCCAATGTGTGTCCCATCGGTGTATGAATGTGATCTAAAGTATTGATTAGTCTTTGTAGATCTAGTAGAGTGCTGTATGAATGGGTAAATGAGGGCACATCTGGATTCCAGGGTAGTGTAAAGCAGTCCATTTACCATTTACGCTAAGCGTCAACAGATCATTCAAGATGTTTGTTTAAAACTTTGGCACGAAAGGTGGTGGGTGATGTGTATTTTTTCAAGGAACATTAGTTTTAACTGTTTTTATAGATCAACATATCAACCAAACGGTCACATCAGATCTGTGTAGGGTGCAACAGGTTGAAAACTTCCCACCTGAAGATCCAATCCAAAGGTGCACTTACGGCACACACACCGAGAAAGCCAGTGATGCTTCAGTATATGTCCACCATCATCATGAATCACAAGCTCTCTATAAGAACTAATCAGCTCTGCTTCTCTCGTTCTTCCGTTTTCCACCGCATCAATCTTTCATCGTAACAAACTGCCGAACATACATGGTCTGCCATGTTCTGCTTCCTTTTTTCAGCCCCGGATAGCCACGGCACCATCAGCTGCAAGGGGGAACCAAAGCAGCAACATCCTGGGACAAATTTGTCTGACAAAAAGTGTAGGAGACCAGTCATTAAAGACACTTTTTAAGTAATGTGATCAAAATGTGTACTGAACAAGGTGGTAATGGTGCAAGTGGGCTAAAAAATACTGAATACCTCCTTAGATATAGAACTTTACTAATTGACTTTTATGTGAATGTTCCTGTAAAGTGTCCTGAGACAACTTTGTTGTGATTTGGCAGTATATAAATAAACTGAATTGAATTGAATAGTTTCTGTTGCATTTGTCTAGAACAGGTGAACCAGTTTGCCACGTGGCATGAAATAAATCATTAGTTACATGTGTCTGTAAAATCCATTTTGAACACTTTCCTTTGAGTGAGGGGAGATCTAAGAATGACTTTGTTCTGTATTAAGTTGTGTATTTGTGTTGTTGAGCATAGAACAGTTAAAATGCCAGATTTTAGGCCAGAAGTCAGAGCCGAAAGAGAAAGTAAAGTCATTCTCCCATTCAGATAATTAAAACCCCTTTGTTGAATCAGATTTAAGATTATTAAATTAGAATTTATTTTAGGGCACCCAGGACTGTTGAACAGCTAAAGTCCTCCAAATCCTCCATTAGACAAGATTGGATAAACATCCCATCCAAAAACACAAGCAGCTGGTCTCAGACCAGTCCTGGTTCTCAAGGGCCACTATCCTGCATGTTTTAGAGGTTTCTCTGCTTCAAGTTGTCATAACGGAGGTGTTTACCCAGATAGAATGGTCAACAGACTCGAAACCCTTGTAAGGATTTTAAGTGATTTATTTACAGTGTAAATATTAATAGTCACTATATACACCTTGGATGGACACCCCGAGAACCCTGGAAGGGAATGGGTGAGGTCAGAGACTTGAGAGGAGTAGAAGATACTGCAGCTTGGAGTTTATCTTGCAGGGCGTTGGTTGGAGAGCAGCGTAGAGAGGGTGGTGGAGGAATCTAGCTCCAGGAGATCCAACTGAGAGGAGTAACGGTGAGACGTGGAGGCAAGTTAGGAAGGTGGCGGAGCAGCTAAGGAAGATCAACAAGGATGACTCAAAACTTACAGGTAGGTGCAGGACTTACAGGACAGTTCAAGGACAGTCCGTACAAACCATGACAGGAGGTGCAGGAACCAGGTTCTATGAGGGTACGAGGAAAACACAAGGTAAGATTACTTACAAAAAAGGTTAAATCGTGTCATCTGGAGCAGTCTCTTTAAGTGAGAAATGTTTCGTCCCCCGTCCAGAGGACTTCTTCAGTCTACGGCCTGCCATCTAGATCTGTCCCATAGGTAGCCTTTGCTGTGTTTCAAGCCAACCTTCTGTTGGAATCTCAAAAGTAGGCTTTTAACACGTGCAAAACAATCAATCATCATGTACAAGAATCAAATGTTTTAGGCCAGATGGACAACTTGCTACTCACAGAAACAGCCTGAGGACAACCAAGGCCAAAGTGGTTCAGAAAAAGGCTTGTAAGCTCAATCATCAAGATTACTTTGGTCTGGAGGATTACACAAAGAGGCCAAAAGCACAAGCACCAGAATGTAAATAATGCTTCAACAACGAAGGAAGCACTTCTGCAGCCTCCAATAGTCCTGGTGGTAATTAGTGGGGTGACTGTCAGCTGTAGCTTGTTGGCACCACCTCTGGACCCAGGGACCTGTGGAAAGAACTGGAAACCCTACACGAGTGAAGTGACTTGAATTAACGGGGGATTACTGTAAAAATATAAAGAAGCAATCAAACCATTGAATCAGGTGTGTTGGATCAAACAAATGAAGGATAGTGACTCTGGAGGACCAGGACTGGCCACCCCTGGTAGACTGTTCTTAAAAAGTCAACTTTTTGAGACATCTTGATGTTTACTAAGCTTTATTTTGAATGAAATTTGGCTTTATGAGTTTTTCAAATCATTCCATTCTGTTTTATTTACATTTTTCACAACATCCCAACTTTATTAGAATTGGGGGTGGTTCTTGATTTATCTGTAAACTGTAAAACCTCATTATCCACTCATTAGAAGTTAAAGCAAGTCATTTAATTAGTTTTAAACCTTGTGGTGTTTGCCTTGGGACAACGAGATGACCACACTGGTCCTCCCCAACCACTGTGGCAGCAGCTTTAGGGTCAACAGCTTGTCCAGACTCCACAGATTTTCCTAGTGGAAGGGCAGCGGGGGTGCAACACTGGCCTTAGCTCCCCATAGAGATGCCTAAAGAACTTGTACCATGATGCTGATGTCTTCATGCAAATGGCATAAACCTGCAGGAGGAGACAGCAGGGTTTCCAGTTTTTCTTTGAGCGCAGTAGCTGCACTGCGGCTCGAGTTCACCAAAGTCAAAGAGGAAACAAAAAGTCCATGTTTAGCTTCAAGAGTAAACTTAATACAACCTGCGACAGGATGACAGCGCACCACGGCAACCAACTTCCTCCTGAATTGAAAATAACATTATAAAAATAGCATTAAAAGAAAAAAAAAAGACTGCACCTCCCCGACATATTCTCCTGCTTTAATAGCTTAAATTCACTCAGCCTTGTTGTTGTTTGGAGACAATACATAAAATATGAAGACCCTGCTTAATAAATCATAAAGGTACACAGTGATAAATGGGAGGGAAGCAGATTGGACCTTACAGATGCTCAAGCATTTTTGGAGTCCTCTTTTTGCTGCAGTTATTTGTTAGTGGCAAAGTGGCAGATTGTATTTTTTATGTCCCTGCTCGGTGCATCATAACGTAAGAGGATGTCTTCCAGCAGAAGTTGTGGCAGTCAGTGTTGTCCTGGATGAGCCCAAAAACATCATTGAACCTGAATGATCATAAACATCCTTAAAGGGAAGCTGTGGTTGAGTGGTTAGAGCAGTCGTCCTCCAATGAGAGGGTTGGGGGTTCGATTCCACCAGCGGTCACATATTGAAGTGTTCCTGGGCAAGACACTGAACCCCTCATTGCCTCTGATGTAAATTGGTGTATGAATGTGATCTAAAGCACCAATAAGTCAGAGATTTAGTAGTGTTGTATGAATGGGTAAAAGAGAGCACAGATTGTGTTGTAAAGCACTTAGAGTATCTTGATAAGATAGAAAGGTGCTACATACCTGTAAGTACAGTCCATTGACTATAAGAACAAATTAATGACCTAGCATCACTTGAAGGAATACATGTAGACTGACATCGAGTGTGGGTTGGCCTTCTAAGCACGGCTGTCGGTTGGTGTATGTTTTTATTTTTTATAAAGCCATATTACCTGATTTGCTTCCTTATTTATGTTCGCTCTTGTTTTCCAAAGTCACCAGGAGATGTAGTCGGACAAATTGCATCATTCCTTAAACACAAATGGTCTTAACCTCTTCCCTGAAGCCCCTACTCAAAAATAACATACAAAAAAAAAAGTGTTTCTCTTCAATTACAAACTCTGCTGAAATGATCTTGGTGTCAAAATAAAGTACCATTTGGAAAAGTTCATCAGAAGGGTAAGCACCACAGCAGTTACTACAGTTTCATAAGGGAACATTAAAAAAGGAGGATTTCAATAGTTATCTGTAAATCTGGCAGACCTAGACCTGTTTCGGTGTTTGCTGTTGTAGCCACGCTGAATCAAATTGAGTCCAAAAGTTACCCTGCCATAGGTGTTCATTATTAAATGAATGCTTTCTAAAAGATTTTAATAGACTCCAACAAATGATCTATGAGATATTAAGCTAACAGTACATAGAGGTGAACACACGAGTGACAAGCAGGCAAATCATGATCGTTGTGCCTTTGATTAATAAGAAACACAGAGTAGAGAAGTGAAAGACGGCAGCAAAGCGATGAAAAATTTGTCCTCCAGCTGCAAAGCTAAAGGATGGCTCAGGAAACCCAAACTATAGAACTTAACAAAACAAAGTTTTAAGATTAGTGCTTGACATAGACAGTGTCTGCCTGAGAAGTTTGTAATGAGTTGGATTCTTTGGACCCCAAAATCCAGCCAACGTGCAGCATGAAGGAACTTACGGAATTTATTTTTTTTTAAACAGGAATACTGCAGGATCGCAGGAACCGTGTGCAGATCTGAAGCAGCGAGAGACGAATGAGTAACTGATACGTGGCAGGTAGCACCATCTTGTTCAGATCAGAATGGACCAACCTGTCAGGTGTTCCTAGATGCGATGGGTTAAAAACCCAAGGTAGAGCCATGAGCAAGATGGGAAGCGAGGAAGGAGAAACGGCCTCTGTATGGTTAACTTGAGATCCACTCATCGGTGTGAAAAGCATTTGTAATGTGTTTGTGTGTGTGTGGGGGGGGGGGGAACTAACGTAGTGCTAAGCTAGCGGCATACAGACACGTTAGCTAAGAAGCTACAGATGTAGCGCACTGCTTCTTTCACACATCCTAACCCCCACCTCGGTCGACTGCCTGCACTAACCTGGCGCTAAGCTAGTGCACAAAACAGAGGTGTCTCCGCCTCCTCCCCGGTGAGCGCCCTGCCAAGGCAGATGACAAAGGGGGAGACACTACACGCGGAGTGGAGTTGTTGCAGGTAACCAGAAAAACCTGGAGTGGATTTTTAATGGTTTTAGTATTCTATTAATCAAGTGGAATGGATTCTTTCACGAAGAAAAATAAAGAGCACTGGGAGAACAAATATTTCATGGTAAATGTGTGTGTGTGGGGGGGGGGGGGGGGGCATGTGACACGTCCCCATCACATATAACTGTTACGCCACCTACGGATCATTGCTAGACAGGTAAAAACTCGGGCAAACATGAAGGAGTTAGATCTGAAGCTCTCAACCTTGACCTCTTTAAGTGGCTTCAAACATCTGCTAAGTTCCTGACAAAAAAAAAAGCAGACATGTTCCTGTTTTTAGTTTTCTACATCGCCTTACAACCTAGATGTTTTTTTTTAATCATTTTTAATACCATTTTCTTTCACTTGTTCTTCTCAATTTATGCTTCCTTTTATGATTGCCTACTGTTGTCATCACGCTTTGTTAAAAACAGGTCTCTCTTGAAAATGAGTCCTCGAGACTCAATGGGATTAACCTGTATAAATAATGGTTGAATGAAAAAAGAAGACAGGCGAGGGTCAAAACCAGTAAATCAGAGTCCATGAGAAAAACCAGGCAGGGGCAGACAAAGAGCAGGGGGTTCACAAAGCAGAAACATGGAGGAGATTACAAGGACTTCACTTGACTTGGCCTGGCCTGGCTTGAAAATACTGGATTTCATCTGCATGAAGCTTCAGATAATCTGACACCTGTGCTGCGGCTGGAAGGAGCCCAGAGAGCACAGGTGGAGATAATTAGTCAGGCACAGGTGAGCATGGTTGAGTGATTGAGTAGTCATGGGTAAGGAGTGCAGTGAGAAGGAAAATTAGTCCTAGAGACAGTGAAGGCATGAAACCAGTCCAGGAACATGAATCATGACAAACGTGGCCTGATAACTTTAAGCTGTCTTCAAAGTTCATGCTTAATAATCCAGGTAAAAAATCCAACAAAGTTAAGTCAGGTCCTCTGAACGGTTTCTTTTTGTTGAAAAGTTTCGTCTTTCCTCCAAAAGACTTCATCAGTCCAATGAGCAACAAGAAACCCAGTCTTATAAATAGCATCTTCTCATAGTGGGTCAACCAGTTCGATGGTGCTATGATGGTTTCTGGAGTCCGCTATCTCCCCCGCCGACTCGTTTGAGACAGCCAGGGGGAGTTTGTTGTTGCTCCTCAGATTGATTAAGTCCTTTGGATGAAAGACGAAACATTTCAACATAAAGAAACTGTCCAGAGGACCTGACTTACTGTATTGTTCGCCAAATAAGTCGCACCTTTTTGCAAGTCCTGTGACTTATACACCGAAGCGACTAATATATGTTTTTTTCCCCCCATATTTATAACTCAAGTTTTGTCTGAGATCTGACGATTTCATTCATTCTGACTTAGAAAATTTTGAACACTACCATTTGCAGCCACTAGGGGGACCTCAACTAATATGGCAAGCCAAGTGTCTCATTAATAGGTAAAATGGCTATTAATGAGACATTTGGCTTGCCATAGAAAGCCACCTTCGTCTCGCTCTGGAACTCCTGGAGCAAACATCAAATCAGCTGCTTTTCGCCGCTCCGCCCAGGCAAAAAGCAGCTGATTTGACCATTAAAGTGCATTTATTAAGGACAAATTAAACCGAGACACACCTTTACTATAATGTCAAGCAAACACATAATTGTTTTTAAGTGTTAATCTTGTTAAATTCTTGTTAAAATCCTCCCGTGCATGGTCCCATGGTCGCCATTTGGCAGCCAATTGATTTTTGGCACATTTCCGTGTGGTCAGCGGTGACGCATAATTCATTCAACCTTTATTTATTCAGGTTAATGCCATTGAGCCTTGGGGACTCGTTTACAAGAGAGACCTGACTTTTTTTTAACAGAGTGATGACAACAGTGGATAATAGATGTTTTAATATTTAATATTTGTAAAATAATATATATATTTTATATTGATGTTTTAATATTTAAGATTAAAACAGTGGATAATAGATGCAACTTACACAGCAAAGCTATGTACGGTATTTATGTTTTTTCCATTTTATTAGACATTTTTGGACTGAAGCGACTTATCCGGCAGCAAGTACGGTAACTTTGTTGGGTTTAAGCCAAGTCTTGCATTCTACTTGTACAAACTCTAGAAACCACGAGTAAACCTGCAGTCTGAGAGTGAAGTGCTCCGTTTGGAAAACAATAAGATGCCTAACAGAAGACGGAGCTTGGTTGTCGAGAACTTTGTATGTTAGAAGCAAGATTTTAAAATTCGTTCCGACAAACTGTAAGAGGATCGACGACTTGCTCGAAGAAGAGTTCACGTCGTTGTGGCCCACTGCGCATTAAGAGTGAACTCCCACAGCTGCAGAGTTACTGTGAGTTAGTGGGGTGGGTAGAAACTCCTGAAGGACTCTGTGTACCGTTCAGTGTTCAACACGTCCCACTTGGCCCCGCTGCCCCCCCTGACAGCTGCCAATTTGAGAGGGGCTGACAGCAAAGGAATTACTGTTGTAATCACCTCAAACACCAGCCCAAAGCGTGCACGTGTGTGTGTGTGTGGTGGAGGTTTGACAAGATTATGAGTTGTTCCCATTTCAGTCTCTGTGAATGACACTTTAGGCTGGCTTCGGCTGCAGCAAATGACGACTCTCCATATTGATTTTTTTAATATTTATTTATTTATTTTAAAAAAGAATCTTCACACAATGCTAAAGAGCAAAGAGGACAAATAAAGTAAGAGAGTCTGAAAACTTATTTTGATTAAATTCTTTTATAAAAAGGCGAGTGTGCAGCATCATCACTTCTTTGTATTGTTGATTATTGATTGGAGTTATAAAAATAAAAAAAAAGTTTCCATCTTAGCTTCCCCGAGGACGAGATGATGCAAAAATAAAAGGCACTTTAAGTAAAAAGGAACTCAAGGAACATTTTATACCATCTGTATTTTACTCTATGGAACAAAAATCGAGTCACTTTTAGGAAGATAAACCACATAAAGTAGTCCCTCGTTTATCGCGGGGGATCCGTACCCTAAGTGAAAAACCGTGAAGTAGGAATAGTAGTACAAGTAGTAAGTAGTAGCTTATTTTAGTATTCATATATATACATATATTAAGGTATTTAAACCCTTCCCCCACTCTTGTAATGCTCTAAACAATGTTTTTAAACGCTCTAAAAGAGCACAGAATGTCATGATTTCAGCTCCCTGCCTCCTCTGCTCTCAGCCACCTGCAAGCGCCCTTGGCCACGCCCACTTCTCCGCTCTAAACGGAGAACAGCCGATCAGCCGCAGAAGGAAGTTTAGCCTGCAGTATGGGCTGCATAAAGATGCAGGACGTGCTAAATAATTTAAAATAATTCATTTTAAATAAAAACTCCATGCCGATCGTGCGGCTCATCCATCAATCAGCCAATTGTGCGTCATGTCCACTCTTATTTTGAAAAACCGCGATAGAGCGAGTCCGCGATGAACAAACTGCTAAGTAGCGAGGGACTACGTTATTTTGAAGTGACGTTTTGAACAGTTAATATCTTACCTGTTGCAGGTAGGTTTTTAAAAAGGCCTGAGTTTGGAGTTTAATTCTGAGCGGGTCGATGATCCAGTCAGAACAATGCTAAGTTCAAAGGTAATTTCTGACGTCCTAAAACAACATCTTGGAAACATTTGTATTTGTTTAAGCAAAAGCTAGTTTATAAACTTTTACATCGTCATTCCACAGCGGCAGCAGCAGGTAGCTGTAGCACTCGAATCATAATTTCTGTTTCATTCACACTATAGTTTGAAAATGACTGGGGCAAAGATTTGTAAAATACTTGCCACACAAGTTGCTGTAATATTTGCAATTAGTTATTTTAAGCAGAGAGCTACACACTGTGGGCCAGATCCGGCTCAGACGAGCCATAAAAACACTCCAATGTATTTTTACCAATGTGACTCACCTCACTGTAACCAAATCTACCTGCGGGTTTAAATGAAGTTCATCGATTGATTGATGTTCATGTTTTCACGCCGATGTCATTCTTGCTGGTCTATGTTCAAAAATGATTTTGAACTTCTGCCTGTTGATATGGTGCAGTTGGTAGCTGCCACCTCTCAGCAAGAAGGTCGCCGGTTCAAATCCAGGCCCAGGGGCCTTTCTGGGTGGAGTTGGCATGTTCTCTCCATGATGCGTGGGTTTTCTCCGGGTACTCCGGTTTCCTCCCACAGACCAAAAACATGCATGTTAGACTGATTGGTAACTCTAAATTGGAGTTTGGATGGATGTACGGTTGGATGGATGCATACTGCAGACACAGGATTTGGTGTGGTAGTAGCTGAGAGTCATTTTCCACCCCCATACTCTGTGTGCTATCAGAACTCACAATGTCATTTACACAGTTTGACTGTTATGGATTTGAGTCCGTCCCTTCTCGTCATAATCTAATCTTAGTTTAAGGTGCCGATATTCTCTCCATCAAGAAAAAAACCCAAAACAGAAAAACTTAAATTAAGTAGATACCTGTTTAGTGTCAACAAGTCTCAGAGGACAATGCTTTAGCACAGACAACAGCTACTTTAAGAGTGTAAAATTAAAAACAACAACAAAAAAGTCACAACAAG
Organism: Nematolebias whitei; assembly: GCF_014905685.2. Taxonomy (NCBI): domain Eukaryota; kingdom Metazoa; phylum Chordata; class Actinopteri; order Cyprinodontiformes; family Rivulidae; genus Nematolebias; species Nematolebias whitei. The sequence goes on from NC_056498.1 coordinate 37,327,858, forward strand.
CAGGAGCAAGGAACAAATCGTCGACTGCTCCGAAACTGTGCGTGAGCGCTATAGGAATCCAATTTTCTGTAATCTACTTTGTGCACCGCGATGGTCCAAATAATCTAATTTGTATATTTCCACAAGAAAATTAATGAAGCAACGAGGGCTGCTTCACAGAGAAACTAGTTTCATAATAGAGTCAAATCATCAAACAAAGGAAAATTAATTAAGTTGCTTATCAATGCGTACTTTTGTTTAGAGAGGGTTATTTTTGGAGGAGCTGTCGGTTTTCGACCCGTTCTCTCTTCAGCTACAGCGCCTAATAAAACAAAATAAAATAAAAACTAGAATACCTGCAGGGGGAACGGAAGCAGATCAGTAGATAAGGATGTGAATAGGAGACATGCGGAAAGAAGAGGAGACAGGCGGAGATAAGACGAGCGATAAACAAGGACAGAAGCACAAAAACACAAACGAACACAATCAGGGCGAGACAAACCAAAGAAAATATTCGGCTCATCATCATCTTTGAGTTCAGGCTGCAAACAGAACTGAGCTTCTGCTTCAGCTGGGACACAAAGGCTCATTTTGACACGAAAATTTGTGCATTATAGTCCTTTAAAAAAAAGCTATTAAAATAAGCTTTAGCTATGGCTCGCAACAAGCCGAAGGTTTACTAAACAAACTAGAATTTTCTGCGAAGATGTGGCATGAACGCTGTGAGCTGAATGACTCTTTTCTGACATTTGTTGGGTTAGTTTGCTTAAAAAAAGGTATAGTTAGCTAAAAGGTAAATTTGGAAAAGCAAATACTAAAGTCAGTAAAAAAGATCTAAACCCATCAAAGTAGCTAAATAGTAAAACAGCAGACAATACTAGTGGTGTCCCAATACTGATATTCTTATCGGTATTGATACAGATAGCGATGTACCAGTATTGATACTAGTATTGGTATTGGATATGGAACAGATATTTGTGTCAGTATTGACACCAATACTTGTATCGGTATTGGATCGGATACCGATACAAGTATTGGTATTGATACATATACTAGTATTGGTATACCAATATGATACTATTATTGGTATCGGGTCAGAAACCGATATTAGTATCGGTATCAGGCTCGATACAAGTATTTTTACAAGTATTCATACCCGTAAAAAATGTTCCGATACCTGGAACCACCTTGTACACTTAGTGGCGCCATTTCTACTTCCACTGCGCACGTGAACGAAGGTTAAAAAAATAAATATGTGTAGTTTGGAGATACTTTAAGATAAACACGGATTATATAAAAGCAGATTGTCGGCTGTGCTCAGCTAAACTGTCACGAGGGGCAAACAACAGCAGTTAAACAAGTAATTTGATTAGACCTGAAGACGCAACAGGAGGCGGAGCTCAAAGAGTTTCCTGCTGCAAGCGGCACATCACAACCAACACTGCAGCACGTTCTCCAGAAACGTGGAAAAATTGCTCCAGACAATCAACGTGCTGTAGTGATAACTGGAGCTCTTTCCCAGTTCGTCGCTCTTGACGACCAGCAGTTCTCAGCGGTGGATGATGCTGGATTTCATCGTCTTCTCAATGTACTGGAGCCTCGGCACGACATTCCCAGCTGCCACAATAGTGTTGAAGAAAACTTTGCTGAAGATGTATGACTTGGTAAAGAAGCACATCGACAGCCGGTTGGAGGACGTTTCATTCAGTTTGACTCTGGATATTTGGACGAGCGGTGTAAGTCCATTATTTATTACTAGTCTAACTGCACGGTGGATTGTTGAAGGTTTTTCTCTCCAGGGAGCCGTGTTACAGGAATTACATTTCAAGTAAAAAGTTTCAGGTCCATGTTTAAGAAATGTATACAAGTTGTAAGACAATCTATTTTGTTGTATTTTATTTATTTAAACATTTTGAAACCGTATACATCATGCTGTATATTTGATTTGATACAGTCAGAGGAACTGTAGACCTCTAAGTAAGGAGAACCACCTTAGTCTAAATAAAATAAATTGTTTTTTGAGTAATGTTTATGTTCTAACTCAATAAGTACTCTGTATCAGCAAGTACACAAACTGAAGTACTTGTACTTGATTTGATAAAGACTGGTATCAAGCTACCCCTAGCCAATAGCTCAAACTAGCAAACCAGTAGCTAACAGCTCAAACTAGCAGAACAGTTGCTAGAGGCTAAAATCACCCTAACAGTATAAACAGTTTAAACCAACACAATAGCCAAAAGTTAAAACCAGCAGAATACTAGCTAAAATCTAAAACCAACCAAACAGTAGCTAACAAGTAAAACCAGCGGAACAGTAGCTAAAAGCTAAAATTAGCAAGGTAGTAGCTAAATCATAAAACCAGGAAATAGTAGCTAAGAGTAAAATTAGCAAAAGTGGCTATTAACTAAAAATAGCATGCCAGTAGCTAAAAGCTAAACCTAGCAGAGCAGCAGCTAAATCAACAGGAGTTGATCAAAGCTAAATTCAGCAGTAGTTAAAGTCTAAAGTTAAAACTATCAAAAGAGTAGCTGTATGCTAACAGTAGCTAAAGGCTAAAAGTAGGACTGCTGACTCAGCGATCACACAGTAAAGGAGCCGTTTACCTTCAATGGATTCGTTTTCCTCTACAGAAAAACTTGTGATGCAGATTAGATGTTTAGTTTTGGGAACGCTTTCACAACCACAGATGGAGCTTGTGGCAGACCGGATCTGAGTCCAAATGTTGATAACGACCCACCACAAAGGGCCCGGCTGAACTGAGCCGAACCCGAGGCAGACTCCGAGCGCGACGAGCACAGTTAAGTACGGCACGGAGCGAGACAGCCTGGACACTTGTTACTCCATTATTTAGGACGACACATCAGCCCCACCCCAAAGGAAGATGAATAAGCTCTCAATGATGGACCCCGGAATGTTCTGCTGCGTCCACAAAGACCCGCACTCTGCAGGCAGGAGGCCAAACTGGCACCTGAAGTGGTGCCGTCTGCACAGGAAAAATGTTCGAGGTAAGAAATCTACATCTAGAGCTGCAAACAAGTCCAGCACGAACAGATTGGATCATTCAAAACGAGTCCAGGAAAGAAGCAATATTACACGTCCGCATCGTCCAAGCAATTATGTAACTGGACGTCCTCCCAGAGGACCCAGTGAGCGCCGAGACGCTGTTTCAGCCAGAGCCCGTTAAGTCCTAAAACTAAATTGAATTTATCAAAATCCACCTACCTAGAGGGATTGCGCTTCCTGCAGAAATGCGGTTGTTGCTGAACGCTGCTGAAGAAGCTGCAAAGTTTTCATCACGAGTTAAATTTGAACCGCTGACACTTGTTGAAAGCAGAAAAATAAACGTGAAATGCAGCAGAAATGTGTAGAAAAACTGAAATGTGAGCAGAAATAGCTGAAATATGCAGAGAGGGGTTAAACAGATTACAAAAAAAATCTGAAATTAGCAAAAGAGCAACTGAATTGAGCACAAAAAAGATGAAATTAGCAGAAAAAATACATAAAAATTTGCGGAATTTTTGTCTTGGACTTTTTGATTTTGCTGAATAAGTTGGGAGAAAAAAGGAAATCAGAAGAAAGAAACCGAAAATGATCAAACAAAAATCCAGTAATCTAACAATAAAACCGATCTTAAACTCTTAACTCAAAGTTGAAATGTAACTAGAGCAAAAGAAAGTACCGTACTTGCCGCCGTACACGTCGCACCGCCGTATAAGTCTCATCTAATGTTTGTCACCGCTGATCATCTGGAAACGTGGGCCGATGTGCCAAAAATCGATCGGTTGCCAAATGGCGGCCGCGGGAGCGTGCATTGGAGGACTTTAACAAGATTAACACTTAAAAACAATCATTTGTTTGGTCGACATTAAAGTAAAGGTGTGTCTCAGTTGAACTTTTCCTTAATAAATACACTTTAATAAACAAAACGGCTGCATTTCTCCTGGGCGGCGCCGTGAAATGCAGCTGATTTGACGTTTGCTCCAGGAGTTCCGGAGCGAGAAGAAGGTGGCTTGGTATGGCAAGCCAAGTGTCTCATTAATAGCCACTTTACCCATTAATGAGACACTTGGCGTGCCATATAGGTCAAGGGTCCTCTAGCGGCTGCAAATGGTAGTGTTCAATATTTTTCTTGTCAGAATGAATGAAATCATCAGATCTCAGCCAAAAATTGGGTTATAAATATGGGGGGGGGAAACTTTCGGATCGTCGTTTCAGTGTACAAGTCACAGGACTTGCAAATGTATGCAAAATATGCGACTTATACGGCAAATACGACAGATACGTGCATAAGTAAATGCATTGGTTAATATTGGTCCTTTATTTATCCTGGTAAATGTCTCAGTAACATTTAAAATTTAATTTCAAACACACAGCAAATCTATTACATACTAAAATAAATATAGAGCTAAAAGTCTGAGTAAGACTAACATTTTTTTATGGCTTAGAAAATCCAAAATGCCAATTACCGTCATGATCTGTCGCTAGTTGGAGCCCAAATGCAGGCAGGACTCGGAAGACTCAGGAACAAAGCAATATCATTTATTTAAACTACACAAAACAACAGCTGACGTGGAAATAGACTTAAATCTTTTCCATGAGGTGACACGGAGGGAGACGGGACATGACGCCAAAGAGGACAAGACACAGAATAAATAGGAACACCTGTGATTGACAACGAAGGACACCTGGGGGGGATTAGGGTATGGGACAGGTGTGTAGGAGCTGTAAAAACACAGGGGGGACAAGCAACACACCCGTCCTCACAAGTACTGGGTGTTTTATACATAGTTTATGTTACTTGGGAATTTTGAAAACAAGGTATTTAATTTTTGGTCTAAAGTTACAGTTCAACAACCACCCGCTTGTAAAAGGGGAGAGAGCAGCTTGGGCTTGATAACTTTGGTTAGCGTCGAGGGGTTGGGGGTTATTACTGATTAAATTGATAAGATAGCAATAGAAGCTTGTTTTAAATGTAGGTGTGATCCACTTTAGGGGTGGTTCAATGCATAATACAATATTTTTTTTATATTTAAATATGAAAATATGCAGCAAATTGTACATTTATGTGTAATATTGAACATGGACAGTGAGAACCCCTTCGAACCCGTTTTTAGTTTCTCTTGGGGTGATCAAAGTATTATTTGGAGGTTCAAACTCTTCCTTTTCACCACATAATTTGATGTATCTGAGATAAATAGCATGTATTATTGAAGTTTTCTTATTTAAACTCCCATGTTTTAAGTAAAATACATCCGTTAATGTGTTTTTAATGGGCAACTACATGAAACTATTTTAGGTAAGCTTCTTGGTTTATTTATGCTGAATAAATAGCAACATTTATGTAAAACAAAGACATAATTACTGTCCCTATAGGAGTTTGGCAGGGATTAAGAGAAGACAAAACCAAGAAGAGTCCATAGATTGCTGCAAATGGGGTGTTTCTGCTTACATGTAAAGGGAAGCAATGTGGTTGGGTCTGTATAATAACCTTCTTGCTTGTGGTGTAACGGGGCTGTAATTCTCAGAGGCACTCAAACGGGGTCGCTAATGGCCTTCTCATTGCCTCAGCTCAGTAATCCTGAGAGAGGCTGCTTCACGCTGGCAAAGCGCCTCCCAAACTTGACACTCAGCCCTCCCATTGGGATTTAGATACAGACTGCAGAGCCAGCAGTCAGATTGGGTTTGTCAATCTGGGAATGGTTTCCCTTTTCCCCCCTCCTTTTTAATTTCACGTTAAATCTTAAACTTTGGCACATTGATTTTTATGGGGCAGAAACACACATATTCAGATAAGTCCCTTTTTAAGCAAAAGTTCACAAGATGAAATTTCCAGGGGACCTCCCACTAACTTTAGCTCTCTGTCCTGGTCTTCTTTCAAGAAAATAAAAAATACTAGGGTAGATATACAAGCCTGTACTATGTCTGGTGCGACTCCTGCCAAATGTCCTCATTCTGCATTCTCCTCATTCTTGCCTTCCCCTAAATTGTTTCTGCCCGTCTCCCCCACCCTTACAGCAAAGCACAGAGTGGAGAGCCGATAACTTGTAAAACAGCATTTTGGATCTGGGATTATCGTCCAAATTTAAGGATGGGGAGCGGACATACAGGGTTCTAATCAATACACAAAGAGATAGACTAAAGAGGCTGGAGATGGACCAGAGAGAGAGAGAGATATGGAGAAAGATAAATGCTAGAGACCACCAGTGCTCAGCAATCAGACCGAACATGACAGCTTGTAGACCCAACCAATTATTTACCCCAGCCAAATCAATAGAAGTCTCTCCGATAGATAGCCATCAGTTGCACTGTGTGGAGCACATTCACAGCAGAAAGCACAAGCACACACTGAGCCCTCTGCAAACACACAGAGAGGAAGAGTGGCAGCAAACAAGACACACACTTTGTTATCAGACTTCCTTAGATATGAGACACAAATCATCTAATTATTGAAAATCTACACTGGAGGGGGGGGGGGTGCGTCAAACTACAGCAAGCATGAAATTGCATCACAGGAGCACACATGACTCCCACACAGTTTTTTTAAAATGACTTTGAGGTTTTTCTGACAGGCAGAGGATATATTGTGGTAGCGGTGAGTCAGTGTGTGCAACCACAAGTGCTGCGTCCTCCTCCTGAGATCCACTGGGGTGGTATTACAGAGATCCTCGTCAGAAATGAGCTGCGACATGTTACAGTGTAGGTGGTTTGAAAAAAAAAAAGAAGCTTGGTCCACAGATAAACGAGCCCCTGGGGAGTTGGTTAGGAATATGGGGATCGTCTCAGTCAGCAGATTGTCAGGTGGTGCTATTACCACGGTGTATCCAACCCCCTTACCTGCACAGCGCAATGGTCGTCCCTCCCGCCTCTCAGCACCTAGCCCTGAACCCAGATTCAGGTTCCCAGCTCTAGATGTCACTGTTTGAGGCAGTAAAGATTGCAATTCACCTCACATGGTATCCATTTGTGTGGCTGTTAGCCATTGTTCTTGGCCGTTGTTGAAGTTAAACGCCTCTGGCTCAAGGGCTCGGCAAGAAAAATGGCGCATTGCAATGAATTCCCTTGTGGTCTCTGCCAAGGAGCCCGGAGCTATCTACTCTCCACATGCCCGGTTCTTTCATTTTTCCTGTTTGAGGCAGGGACTGTATTCCATTATTTACTCACCATTTCAATAATCAGAAATTTCACGTCACACTGCATTAAGTCGTTAACATTAGACCAAGATTTACTCCATAATTTCTTGATTCTGTTGCCCCTTTTTTACATCTCTTGCTTAAACCGACTTTACCTGGGCTTTTTGTACTTTTCCCAAAACAAGGTGTTCCACATTCACACACCTACAATACACCATCTCCTTTACTTTAATCAAAGTCAGATTGGTTGGTGATAACAAAAAGTAGACTGACTGCCTTTAAACCAACGCTCAGACCTTCATTATGATGTGAATTCATTTTTTAACTCACTAACTTTGCGTAATATTTTAGCTGCAAGTCTAAAATATTACAACTTGCAGCTAAAATATTAGCTGCAAGTCGTAATATTGATTGTGAGCTGATTTGCTCACAATTTTGCTCACAACTCAAAATTGTGAGCAAATCAGCACATTTTCTGTGTGTAAGACCACAGAGCGGTGCAGCTACATTTTCCATGGACAATCTTTGAACTGGGGTTTGCTTACAAAATGTATTCTAGACTGCACATTGTTTCATAACCAACATTGTAATCATACAGGCCTGCTTTATACACACCCACGCTTTTGACTTAATCAACTGAAGTCCATTTTTAAAATGGAAGATTGTAGAATTTGGATTAGCTTTGTAATATTTATTACGGGTCATCAGTGTGGCTGGTATACCTGGACAATCTGGGCTGTAGGCTCAGTTGTTTTTTGTCATAACAGAGCTTTCATGCAAGCATCAAAGTACAGCTCTAGTGCTCTAAGAAAAGTTTAAAATGGATTGTACTTATTAGCACTGATTAGTCTCTTTAGAGGGCAGCACGGTGGCACAACAGGTAGAGCGGCTGCCTCACAGCGAGTAGGTTACCCTAGTTCTAATCCCAGTCATGGGGCCTTTCTGGGTGGAGTTTGCATGTTCTCTCTGTGCATGTATGGGTTTTCTAGGTACTCCGGTTTCCTCCCACAGACCAAAAACATGCATGTTAGGTTGATTGGTAACTCTAAATTGTCCCTAGGTGTGAGTGAGAGAGTGAATGGTTGTTTGTCTCTATGTAGCCCTGTGATGGACTGGAGACCTGTCCAAGGTGTGCCCCGCCCCTCGCACAGTGATTGCTGGACATGGGCACCGGCGACCCCCGTGACCCAAAATGGAAGAAGCGGGTAAAGATAATGGATGGATGGATGGTCTCTTTAGAATGATTTGTTCAATTAGCTTTGTAGAGCTCTAGTAGAGTGATATATGAATGGGTAAATGAGGGCACAAATTGTGTTGTAAAGCACTTTGAGTACCTTGACAAGATAGAAAGGCGCTATATAGTAAGTGTAGTCCATTTACTTATATTGCGCCTTTCTATCTTATCAACATACTCAAGGCATTTTACAACACAATTTGTGCCCTCATTTACCCATTCATATACAGCACTCTACTATTTCTGTACAAAGAATAATCAGTGCTTTAGATCACATTCATACACTGATGGGACACACACCGGAGGCAATGAGGGGTTCAGTGTCTTGCCCAGGGACATTCGGCATAAGACTGCTGGTGGAATCGAGCCCCAACTCTCACACTGGAAGACGACTGCTTTAACTACTCAGCCACAACTGCCCAGGGCTAAAAGGGCTTTGAGATGCCAGTGACAAAACTGAGCAAAGTTTCAAGACTTTTTGAGAATCCCTCATGAATGCTGTTCGCCAACTAGTCCCCAACAGTCAAAGCTCAGTAGGATAGTGGCTTTTTTGCAACAATTTCAACCCTTTCTTACTTCAAACCAGTTCCATTCTTTTACCCATTTATTTTCCATTTCCATCTGATTTTAGCTTCTTCTGCTACAACTGTGTTTAAATTCTACCCTGTGCCCAGATATATTGTTGTTGGTATAGAATAAACCTAACCTTTATGATGACCCAAGACCCTAAACCTAACTGAGGAACTCCTGCCCTAAACCTAACCATTTGACCCTAAACCAAACCCAGGACCCATTGCCCTAGACCTAACCCTCTGATCTTTGACAATAAATTTGTCTAATAACAATGACCACAAATCTCCTGACCTTTGACCCTGGACTCGAATCCTAACAAGGACCCACTGGCCCATTGCATCACAGGATACACACCGTCTCTCCTTGAAGCACTCTGTTCAGTGGGGTCGTAACGGGAGGCCTGGGTGGGGTGTTAGGGGTACATGTATGGGGAGCCAACAAAGTGATGGGACAGTGCACAAATTCTTTCGCCTTCAGCAAAAATGTTTGGGGACATTTTGCTAAGAGAACCTCACTGCAAACAGAACTACTCTGATAATAGGACCATGCTGCTCTAGATCTATTTCTTTCTCAATTTTGGTGCCTTGTTTTGTACTTTTGTTGCATGCTTTAGTATTTCTTGTTTGTCTGTTTTTTAATCTATCGGTGAGTCGAGATGATTCTTCTCATCCTGAGCATTTCATTGCATTGTTGACCTTGAATTAACCTGAATATGACAAATAAACAATAAACAAAGTATATACAGTCCAAAGCTACCTCTCTTTTGATTTATCTGCTTGCTGGCCTGTTCTGACCAGTACTGATGTGGTTTAGAACCAGTTTGTTCAGATCTGTGGGATCATGTTGATTTCCACCTTGTGTTTTGTTTTGTTCTTTTCAAATTAAGACTTTTAGTTAAGCCAGGCTAAGGTGCATGCCAGGATTGTGAAGATCTTGTACCCAACTCCCCGCAGAGATGGAAAAATGCCTCATGGTTCCTCACAGTTCAGAGTAAATAGTCTTTGGATTTATGATCCGGTCAAAGATTTGAACATTTTAAAGCACAAAGCAAAAGATTACACTTAAGATAAGGTGATGCAATAGGAGAAGATAATAGTGCAACAATGACGTGATGAATTGTTAAAATGGGAATCAACATCTACAATAAAAAAAAAGATATATTTGATTCTTGGCTGATTAAAACATAATTTAGAAATGACTTGGGGTGTGGCGAACAAGTATGTCTTGTAATGAGACGGTATTTGTCTTATTTTATTACATGGAAACCACATGGAGGAAAAATATGCCCCATAAACTTTAAGTAAAGAAAAAAAGAAGAAATAAAATAAAGTTAAAGGCACAAGGATGGTGCATCAGATACTATTTTTTTTTCTCTAGTTTGTTTTTGTAAAACAGCTCTGATTTAGCTCCATAACGTCGGCCCCGTTAACTCAAACCTTCTGTTTTTGGTGGCAGCAGGATGTTCGGGTGAACAGATGGAAACTTAAAATTGTACTCTTAATCGATAAAGAGGGGGAAGAGTAGGAAAGGTGAGGAGCGACAGCAGCGTTTGGGGGGGGGGCGGGGTGAACATGTCGAACAGTGCCAGAATCACAAACACATCTGCTGTTCATCTCATAAGCTTTAAATGTTTCCTGAAGCCCTGCAAATGTGCTCTGAGCTGCCAAGATACATGGAGAAGGAGGGGGGGTTGCTGTTTGGTTTGTCTTTGCGTGTTCCCTCACTCCTTTTTCCTCATAAGACACCTTTATAAATGACCAAAACTTGAGCGATAAGCACAGAGGTAGAGAAGAAAGGGTACGGGGCTCAGAGCGGACACGTCTCCACATCAAGAAAGGCAAATAAGTGGCTTCTAATGTGCTCTCTGAGTCACACAAGGAGGCAAATGCCAAGCAGCCACAAGAGTACACAGCTGCTCGGAGCAAGTGTTGACAGCTATCTTTATAGGAATTAAATATTGCTCTGAGCCCCACCCCGTGTAACCACCTCATACCTGTGACTCAGATCACTCAGGCTCTGACGGTGACGTTAAATCAACACGTTGGCTGTTTGGATGGCACAAACCTGTGCAATCGCACACCTTTAGAAGACTGATACGTTGACACCCACCACCACCTCCAACCCCGTCGACGCGTACACTCCGAACAGCTTATATCCTCTGGCGGTGAGTTTGCCCACAGCCAGCTGGTACTGTCATGTCTGATAGACTGAAGCAGAGACGAGACTGGGAGAGAGGAGAGGAATGGGGGTGTGTGTGCAAGCTGTGAAAAGATCTACAGCAGAATGGATTACTAAGACCCGGTCTGTCTGTCTGGATGTGTGCGTTAATGATCGGGGAAAAACTGTATCAAAGCCTGGCAACTCATTACAAAGTCTCAAATGGTTCCACGGGGAGGGTTCTTCAGCCCAGTCCTGCAACATGTTTCCACTCTCATCTTCATTTCAGACAATCAATGCAAACTAAACGTGAGCACGAATGCAAAACGTGGTGCACGGACTGCTGGCAATGAAACATCAGCCAGTTTGTGTAACCGTGTCTGTTTGAAGGATAAGAAAGCGTTTTGCTGCCCACAAGATGACACCAAACTTGTACCTTGTCCATATGAAAACGCTGTTTTCCTAAAACATTCATTTTCTTTGCCATTTCTTGGATTATTTGTTGTAATCTTAGGTTTTTGCTGCTTTTTTCCAAGGCAAATTTTTCGTTCATCGGCCTTATGAAGGGATAAAGTAGCCGAAAGGTTTGCTGTAGTTAAACTGGCAACTACATAACAAACACAATCATATTCTTAATATGACTCAGCATTTATACTGTTGTTCCCGTTTATAGTTTTTCTGAGAATTTTTCATCATTGAAATACTTCAGTAATCTTTCAGCAATTTTAACTGTTCGTGTATCTAAACATTCAGCTGATTAATGAGATGGGTGCTACAACTGTTGGTGTTTGTAACTTGTGCTTTTCAGAACATGGAACTTCAACTTTTTGGTTTCACTGAATTGAAAAGGGGCTTTTAAGTTCGACTAATTTTAGCTTTCAAGTTTTTAGTTACCAAATTTTAGGTTTCAGCCACAGTTTGCTAATTTAGACTTCTAGCCACTGTTTTTTTTTTTTGTTGTTGTTGTTTGTTTTAGCTTTTACCTACTGTTGTGCTAATGTTAGGTCTTAGCTATAGTTTTGCTAATTTAGACTTCTTGTCACTGTTTTTTCTGGTTCTAGCTTTTAGCTACTGTTGTGCTAACTTTAGCTTTAAGCTTTAGATTTGCTCATTTAGGCATTTTAGTTTCCATAATCAGTTTTTATGTTTTGGTTACTATTGTGCTAACCATAGCGTTGAGCTACTGTTGTGCTAATTTTTGGTTTTAGCGAACGTTTTGCTAATTTAGGCTTCAAGCCACTGTTACTCTAGTTTTAGCAATTTGCTACTGTTGTGCTAACTTTAGGTTTATGATATTGTTCTGCTCATTTCGGCTTTTAGGCTTCTATCATAGCGTTTAGCTACTGTTGTGGTAACTTTAGATTTAATATTTGTTTTGCTCATTCAGGCTTTTAGGCTTCCATCATCGGTTTTAGGTTGTGGTTACTGGTGAGCTAACCATAGCTTTTGGCTACTGTTGTGCTAACTTTAGATTTAATATTTTGTTTTTATCATGTAAGCTTTTATCTGGTTTTAGGTTTTGGTTACTGTTGAGCTAACCATAGCTTTAGCTACTGTTGTGGTAAATAGGTTTAAGATTTTGTTTTGCTCATTTAGACTTTTTGGCTTCTATCATAGTGTTTAGCTACTGTTGTGCTAATTTTAAGTTTTAAGTATAGTTTTGCTAATTTTGGCTTCTAGCCAC
>NC_056498.1:37340624-37349543 GCF_014905685.2 Nematolebias whitei
AATTTTAAGTTTTAAGTATAGTTTTGCTAATTTTGGCTTCTAGCCACTGTTTTCTGGTTTTAGCTTTAAGCTATTGTTGCGATAACTTTAGTTTTAACAGTGTTTTGCTCTTAGTTTTTTGGCTTCTATCATCAATTTTTAGATTGTGCTTTGTGCTAACCATAGCTTTTAGCTACTGTTGCGCTAATTTTACAGTTTGCTACTATTTCTGCAAATTCTAGGTAGTAGCTACCATTTTATTTTCTAATTTTAGCTTTTAACCTGTTCACTGGTGTTAACTTTAAGCAGTGTTTATAATAGATGAATATTTAGTTACTGCTTTTCCAACTTTAAAAGTAACTCTGATTTTGCTTATGTTAGTTTTTGTTATTTCGTAATTGTAGCTTCTAGTCTAAGATTAGCTCATTTTATATTTTAACAAATGTTTTGCTAATTTTGGTCTTTATTTTGCCTGTTTCAAATATGACATTAGTTTCAACTTGAACAAATTTAATTAACGTCATTCTTCTTTTTTTTTTTCTTTTTTAAAATTATTGTTATTTCTTTGTCATTACAAACCGGATTCCAAAAAAGTTGGGACAAGTCCATTTTTACCACTGTGTGGCATCCCCCCTTCTTCTTACAACACTCAACAGACGTCTGGGGACAGAGGAGACCAGTTTCTCCAGTTTAGAAATAGGAATGCTCTCCCATTCATGTCTAATACAGGCCTCTAACTGTTCAATCGTCTTGGGCCTTCTTTGTCGCACCTTCCTCTTTATGATGCGCCAAATGTTCTCTATAGGTGAAAGATCTGGACTGCAGGCTGGCCATTTCAGTACCCGGATCCTTCTCCTACGTAGCCATGATGTTGTGATTGCTGCAGAATGTGGTCTGGCATTATCGTGTTGAAAAATGCAGGGTCTTCCCTGAAAGAGATGACGTCTAGATGGGAGCATATGTTGTTCTAGAACCTGAACATAGTTCTCTGCATTAATGGTGCCTTTCCAGACATGCAATCTGCCCATGCCACAAGCACTCATGCAACCCCATACCATCAGTGATGCAGGCTTCTGAACGGAGCGTTGATAACAACTTGGGCTATCCTTGTCCTCTCTGGTCCGGATGACATGGGGTCCCAGTGTTCCATAAAGAACTTCAAATCGTGACTCATCTGACCACAGAACAGTCTTCCATTTTGCCACACTCCATTTTAAATGGCCCCTGGCCCAGTGCAAACGTCTGAGCTTGTGGAGCTTGCTTAGAAATGGCTTCCTCTTTGCACTGTAGTTTCAGCTGGCAACGGCGGATGGCACGGTGGATTGTGTTCACTGACAATGCTTTCTGGAAGTATTCCTGAGCCCATTCTGTTATTTCCTTGACAGTGGCATTCCTGTTTGAGGTGCAGTGACGTTTAAGGGCCCGGAGATCACGAGCATCCAGTAGAGTTTTACGGCCTTGACCCTTACGCACAGCGGTTGTTCCAGATTCTCTGAATCTTTTGATGATGTTATGCACGGTTGATGATGATAACTTAAAAGACTTTGCTATTTTACGCTGGGTAACACCATTCTGGTATTGCTGCACTATCTTTCTGTGCAACAATGGTGGAATTGGTGATCCTCTTATCATCTTGGCTTCTGAGAGACACTGACACTCTGAGAAGCTCTTTTTATACCCAATCATGTTGTCAATTGACCTAATTAGTGTTAATTGGTCTTCCAGCTGTTTGTTATATGCTCAATTTCCTTTTTCCATCACCTATTGCTACTTGTCCCAACTTTTTTGGGATTTGTTGACACTGTGAAATTTTGAATCAACATATTTTTCCTTTAAAATGTTACATTTACTCAGATTAAACTTTTGATCTGTCATCTATGTTATATTACGAATAAAATATTGACATTTGCCATCTCCACATCATTGCATTCAGTTTTTATTCTCAATTTGTTTAGTGTCCCAACTTTTTTGGAATCTGGTTTGTATTTCAGATATGCTTGGAGTCATTTTTATGGCAGGAGGTGGGGATGTGTCATCGTTTTAAAAAAAGTTGTGTTTTAGCTGTCCACACAAAAATGTAAGGACGGGGTTTCAGGAATTTTCTCTGCAAGTTTAAGAAAATACAGTTTTAGGGCTCCTAGAATGCCGTTTCCATGTGGATGCAAAGTTGAATAAATAAACTTTGTGCATTCACAAAACATTCTTGTGTTCATGGCGCCTTAACCGAACCATTTTTAACGAGACGGTTTGTTTTGTCCTCTTACAGAAGCGAACAACAACATGAGGTCCAGGTTTCCCTCCATTAACAGAAACCCCAAAGATCTCGTTGGGTTTCTTCTGCAGAGTTCTGCACTTTTACAAGACAGTGGCACACCTGGAATATCACAAACAACAGGGAATATCTCACAGCATCAAACTCTGCTATTACACACAGACTGTGCTTTTATGGGACATAACAAAGTTGCGTTTTAAAGAAAAGTGCACCAACAACTTTGCACAAACACGACATTTGGCTGGTGTGGTTTTGATTAAAATGGCATTCCCCAAAGACACCGTCACTATAATTAGACCAGCAAGCAGATGCAGCTGAATCAAATATCACGTGTCAAACAGGAACTATAAAACTGTCAAACGAGGAGCTCCAACAACAACGTTCTCTGCAGATGAAATGGTCCAGTGCTTCCGTCAATCTTTTCCCAACAATCCGTAACACGCTTTGGGAAGAAATCAGCCCCCTTCGTTATGCGAATACTGTATTCCTTTGTTATATAATTTCCAGAAACCCTTTTTCTCCTTTTACACCATTTTCAATTGCCTTGCAAGTATAAACCATTCCAGCTCATTTGTAAAGTATCACCTCAACAGGATTAGAATCAAACTAAATGGAAAAAAGAAGATAAAATGTTAGCTGCGTATTTGTTTCTGTTTCTAGAGCACCAAGTGATAATGGACACGTGTCTGAAAGTCTGTAATGTTCCAGATTCTGAAATGTTTTGTAACTCCAGTATATGACATCAATTCAATTCAGTTTATTTCTAAAGCTCCAAGTCACAACAGAAGTCGTCTCAGGGCGCTATGCATAAACATTTTACATACATAAAAAAAGACAGAAATCTAAGGGAGCACATTTTGTTGAATCTTCTCTTCGTTGCACTCTCCCATCCTGAGCGCGCACAAAGGCAACAGTGGAAAGGAAAAACTCCCTCCCAACAGGAAGCAATATTATTCTGTTTGTTTGTCGCTCAGTCTATAATATTGTATGTTCAGTACAGGAGGGCTGTGATCAGTCTTACATTGGGAAAATTAAACAGCCACTGGTCAAAAGGATGGCCCAGCACAGAAGATCAACATCATCAGGCCAGGACTCTGCGGTCTACACTCATCTCCAGGCCAGCGGTCACTCTTTCAGGGATGAAGATGTTCACGTTTCATAGAGAAGAACGATGGTTTGAGAGAGGAGTAAAGGAGGCCGTCTTAGTGAAGAGAAACCGTCCATCATTAAACAGGGGCGGAGGCCTCCGTGTTCAACTGTCCCCCTCTTACAATGCTGTTATTGCTAGTATCACTCAGCCTCCTGTGAATAGTAAACAGCCATCAGGGCACTAACGATCAGTCGTTAGGCTGATGGTCCTCCATCATGTGAACAGCTGGTTTTGAATGTCAACAACAAACTGATCCACTATGAGAAGGTGCCATTTATAAGACAGAGTTTGTTGCAGCTTCTCAGACTGAAGAAGTCTTTTGGATAAAAGACGAAACATTTCAACAAGAAGAATCTGTCCAGAAGTCCTGACGTAACTCGGTTAGATTTTTCTGCCTGGATTATTCAGCATGCATCAGGATATTAATCCAAGTCATTTTGCCAATTAAGAGGTTTCACTCATACTGGCCAAACTCGATATTTGAGATTGTTCAAAGTTATTTATTTATTTATTTATGGTAAAAGCACAAGGATCATAGCTTTTAGAGAAAAGTTTTGATGTCTGAAATTTGAAAATAAACCCCTACATTACAAAGCAAACAGTAAATTAAGTTAATTGCATAATAATTAATTGCATAATTAATTGTTAATTGCGTAATAAATAAGTACCGTATTTTCCGTCGGACATGTCGCACCACCCTATAGGCCGCATCAGCCCAAATATGTCTAATAACGTGGAAAAGTCTATAAATATGTTGCTTTGCCATATTCATCACACCTATTATGAGTCGCTGCTGACGCGTGGCATTTGTTACGCATCACCACTGACAACCCGGAGATGTGGGCCGGTGTTGTACCAAAAATCGATTGGCTGCCAAATGGCGGCCGCGGGAGCGTGCACGGGAGGACTTTAACAAGAATTTAACAAGATTAACACTTAAAAACAATTATTTGTTTGCTCGAAGTTACAGCTAAGGTGTGTCTCAGTTGAACTTTTCCTTAATAAATGCACTTTAATGGTTCAATTAGCTGCATTTTGCCAAGGAGTCGCAGTGAAATGAAGCGGATTTGACGGTTGCTCCAGGCGAGCGGAACAAAGGTGTCAGTCTATGGCAAGCTGAGTGTGTCATTAATAGCCACGTTTACCTATTACATGATAAAACGGCATGTCATACTACTCGAGTGCCATCTAGCGGCTGAAAATGGTAGTGTTCAATATTTTCAGTCAGAATGAATAAAAAAATGCAAAAATCTGTTTATAAATATGGGAAAAAATAAATGTCGCTTTGGGGTAAAAGTTGGAGAGCATGCAAATTATGCAACGGTAGTTAAATCTTTGAGAGCAAACAAAGAAGTGCTAAAGCACATCAAGAGCAGTAGCTATGTCATAATTATAAATTTATATTTTTTAAATGGGACAAAACTCAGTTTCAGTAGCAGACTGGGAAAAGTTTCAAGTCTTAGATTTAAAAAGCATAAATAACAGTTTTCTTGATGACGCAGTTGAAAAACAATCAACGTTTTCCCTTTGCATTATGACTAATATTACTTCAGCTTTTACGTTTTGCCTCCTCAGAAACGGCGCTGTGTATTCAGAAGTGACTGTGATTGTAATGCAGCACCTACAATAAAAGAACCGCCTTATTACACGTGTTCTCTTTAGCAAAGCCCCCAGTAAGCTGTGACATTTGGACGGGACGTGGTGAAAACTCACAGTCGCAGCCCGGTGAGGAGCCCTCAGAGATTAACATCCGCACAGAGAACCGCCGCCTGTTGCATGTTTTATTCACAACCGTTCTGTGCATTTCCATACATATTTATAGAGATAACTGCATTCACGTGCACACAGACGCACGCACGTTTAGAAAGCTGCACACCGAAGTTCAGCCTCTCCCCGAGGGCTGCGGCTGTCGCTTCAGACCTTCAGTGGTTACTGTTCACACGTGTGAACACACGGATGTGCTTTTTGTGGGAGCGTGATTGAGGCTGACTGATAGATGGTGGCTGTGGGGCAGGCGCATGCTGAGTCATTTGCGAGCGTTGGGGGGTGGACGGATGGAGCGATGGATGGAGGGAGTGAGACTGGGTGGAGAATTCTTAGCTGGGGAGGGAGAGGTAGAAGAGATGAAGTCAGGTAGAGGTAGACTGCCGATCTGCTGCTCATACTCATGGGAAAGTGGGCTTCAACCGCTGCTGGAGGGCACACCGGGGCAGGAAATGTTGTGGGAATGAGAGAAGCGAGACCGGGTTACACCTTAAAGCAATAGTTTAGATTTTTTTTAAGTGGAAGGCTATAAACAATATCTTTCTATCTAGCTTTTTGAATGACCTCTGGTGAAAAAGCATTTATTTCTGACTGGACTGATGAGCTAACGGCTAGTTAATCATCACGGCTCCCACCCCTCCTTCCTGTTAGGATCGTTAAGGGCTTTGATTGTCTGGTTTTATGTTATTTAATTTCCTTTTCAGTTGGAGAGGTATCTACCCACCGGCTTCGAATGTTACCACCCATCAAATGTCCGTTATTAGTTGTTATCATCCCATAGGTTGTGTTCAGATTGGCCCTCCTATTAAGTTTAAAGGTACGTTGTTAACGCTGATAATAGGTTCATGTGGTTAGGTTAAGAGCTGGGGGGGGGGGGTTCTGGGGGTTATGTTTAGGGTCAGTGCTCTGGGTCAGGTGTAAATAGGCTGGTCACGAGAACAAATTTTGCTGGGCGATTAATTGTCTCAGAAATTATTGCGATAAACTATATTATTGTTTGAAATTTGACAATAATTAGTAATTATTGTCAAATTTTAGAAGAAATGTTGGTTAATTTGTGTGTGTAGTATCTTTTTTTTTTTACCACTGGATGGCAGTATAAGACAGTTTGAACCGAAGGATGGATAGTGAGGGAGAGAGCAGCGTGTCTCTTTAAGAAAAATGGGAGGAAGGCCCCTTGACGTGACATGGGCCGTCTCTCGTTACTGTTTTTCGGTTCTCACAATGGCAGACAGTTAGTCTGGTTTGAGCTCTTTAGCAAAGCATTTGTCACACAAAGCTTTTAATTAAAAAAAAATCAGTAAACAAGTTCTCTGCTTCTTTTTGCAGAGAAAAACAACTTTTTAGACAAAGGCACGGGTTTCAACCATGAATTTTGGAGATACGACAAGACGGAGGTTTTTTCCCCGAGGTCGGCCTGTTAGCTTAGCTTCTCAGCTTAGCTGCTTTTAACGATCCAAAAACACGATTTTGGACGATTAAAACAGATTTTAAAGAGAAAGGGAGGGATCAGTGAAGAACACCGGACTTGAGCTTTTTGTCATCCGGTGTCTTCAGTAGAAAGAGAGAGACATGAAGAAATGATAAAGCAGATGAATGAAAATGAGGTTGATAATTTTAATTTATCATGCGATTAATTGATTTATTGTTTATTGCGACAGGCCTAGGTGTAAGGTACGTTTAGGAAGAGTGTTAAATAAAGCATGCAAAGCAGCATATTATCAGCGATAAGAATGTAACTAAAACTACCAGGAGGCAGGAGGGACAGTCTGAACGCAACCTATAAGGATGATAACAACTAATAGTGCTCATTTAATGGGCTGATAACCTCCAAAACTGCTGTTCTACCTATGGTATGGTACGGTGGCATTACTTAAGAGTATTATTAACCTGTTACACTAAGTGTCCAAGCAATCTTTTTTTTCCCCCCATTGAGTTATCCCCACCCGTGCAATGTCCCCCACACTTTGGGAACCACAGTTTGTCCAAACTGAGCTTGTTCAAAAAGCAATTTACTGATTTTAATTGTTCGGAAGCTTTCCACAGAACGCCACTGAAAAAGATCCGAACTAAACATTTAGCTCAGACGAGGAATTATAGTAAATTGAGATGTACCAACAAAGTGCAGCCGCTTTGTTAATAATTCTGCATCCTGCGTTGGTTTGAGGGCGCGCTAATCCACGAGAATCACCGAAACACATACCGAGATGCATCTGAAGATAGTGGGATTCTGCTGGGCGACGAGCGAATCAGTAATTCCACCAGAACCACAGATAAGCTGAGAGGCATACAAAGGAGGGAGAGAATGGGAGTATGATGAAGAATGGTGAGTGTGGAATGTTTTACCGTGAATCCACCATCAAACCAACCAGTGTTTGGTTGAACACATCCCCGTCACGCAGGGTTTACGGAGTCCAGTTTAATACGGGGTGTAACTGTAGGGGGGGGGGGGGGCCTCATGATCCCATCATCCCAAGCTTCTTCTTTCTTGTGTGCTACCTTTGTCTCCCCCCACACCTCATCTAAGCCGCTCCACTATTTGCTTCGGGTCTTAAAACGGAGGGATTTTACCTTTCCTCTCCCACCGTGCTGCTTCCATTTCCAGTTCTGTGTGCAGAGGCTGAATATGAGCGAGCTGTTGTAAAAGCCAAGGGTCAAGTTGTGATATTATTTTGCTTTAACGGCTCCCCGAGTTAGAGGTCCTTTAATCCCCGCTAAAAATGGCCGCTGAGACAGAGTGCTTGTTCTGATGCTCCTCCAACACACACAATCAAACCTTCTGACCGTTCATTAGCACTTCAGCCAGGTCCTGTCTCGGTTCTGACCTTTACCTGATAGCTCCTCTTTGGCTCGTTACTTTTGCGAAAGCGCCAACATTTTGATGATGTAATATTGTAATAAAGAAATGTCATTTTATGGCATTTAGTCAAAGCGTGCGTGTCCGTGGGAGAAAACGCCTGCAAATACAAATTCAGCTGGCATTCATCAAAATTACATTAGTTTCAGTGGAACCGGGTGTGGATCCAGAAGAACAACAGACAGGCTTGTAAATATTGCTCCGCTGTAATTCCAGAGTGGCCACAGGTGCAGCTTCATGCATTTATTAAAAGGTAAATTTGAATTTTCTAACTTTTGAATGTCAGGGTGTGCTGATGCCGGCCTGCACGTTCACTCTTCTGCCTCTATGAGTAATAAAGTACTTAAAAGAAGGATTTCCCATACTTCAGTATTTGTCAAGGAGAAATGTCATATTGTGCTTTAAACACACCGCTGGTTCACCGTATTCCCTTACTGAGGGCACTGAGTGCAAAACTGCCAGCTGTTTATAAAATAATCAACTGAAAAATAATATTGATTTTTAGTCAGTACTATTATAAAAGACTACTATTAAGTATGTAGGAATTGCTGTTCTACAAAGTACATTTTCTATAAAACAAAAAGATACAGCACTTCTTAAAAACGTTAACTTGTGCTGAAAGCACGTGGCCATGAAAAGCGTCTCTGCTTTCATTATACAAGAGTGAATCCATAATATCCCGTTTATTCCGGGATATTATATCCATAATATCCCGGAAGATGCCATACAGTATTTTTAAAACCAGAATCTGTATCCGGAGATGTGAGGCTGTCTATGCCACTTAATCACCCAAAGTAATTGAAACTAAACATACATACATACATATATATATATATATACATATATATATACATACATATATATATATATACATATATATATATATATATATATATA
>NC_056498.1:37349643-37374085 GCF_014905685.2 Nematolebias whitei
ATGTGTTGGATTAATGTAAGAATAGCATGAATCAGCAGAAGTCCACACCTGTAAAAAAAAAAAAAAAAGAAAACTAATTTTCATTTTTATCCGTTCCACCATCATCTTTACCCGTTTCTTCCTTTTTGGGTCACGGGAGTCACTGGTGCCCATGTTCAGCCGTCAAAGTGCGAGAGGCGGGGGACGCCTTGGACAGGTCTCCAGTCCATCACAGGGACATAGAGACAAACAAGACTAACAACCATTCACTCACACCTAGGAACAATTTAGTTACCAATCAGCCTAACATGTATGTTTTTGGTCCGTAGAAAACCCATACATGCACGGAAAGAACATGCAAACTCCACCCAGAAAGATCCCTGGCCGGGACTTGAACCAGTGACCTTCTCGTTGAGAGGCAACGGCTCTACCAACTGCGACACCGTGCTGCCACTTTTCATTTTTAATCCAACAATTTTTTCATTTGTTGCCGTGGACTTAAAAATTATAAAGCAACTACCACTTGTTTTCTTTCAGCTTCAACTTCCGGGTTCAGTTCTTGTGTCAAGTTAAAGACACAAGACAGCGATATAAATATGTATGGCAAAGCCATGGAGGAGGAGGTGTGAAGGGTGCTGCAGCATCCACTGCTGCAAAGGTAATTCGCTACTTCGCAGTTCGTTTATCGCGGATTCGCTCTGTTGCAGTTTTTCGAAATAAATTTGGACTTGACAAACAATTGGCTGATTGATGGATGAGCCGCGCAATCGACATGGAATTTTTATTTAAAATAAATTATTTAAAATTATTTAGCACCTGCTGCACATTTGTGCAGCCCTTACTGCAGGATAAACTTCCTGCTGCAGCTGATCAGCTGTTATGTGCGCAGAGCGGTGATGGCCCCCCCTGCCGCCGGTGCATTGGCGTCTCTCGGCATCTGGGACTGGGTGGTGGGGTGTGTGCCGGCCCGCCCTGGTGGCTGCCTGCCGGGGCCTGGATTCCCTGTCTCTGTCGGGCCTCTGTTGGGGGATGGTATGACCTCAGGGCTCGTGTCCATGGCCGGATCTACTCTGGAGGGGCGGGTTGCCGGCGGGGCCTGTGGACTCGTCGCTGCAGCCTCCTGGGGTTTCTGCATTGTGGTTGCTGGGGATCGCCCGGGGCTTCCCTCTGCTTCTCTCTGGGGGTGTGTGGTTGTCCCTGTTGGGAGACTCCCCGAAGCTCCAGGGTTGGGGACCGCTGTGTGTCTGGGGCTCCGGTCTTCCCTGTGTTACCATTGTGTCCTGTGGGGACGGGTCTGTGGGTCCCCACATCCAATATTGAACATTTTTCTGGAGAAACCTTATAGTGACGAGCATGCTCACACAGGTGTTTAGATTCAGGTGTTTATCAAATACACACTCAATTGGGTTGTGGTGTCCACTAAATACATCTTGTATTACCATGTACTGTATAAAATACTTTCTAATGATGTTATAAGTATCATTATATATGTTGTTTGTTGTTGTGGTTTCTTGGTTTCGTCTCTTTTTTTCTTTCTGCATGTCTAGAGGCAGACCTCAATGATGTTGATGTGTGTTCTCTTTATACCTCTCTATCCTCTATTCTTATCTCCTTCTTTCCCTTTTAACCCTTCTCTCACGTTTCTGCTTTGTTTTCTTCTTTGTTTTTTCTTCCCTGTGTTCTTAACCTCTGAAACAAATCCAAAGCAAATTCTAATAAAGTTTTATTTATATATCAAGCAGAGCATTAAGGCCAGCCATAATGCTCTGCTTGTGAAAGTAAATTTGTTGGGCATCACCTGACAGACAATAATTCTGAGTGCCTCAATGCCAGACAGGACAAGGAAAAAAATTAATGTGCGCAGAGCGGAGAAGTGGGCGTGGCCAAGAGCACTTGCAGGTGGCTGAGAGCAGAGGAGGCAGGGAGCTGAAATCATGACATTCTGTGCTCTTTTAGAGCGTTTAGAGTTTAGAAACATTGTTTAGAATATTGCAAGTGTGGGAAGGGTTTAAAACGCCTTAATATATATCTATATAAATAACAAAAGCAGATAGTAGAGGTAGACACATTCCCCACCACCCCCCAGAGATTTATCCAACTGCATGCGTCTCGTCCGAGCAGATAAGGGTTCTCCAGGACCCTGTCGCTTCGTTGAAAAGAATTTGTAATATACGTCGAAAGTCCAGTTGGTCAGATCCAAAACAGTAGTTTCCATTTTGGGAGGTGTGTAAAAAATAGGAGCTGCTCTGATACACAGATGGAGAGAAAAAACACAGGAGGAAAACGGGGAGCGGGAAGGAAAGCATGTGCCTCGTTAGAGAGCTAGTAAAGAAAGACAGTCATGATGTTAGGTCTGTTTCATGACTTCATGTTTTTGCCAAGGGTGCACTTTTTGCGCCGCCGCCGACCTAACTGCTATCCATCAATCGACAAGGAAGAGGCTAGCGCAATACACGTCACAAATTACCAAACGAATACTGATTACATATAACAAGCATATGTTTTTATAATTGTGTACAGAAAAAAAAAAAAAACTGCCAAAATTCTTCCTTATGAGAGTTTTGGATACAACTTACAGAATATTTCACACAATCTTCCATCCCGCTCCAAGTAAATATACGACTATTGCCCTATTCGCACGGGATTAGTTTACCTAGGGAACCACATGCTATTTGTAATAATTACGGAGATTGTCCGTGTTGTTAATCCCATGCGAATCGGCCATGTCAGTAATTTGTAAAGTAAAAATTCCCCCGCAAATTACCTACTATATTTTGCTGAACTGAGGTCCTGTGATAATACTAATCCAATGCGAATAGGCATGATTTGGACAGAAATGGGCGGGATCCGATACGTAATTAGGTGGGGTGGGGGTGTTTCCTGGATGCATTTTTATTTGATTTTGGCAATGAAGACTGCATTGGAATGCATAAATGACCTTTTATGTCGCGGACGAGCAAAAGCCTATCGACCCGGAACAGTCGCCACAAGCGGACGTTATGCAATACGCAGCACGTTAACATCATATCCAGAAGATGTCTGTAAATTTCAGCTAAATCTCAGACTTTGGTTCTCCCGTGCGAATGCGCCACATAAAAAGCAGATGTTGGGGAATAATGTATTTATTACATGTGGTCCCTAGGTAAAACTAATTCCGTGCAAATAGGGCTTATGAAAGTAAGGCAGATGAGCTCATGAATATGCCTCGTTTTGGTCATTGCTTGAATTTGTTTTATTATATGAATCACAACCCCCTGGCATCCAAGTAGATGTTGCATAAATCCAAGTTTTCCGTAAACTCTAGTTAGGATTTTGTGTAATTGCCATCCTTTAAACAGAGACCACCTTTACTTCCTATTTTTAGAGGCTGCAGCCTTGCCAAGTTGCTTCTGGTATCGCTGCAAATGTTTAATTGATGAGGTCTGATACATCTCTTTTGCCTTCGATACTCATGCATGCAATGTCCTCCATCCAGGCGTAATCCTGCGAATTGTTTTACATTTGAATAAAAATTCAAAGAGTAAAAATAAAACAGTGGTGGAGAAAACAGGAATACCACAAAGCAGAGAAAGCTGACCAAAGGTTCGAGTTTAGCATTTAAAACTCGTTTGAAAAGGACAGATGAATTTGCTATTAGGTTAAATTAATGTGGTGAAACTAGTTTCTAAAGACTTATTCTCATGTGGATATAAATTATTGATGACTTTTAATGTTGCCTTTTAAAGTGGAAAAATGTCAAGAAAAATGTATAACATTTATTGAGCTTTAAATGTAAAATGAGAATAAAGTGTAAAATCAAATGTCCACTGAAAACAGTGGTATACAGATAAGGTGTACACAATTATTTTTTTTAAATCGAGGTAAGGAGGATGGTTCTCAAGACTTTAGCACAAAAACATGGAAAAATCTTGGCTTTGTGTGAAGTGAAAAATGTGTACCTTCCTAAATAATGCTAATACCATTCTATATTAACTCTAAATTACCAATGTTTCAAGGTATTTTGGAAGAAAGAGGAACCTTTTTTGTAAGACATTCACAAATGATATTCAGAGGAATGAGACAAACTTTGGACGTAGAGATCTCACAGAAACATGCTCACAAACAGCAATACTCCGGACTTTGGCCTGGGCAGAGGGCACACAAGGCAAAACATGATACAAAAGTTTGCTGTGAAGACTGCCTTGGTTTTCCTTCATTGATGACAGATCTTCTCTACAAGTGTTGTCTTGGGAGAGTTTACCAAGGTGCTTTACAGGAGGTGTAAAACACGCGGATGCAGGATGCTACTAACATTAAGCTCGCAGACTGTCTCCTGAACCACTGCCAGAGGTGACCTGAAGCCATAACCCACTGGTCCCACACCAAGAAGTTCAGACTAACATTGGCGTTTCTCTCCACAACATTTGCATGCTTGGTCCTCTCTTTCGGAGGCTTTCTTATGCACACAAAATGTCCATCTATGTTAATGTTGAACCAAAATTCATTAATCAATAAGGTGGTCAGATCTTGGTGACAGATCTCAGACTGATTAAGTATTTCGGATGAAAGAGGAAACATTTCTTCCAAAAAGAAACTGTCCAGATAACACGATTTCACTTATTTTTGTGATTACTCAACGTGACAACCCTCATCAGTCAATGACTGCTGCTTACATCATTTTTCGAAATGCAACCATATCTGCTGTGGTGTTCATGCTAGTTTCTGTATTGGATCATGAAGCTGTTGCCCAGTTGATGCCAGAAGTCGAGTCATGGAATGCAAAGGGGTGTCCAATACAAACTTTTTCCTTGATGCAATCTGTCTTAGGTGATCAGAACCTTCATAAAGTGGGTGACGCTACAATCCCCCTGGTTCCAAAGTTAGGTTATTGTGACTTCTGTACATTCTGGGTATTTGTAAGATACAACTTGCTAGGCTTGCTTCTATGTGAATTTCAAAACTCAGTTTCACCCTTGATGCCACCACTTTTTTGCTTTGGTTACCATTCTAGGCCTTCTGGTCCTTGCAAATCAAAGCCACCACTGACCTACCAGTGTACACAACTACACCCACAGTGTCTCATTTGTACTAGGTGTCTAACTTTTTTGTGTCACAGTATGAATGGCTGTTTAGCTAGTATGCTTATGGGTTGTTGACTAAGTAGTGAGGAAGAGTCTGGAAACAAGCTTTACTTACCATGGCATCCCTTAGCTGCATTTGGTCAAAGGCTCTGGCATTGGTGAGAAATATACATGAGAGCAAATGCTACTGATGATTCAAGCACTCAGTTGCCGTTATGGAGGGCAGTTTAATGGACACAGTTTGATGCCTGAGCCTAAATGAGCTTCATTTGTAGGGTGGTCAGCCTCAGCCTTGGAGATAGGGTGAGGAGCTCTGTCATCTGGGGAGAGCTCTAAGTAGAGCCGCTGATCCTTCGCATCGAAATAAGTCAGTTGAGGTGGTTTGGTCTTCGGCTTAGGATGCCTCTTGGACTCCAACTTTAGGCGTTTTTCTGGGCACATTCCACTTATCAAAGGCCCTGGGGCAGACCCAGAACTTGCTGGAGGGATTGTGTTTCTTCTCTGGCCTAGGAATGCCTCAGGGTCCCCCAGGAGTAGCTGGAGGGTATCGCTGAGGAGAGAGATGTCTGGGTTTGTCTCCTGGACCTGTTGCCTCCGTGACTCGACTACGGATAAGCGGTAGAAGATGGAGATTAAGTTTCATGACTCTAAAAGGTAAGTGTTTTAATCACCTAAAGATTTGTTGTGGTTTGTTCATTTCATTGCATAGACTCAATACAAACAAATCAAAACAAATGTATTTGTTACCTTTTTCTTTTTACATGTTGAATAAACACTAAGAAACATTGCATTTCTTTATTACTGATCATTGCTTTTCCCCTAAACCTCAACAAGTAGTGTCAGTCTCTAAACTTAACCAGAACTTTTGTTTTTAATAGATTGATAGGATCACCCAGTCAAATCAAAAAGGTAAAACCAAAAACAACAAAATATAAAGGGAACTTTTTAAATTGCATATCAGCTCTATGCAAATTTGCACATTTGCTCTTTTGGTCATTTTACTAAATAATCTGTTGAAATCTTGACATTATTTCCGCTTGCTTTTGAACAGCAGAGATTTGATACGCCGCGTTTCTTTCATTCAGTTCATTTTTAAAATTCTGTTTCTCTTTTGCAGTGTTTAGAAGCAATGTCCTCCGAGTCTAATAGCATCTTACAAATATACAGTCTTGTACTGAATTCTTTGTTTTAACAAGATACTGTATACTGAAGCACAAACAGCCTCTGAGACCACCGCACAAATCATCATCTAACCCCTCCTGTGATAATAAAACAAGTTTTCTTTGGGGAAAAAAGACGCCAATACCAGTTTTTTCTCACCTTCTGTAGCCGTCATCCTCTTGCCCTACCTTGCTTGATTTACGGTTGCCTCGGCAACCACTCCATTATGTGCCTAATAGCTGGCACAGAACAATGCAAGTCATAATTTTGACAAATCTCTGTATGGCTTGCTCGAAAATCACTGTCATCATAATTGTGATTACACATGTAAGCCGCAGCACGAGCGCATTTGTGGGCACCTGGTGTGTGTTTTTTAAATGGCCTGCTCCTGACAGCACAGACAAAGAGTGCAGAAAAAGAAACGCACTGAAATCTGTTCCATGCAGCTTCTTTCTTAGACCCTCGCTGCCGGAAAAGTGATTTAAATGGAACGACGGGGTCAGAGGTGTTTAAGATGCCAAAATATAATATTCATTTCACGCCAGAGTTTTGAGCTAAGGTCATCTCCGATTGATAAATGATGGAGTTACATCTGTTTTGTCACGACATTTTGAGAATTCTAATGCAAGATGACTGATTACGTTTTGTGCATGACTCAGCTTCTCCCATCAAATCGTATCCCAGTATCTGTAAATTAACTGAGTTGTAGCAGTTGTTGAGGTTTGCTTAGCTGTTGAATGGGGGTTAGTTCAAATTTTAATCAGTTGTTGCTTGTAGCTGCCACTTTCTCACCAAATATCCTCTATGCTGATATTGTTTAAAGCAGGGCTTTTCAAAGTGTAGGGTGCACCTCCCCAAGGGGGTGTCAGAGTTCTTTAGGGAAGGGTGCAACGGCAGAAGAAATCCCAGAAAAAGTCATTCTGCGTTTCATTTACATCCGAACTCGTAACTAGGAAGTCGGAATGACGGCGCTCCAGCTGGGAAGTGGGAATTTACGAGTTCCGAGTGGGAAATGTCAACTAAAACGCCCCCCGACGTAGAAATTCCCAGTTGAACAGCGAGAGCTCGTCAGCCTACCCCAGTTCAGAATCCAAGATGGCTGTTCTCGCCACAATAGTAGGTTTGTTAATTTTAATAGCAGTTCTGTATTACTTATTTCACATTTAGTCAGTCATATATGAAGCAGTTTTGTGTGTTTGTTAGAAGACTTGTTAAAACAGCAATTGTATGCATAAAAATAACAGAGTTCTGTTATCATTATTAATGTTAGCAGTGGTCAGAGGAAGTGACGAGTCAAGAAATGTAACATTAATATTTCACGTTTTAGTCAAACAATTTATTCGGAAGGGCATGAAAAGAACAAATGTTTTGTGTTAAATGGGTCTTTAACAAGTTTTGTGTCTCACGGTTTGTGCTTTGTTCAGGTCTCGTCAGCCAAAATGTTAAAGCTCCGCCAGAGTTACAAGACCTTTTTATTTATTGTTCATCACCGTAAAACAATGTTAAACTGTGCTAAACTATTGCCCAACTAGTCTTTTAGGTCTTCGATGACCTATGTGTGAAGGAAACTGCACATTGTCTATCAATAATGTGAGACACTGCTGTCTCTGATTGATTGGGCTGCACCTATCGCTTGAGGGGCTCTATTAGTGGAAGGACAACTAGTAGGACCAAGGGAGTTGCTTAGTTGTGGTTTGCATGATGGCTTCTGCCAGCTCTGTGCAGATGTGGTCTTTTGTTAGGTGCAGTCTACTATGGGACTCCAAGGTTCATAACTAAATGTAACTATTAAACCCATCCCTGCACTCCGTACTCATGGATTAGCGGGTCATTATGATCTACATGTAGGCTCTTGTAACGGTTCATCATCATCTATAAATCACTCCATGGTCTGCTTCCTTCGTGTATCACATAGTCAGTCTAGTTACAGCGTGCACTCCCAGGCTTCATAACCTGAAGCATTTCCTTAGTGCAAACTGAACTTGGCAAAAAGGCCATCTTATACTTTGCTTGACTTGACTTACTTGGAACCTTACTTACCTTACTTGGATACTTGGAACACCTTGCAACAAGTTAGAAGTTGTCCATTTAGATTTCTTTGGGGGGATTTTAAGTGGTTCCTGTTAGGTCGTTTGAAAAAGCAATTATATTTTGTTCTTGTTTAAGGCAAGTTACACTTTTTTAAACCTTGATTTTATTATTATTTTTAACAATTAGACAGCATGTATGGCATTGAGTGGGGGAGTGGTTTCGCTGTTTTTAACGTTGTGAATCGAGTGGCCCATGGTGGTGGTGGGGTTACGGTGTAGGGCAGGCGTATGTTATGGACAATGAACACGGGGGCAGGTGAGGTTACACGTGGTCTGCGGTTGTGTCAGTTTGACGTACTGCCAAATTCACTGAACATGGACATTCCTGCAGTCAGCATGCTAACTGACGGGGGAGAGGACAGCCCCCAGAAACCATCTTATCACCAGCAAACTGGTTGGTCCACTGTAGGAGTGTACTGCTTGGTGGGGAAAACAGTTTGTATGCGACTTCTCAGATTGATGAAGCCCTTCGGATGGAGGGCGACATGTCTCTCAACAAAAAAAGGAACTGTCCAGATGAGTCCAGATGACCTGACTGAACATTGTTCGATACTGAGAATGTGTATAACTAAGTTGGGTCGAATTAGAGCGGAGTGAGTCATGATGACTGGACAATGTAAAAACGACATTAGTTGATAATGATATATGAAAGACAGGGCAAGAGTTCAAATTACCTTTATTTAATCTGTCTGAGAAAGATTTCCATCCGATGATTCAACACATGGCAGTGTTTGATGAGCCTCCACATTTTACTAAAAAAAGTTTGACAGACTTATGAAAGATCATGCTAATAATCTTTTTCAATAATACGTACATGTAGAGTCTGGACATGGACGTCTAATAGGTGTCTCAGTTTGGTTCAAGTTTAGATGAAATAAAATATCCCGACAGAGCAATTATTTTTTCAAAGAGCTTTCAGAACTTTTCAGTGGGAAAGAAAGCCTATACAGATGAAATAATTGAGTATAGAAAAACTGGAGCAGAACAATGCAAGTCATGTTTTTGATGAATTTCTGTATGGTTTGCTGTGAAATCCTGTCACCATAATTGTGAGTGCATGCATGTTCCGCAGCGTGCGCATGTACTCGAGCACCTGGTGTGTGTTTTTTAAATGGCCCTGCCTCTGACAGCACAGACAAAGAGGGCAGAATAAGAACCATAAAGAAACCTGTTCTCTGCAGCCTTTTCTTAGATTCCCACTGTTTGGAGGGTGATTTCATTTATTATTTATTTAATTTCTCATTCAGACAGCTGGAGGTTGACGCGCAGGTACAAGAGAAACATTCTGCACGGCTGAGACTTTGAGCTTTGGAAGGTACAGACAAGGGATGTAAATTTTAACCAGTTTGAAAGATCTACTCGCGTTGAATCAAATTCAGAATGAATTGTACCATCATTTGATTTAGGGCTGAATTGCATTGTGTTGCATTGTCTTTTACTGCTCATGTAGCTTTATTGTATCGGATCACTGGTAGTGAAGATGTGCATCGTATCTACCACATGCCAGTGTTGCACAACCTTAGTGTAAAACAGTGAAATTATAAACCTGTAGTTCCTTTCCAGTGGGAAATACAGTTGTAGTCAGAGGTTTACATCCATTCACAACGAGCATGAGTGCAGCGTTTCCCCTATCATTATACAAGCGGGGCGCCCCGGCCCGTCAACAGAAACGAGTGCCCTATCTACTGAACCCCCCACCACCACGCCCGTCGACAACTATCAGTATCGTCGTAGTGCGGAGCGCAATACAAACGCGCTAGCAAAAACGCTACTGACGTATCGCTCCACGCAACCACCGTCGCTAAAAAAACTGGCAGCAACATAGCACTAAGCTAGCAGGCGGGCAACACAGACGTAACTCCGTCCGGTCCGACTCCCACCCCGTCGACAAAAAAATAAATATGACAAGCACCCTGCCTAGGGAACTGATCTAGAGGAAACACTGGAGTGTCATATTTATTTGAGCTAATTCATTTAAACCAACTCATTTCTATGGTAGAGTGATTATACACCATCTAACTCCAAAACATTCAAAACACAAAATGGGTGCTCAAGTTTGAATTTATTGTAGATTTTTTTCTAATCCATGAACACAAAGGCTCATATGCATCCATACCTCAAATTTTTGGCTAATGTCTCTGAACGATTTGCACCTCAACCACTCATTTTTTGTACCCAACAACATGTTTCTGGTATAAATCTGGATAATATTTGACTAACCTTCTTGGTAGAATTGGTAGTTTCCTGGAAAAGACCTGGCTTTTAAGTAATCCACAAATTTCCAACAGGATTAAAGTTGGGGCTTTAAGGCGGACCGTATACAGCAGAGGCTGAATGCCTGCTTTATTCAATCAGAAACTAGTTCCGATGTGTGTTTGTGATCATTTTCTTGTTGAAACACCCAGTTCTGTTAAAATTTTAACTGTCTAGCTTATGTCAAAGTTCATGCTCAATAATCCAGGTAAAGAAATCCAACAATGTTCAGTCAGGTCAAATGGACAATTCCTTTTTTTGTTGAGAGACGTTTTGCCCTCCATCCGAAGGGCTTCATCAATCTGAGACGTCACATACAAACTGTGTTCCCCGCCAAGCAGTACACTCCTACAAGTGGACCAGCCAGTTTGCTGGTGATAAGATGGTTTCTGGGGGCTTTCCTCTCCCCCGGCGACTCCTCCCAGGCAACCACAGTCAAAGTGGTCCAAGACATCAGAGTTCATGCTCAATAATCCAGATAAGGAAAGCTTATGTCTAGCTTATGATTTGTGATGATGTTGAAGGGTTTGATGCTTCTTGGTTGGATTTATCTTGAAAAGTCTCACCTTGACTCCTCCAAACACACTTCTGATCTATGTGGACAATCAGCTCCAAATTTATCTTGTCTGACCATACAACACTTTTCTCCAGAAGGCATCTCATTTGTCATGTGGACAGCTCCATATTTCAGTCAAGTTTGAAGGTGTTGCCTTTGGACAAGGGGCTTCTTTCTTGGTCTTCTTAGTCCATGGCAATACAAAAGTGGCTTTACTGCCAACTTTGAAAAATCTGTTCTGGCTGTTCCTAGTTCATGATCAGCCTGTGCTTTGGTGCTTCCTGACCATTTTAGCCATCTGTTGCATCTCAATGCAACATATGAGTATTGGTTAGTCCAATAAGTGGCGTCTAGAAATGGGATGTATGGTTCTTTGAAGGGAGCTGGATCAAGTTAATACGTTGGTTTCAAAGAGCCGTTCGATTTTGAATGCTAGTGATGTCACTACGTACCTCCAATGTTTAGACGTATGACGTAAGGGCTGTACCACCTGACTTATCAAGCACACACCCACCTCCCCTCCTAGCACGTTTCCCATATACAACTGCTGCACTGCACTCGTTTGCCTGTTCTTCATTCTCTCAGAGGAAGGCAAAATAGGAGGATGGGTTTCTGCATCTGAGGAGGAAAACTGGAGGGAAAATTTTCCTCCATTTTCCTTTTCGGGTTGGGGGGGGGGGCATCACTGGTGCCATGTCTAACCATCATTGTGTGATAAGAGGGGGATGGTTAGGTCTCCAGTCCATCACAGGACCACATGCAGACAAACCACCATTCACTCTCTCTCTCTCTCTCCTAGGGACAATTTAGAGTTGCCAATCAGTTGAACGTGAATGTTTTTCATCTGTGGGAGGAAACCGGAGTACCTGGAGTAAACCCACACATACATGGAGAGAACATGCAAACTCCACCCAGAAAGAACCCAAGCCGGGATTTGAACTGGCAACCTTCTCACTGAGCGGCAACAGCACTTCAAACTGAGCTGCCTTGCCACCCATGTGTAATGTATGTATATATATATATATATATATATATATATATATATATATATATAATATTGAGCCTGTATATATATAAATTTAACCTTGTGTGAATTATCAAAAATCCGGTATAAATAGAAAACTTGTTCACTCAATTCTTGTTTTTAAAAGTCACTTGAGTTTTATGGAGTATCTTCATTTCTCTTTGGCAAATATTGGTACAAATCCATTTTAACGCCTATAATAAAAACTAATAAACTGGTTTTAAAGCTCGTTGTGAGTGCATCTAAACCTCAGACTGAAACTGTAGAAATGATGAGTGTAGCACGTTGTCACAAAAAGAAAAAAAAACATGTAAATTGTTTTTTGTTTATTGAAGCGTATAACTTATTGTTTTTTTGTACTGCACTAAGACCTAACAGATTAGAAGTGAGGTTTCAATGCTATACACAAATGTGTTCTTTTTTTTTAAATAAAGGAAATGGCGAGAAAATAAATTTGAGCGAATGAAGCCGAGAATCAAAGGGGGGAGGTCGATGGGAAGAGGAAGCAATCATCCGCCCCGGTCCCAATCATCCGTTTCTCTTTTTCACTAAAGCTCTAATCCCAACTCCACATTTGGACACATTAAGTTGCCTAAATTATTTCATAAGCGTCTCAGCCCTCACCACCAGCGAAGGCGCAATGCAAGGGAACGATGTAAAAGGCACTGATTAGACCTAATTATGAATCCTGATTAAGGCTTTTAATTAGTCAAGCCAGCACTTCAGCTGGAGAGGGCGGCAGAGATGGAGAAAACAGCAGGAGAGAAGGGAGGAGGAGGAGCGCTTTGGGGATTTAAGGCAAAGTCTGAATGTCTGAAGGGAGTTGACGTAAGGTATAAAGTTAAAGAATGCAACGGAGAAAATGAGGAGGGTAGAATAATGTGGAAGTCTATATTTTATTTAACTTAATACTAAAAGGCAGAGGGGAAGCAGCCAGAAACACGGTGGATCTGTAAAACGCTGTTAGAACTGTAAATGTAAAATCACACAAAGTGGAAACAAAGAGTACATTTGTCTTAAAGATTATTTTATGGAAAGCCAGCGAGACCACAGACACACGATGTTACTTTTCCCACATAAACACATAAATACATAAATTGCACATTAGGTGTAAGCAATGCATACCCATGTCCCTTCTGGTCCACGGCACTTCCTGGTGCTTTGAGTCACGTCTCTTCTCATCGGTTGTTCAGATCCAGGACTAAACTGGATTTATGGACTGACAACCTGCTGTCTTTCTGCTCCACTTTATATTTTAATGCAGTAATTTTTCCATATGTGGCACAGTGGTGCAGCTGGTAGAGCCGCCACCTCTCAGCAAGCAGGTCGCCGGTTCAAATCCTAGCCGGGGAGTCATTCTACATAAGTCATGTTCAGGCTTCTCCTTAATATACCGTATTATTTTACATTATTAGTGTTTAGCGTATATCTTAGATACTTATATACTGTTTTTTTTTTATCATACTTTATATTCTTTTTTTGCTATTGTTGGATTTAACTGGGACCTTGAGTACAGTTTCGTTCCACCTCATGTACCACATGTGATGCGATTAACAATAAAAAAAACCTTAAGCATGGAATTTTGGGTGGAGTTTACATGTTCTCTCCGTGCATGCGTGGGTTTTTGCCGGGTACTCCGGTTTCCTCCCACTGACCAAAAACATACATGTTAGTCGGATTGGTAACTCTAAATTGTCTCTAGGTGAGAGTGAGAGAACGAATGGTTGTTTGTCTCGTTTGTCTCTATGTGTCCCTGTGATGGACTGGAGACCTGTCCAGGGTGTCCCCCGCCTCTCACACAGTGATGGCTGGATATGGGCACCAGTGACCCCCATGACCCGAAAAGGAAGAAGCGGGTAAAGATAATGGATGGGTGGATTATAAAACCTTTGTTTTACCAGGAGAAGCTCTTATCTGGATAGTTTCTTTTTGGAAGAAACATTTCGTCGTTCATCCGAAAGACTTCATCAGTCTGAGGCCTGCCAACATTATCTGTCGTATTAAATACAGTAACGCCTTATTGACGTGTTTCAAACCAGTCTGCTGTAAAATTTCCAGAAAATGACTTTACACATGCAAAAAGAAGGACCACCATCAGTCTAAAACAATCGATCATTAGCGCTTATCAATCTGATGTTAAAGGCAAAATGGCCGCTTGCTACTCACCGAACCAGCCTGTTGGCAGGCCTCAGACTGATGAAGTCTTCCGGATGAAAGACGAAATGGTTCTACCAAAAAGAATCTGTCCAGATGGCATATTTGAACTTTTTAATGATTTATCTACATGGGTGATTGAGCTAACTATCATTGTCTGAGACGATGCAGAGGTGCAATGGTGGAGCCAGGGGGTGGCCAACGGTGGCCTTGGCCACCATACATTAATCTTCTGCCACCCCAAGCATTTGAGGGAACTATACGTTTAAACAACATAAAAACTAGAAAGTACAGTTTCCTAAAATGACTTGGGTGGCCAGTTTACATATATATGGTGGTGACCATTTTGGATTTTTATGTGGCAACCTGATATTTAAAAGGAACCTTTTCTTACTCTTAGATGCAGCCACATACTAAAATGGAAGTTGGTACCTCACTTTTATTTTTGGTTAAGTTTTGCACTCACTACATCCACAAACAGAGGGGCAGATAGAGGTATTCCTAGATCCCCCTTTGTTGCTCCACAACAACAATATCTAGACGATAAACGCATTAAATCATCTGTTCATATCACTTCTAAACTTTTTTAAACCCGTTAACCATGACAATGTGTTTAAATCTGCTATAATGAAGCCTAATGCTTTTCATATGACTCATGTCATAAATGCCACCTTGAACAAAACAAAGTCCACAAAAATTAATCACATTTGTGACGTTTTGTGCTATTAGGCACATTGTATGACCAAAAACAAAACAGACAAGATAAACTACAGAACACGAAGTTTTAACCTTGTTCACTAGCCACTTTTGGTTACCTCTGTAGCCCACTTAAGATTATCCAATAAAGTTAATGGCAAATCCAGCACTTTACAATGAATTTTATCTTTAAGACTATTGAAATGTTTCCATATGTTTTTACTTTTAACAGAAATAGTGTGGAACATCTAGCAAACTCCACTTCTGCCACAAAAATTCATCTGTCCTGCTGCAACGACACCACGTCTGTTTCTAGTATAGTCAGCGGATGAAAAAGCTGCTTACACGTGCACAATATTATCCTTAGTGCATCACAAGGCTGAGCACTCTGTGACAAAATGTTCATGCACGTAAAAAAATAGCCAAAAATCACAGGGTTGACAGTGTAACTCTCAGCTCGGCTGTCAAACTGCTCTGTGCACCGGATTAGAGCAGCAGTTTTGACATGATGGTGACCTGTCACAAAATGTGGTGAAGGTGGAGAACTCAAATGTAAAAATGTGACAGGAAGATGGGAGCAGGTGAAGAGTAACTTGGGCTTTTTTTTTTAACTCACTGGATTGGTGCAAAGCTAAAAGCACACCCAGGAGAAGCTGAATATATTTAGTCCAAGAGACAAAAGATTGGGGAAAAAAAAGGCAGAGCAACAACTGGTAAATACGCACAAATGAGGAAATCATGCACGGTGTATACTAATACCTATAATAGGTGAGTGGCGATAAAAATAATAGCAATAAAAGGCGAAATGTGTCTCTAAATGAAGAAGCAAACAAGCTCAACAAAATGAACAAGACGACAACCAGTAGACAGGGAAACGGAGAAACTAAAATAATGAAAGTAGTAAAGCTAAAATTACCTGAGCAAGAGTAAACAAGTTCATATGAAGGAAATACAACAGCAAATCAGAACAGAGACCCAATAAAACCCCAGAGGCTACTGGTTTATGTTCTATGTTCACCATTTAAGACTAATCATTTAGAAAGGCTTATATTGACTTATAACAGAAGTAGAATAAATACGTAAAAATTCCACTTTGGCTTTTGGAAATGCATCAATAGTATCCAAAGTGGTGATTAAGATGTTACTGTTGGGATTTTTCTACGAACGAGAACTGCTAGAGCCAATTCCTGATGGTTTCTCTTACAAAGTAAAATAAGTCAAACCAGGTTTTTTTTCTTAACCAGTTGCCCTCTTCTTCACAAAGCATTTTCAAGCCTCGGGTGCGATGCCTTCTTCCTGTTGCAGTATTATGTATGTAAAGGTGGACTCTCACCTCCTGGCCATCACTGTGGTAGTCACAGAGCTGAAGAAGTGGGTGTGTGTAAGTGTCAGCTGGCATCACGGCTCAAGACAGTCTCTGCAACAAGCTGGCTGTGACATTTAGAATGAGAGGTGTCCAAAACACATCCTGACCCAAGTTATACAGTGATCCCTTACCTATCGCAGGGGTTACGTTCTAGAGACCCCAGTGAAAGGTGGAAATCCAAAGCATTATACAGAGCCTTGCAAAAGTATTCAGCCCCCTTGAACTTTTCAACCTTTTGCCACATTTCAGGCTTCAAACATAAAGATATAAAATTCTATTTTTTTTTTGTGAAGAATCAACAACAAGTGGGACACAATTGTGAAGTGGAATGAAATTTATTGGATGTGTCAAACTTTTTTAACAAATAAAAAACTGAAAAGTGGGGCGTGCAGTATTATTGGTCCTCCTTGCGTTAACACTTTGTAGCGCCGCCTTTTGCTGCAGTTCCAGCTGCAGTCTCTTGGGGTTTGTCTCTATCAGTTTTGAACATGGAGACACTGAAGTTCTGCCCATTCTTTCTTACAAAACAGCTGGAGCTCAGTGAGGTTGGATGGAGAGCGTTTGTGAACAGCAGTCTTCAGCTCTTTCCACAGATTCTCGATTGGATTCAGGTCTGGACTTTGACTTGGCCATTCCAACACCTGGATACGTTTATTTGTGAACCATTCCATTGTAGATGTGTCTTTATGTTTTGGATCATTGTCTTGTTGGAAGGTAAATCTCCGTCCCAGTCTCAGGTCTCTTGCAGACTCAAACAGGTTTTCTTCCAGAATGGTCCTGTATTTGGCTCCATCCATCTTCCCATCAATTCTGACCATCTTCCCTGTCCCTGCTGATGAAAAGCAGCCCAAACCATGATGCTGCCACCACCATGTTTGACAGTGGGGATGGTGTGTTCAGGGTGATGAGCTGTGTTGCTTTTACAACAAACATATTGTTTTGCATTGTGGCCAAACAGTTTGATTTTGGTTTCATGTGACCAGAGCACCTTCTTCCACATGTTTGGTGTCTCCCAGGTGCTTGTGACAAACTTTAAACAACTTTTTATGGATATCTTTGAGAAATGACTTTCTTCTTGCCACTCTTCCATAAAGGCCAGATTTGTGCAGTGTACGACTGATTGTTGTCCTATGGACAGACTCTCCCACCTCAGCTGTAGATCTCTGCATACTTGGTAATATCGCTCCTCTAGTTGCATCCATCTGCAATGAGACCAGCAAACAACTATTCATTGGCTTTAAGAACACAACAAAGAATATTCCCCAGATGGGACCTAAAGCCTTCAGACAGAACACTCCAGACATGCTTTGGTTTTTTTCCCCTAGTTGTCATAGTTGGTTTGCCTGTAAAAGCTTGAACTTTTCAATATTAGGCAAGTGTTGAGTCATAATATTAAGTGCACATAATCAATCATGCAGTATAAAAGGGAGCATAAAAATGTATAGGGTTTGAGACAAAATGGAATATAAATGTCATGCAATGCTATTGTGAATATGCTAACTAGTACATGGTGTCACCCCCCCTTTTTTTTTATCATCAGGCTTTTGCTGACCGGTCGGAGCAAACGTTATGTGGCCTTTTCCTGGCTTCTGTTTTTTTTTAAATGAAATAAATGTAAATGTGTATGTAAATACAAATGTTGGGTTTCAAAAGTGCCTCAGCTGAAGAAGACCACCTAAAATAATCACCACTACTAAACAGTTAAGGGAATAAGACAGAATTTACTTCAAGCTTTCTGCTTCTAAAAAATAAACACGGAGCACTAAATTTTCAGAAATTAAGCATAATTAGGGATGTTCAATTATGATAAGTTTAACCTACGTTTGGCCTAACCAATACGTTCTCCAACAACAGCAGACTTCAATTTGAGGTTGTTTTGGTAACTTATTCCCAAGCCTCATTACAAGAAGCCATATGTGTGGGTGATTTGTCACATGATAGCCTGTTTACATTGTAAAATCCTGGATATTGAAAGATTTTCTCCAGATATGTTGCTATGTAATGTAATCACTCCCAAATGGTTGATATTATACTGGCTTTTTCTTTTTGGTTTGGTATTAGTTGCTTGTTCTATGTCTAGAGAGTGAAACTACCACTTTCATCTTTAATGTATTTGTACCGAGTGAACAAAAATATAAAGTCAGCTTTCTGTGGGTGCATCCATAACTTTAATCTGAACATTTGGTCTCAGATTAAAGCACACCTGTTCATATAAGTAAGTTAACCCTGTGTTTGAGATCCGGGCTGCTTGAATACACAACATACAAGGAACAACCAAAAATGAACAGAAGCTGTTACCATAAGAGGAAGTGTGCCAACGGACTGGGAATCTTGAAAGTACATAAGAGGATCTTTGAGTTATTGTTTGTAGAGAAAACATTCAGACCGAGCCAAACTTGGTTTCAACAAGTGAAGAAGAACGAGTGAGACAGAGACAGCTGCAGTGATTATCAAGAGAGTTGCAAAGTGAATATCAATGCAATCTTAACACCAGTGAATCATAGAAATGAATCATCGTTTTTATTCTTTCACAGATGTTACAGAGAAGAGCACAAATAGAAAAAAATGTCCACAGTAATATACAAAACCTGCAGGAAGTTGACTAGACTTTGTTGACATTTTTATAATGGATGTATATTTTTCTAAGATGATAATGTACAAACTTCCCTTTCTGGGAAGACGAAAGGGCCTGGCATACTCCATCCAAAGCCAAACAGTCGACATGCGGTCACATTGTCGTGGAAAAAAGGGATTCCCAAAACAACCAGGTGTAGGCCTCATTGTATTTATTTACAAAGCTTTGGAGAACATTAAACAATCACAGAAGATCAATGCATTTACAAGTTCACATTTATCAATGCTTAGACGTATCTGAGGTTCTGACTAATTCTGACTTTCTGAAAAGAAAAAAATCTGTTTTGTACAATTTCCAGTCGCCAGGCCCCCCAGCCCCTCACTGTCCTGTCCAGGTGTTATCAGAACCCAGCTGCAATCAGAAGCAGGGAGGGAATCTGCAAGGCCAAGGTCTCTCGAAGAAACGTGTTACTGTAATCATATCAATCAGACCTTGAAGATAATAAAAGCTATCTCTTGCAGCCCCTTCACTGACCGGTCACACGATTATTACATAGACCAGTTTAATATGGTAAATGGACTGTACTTATTTAGCGCCTTTCTATCTTATCAAGACATTCAAAGTGCTTTACTCTACAATCTGTGCCTCATTTACCCATTCATACAGCACTCTACTAGATCTATACAAAGCTAATTGAACAAATCATTCTAAAGAGACTAATCAGTGCTGTATCACATTCATACACCGATGGGACACACATTGGAGGCAATGAAGGGTTCAGTGTCTTGCCTAGGGACACTTTGGCATGTGACTGCTGGTGGATTCGAACACCCAACTCTTGCATTGGAGGACGGCTGCTCTAACCACTCAGCCACAGCCGCTAATAATATAACATAATTTACAAATAACAATAAAAGAGCAGTAAAAATTATGGAGCATGGTGAGT
Source organism: Nematolebias whitei (assembly GCF_014905685.2). Classification (NCBI taxonomy): domain Eukaryota; kingdom Metazoa; phylum Chordata; class Actinopteri; order Cyprinodontiformes; family Rivulidae; genus Nematolebias; species Nematolebias whitei. The sequence continues at coordinate 37,369,504 of NC_056498.1, forward strand.
GCAAATAATACACATTCCCATGACAATGTGGTTGTGGAAAGTTTGTATCCGCACACACCTTTCGTAGTCCACGAGACACGTGGCACAGACCATCTGGGAAACCACTCCCACTGCAGTGTACATCACGCCCAAAAGCTTATATGGATGTGGCTTTCTGACTAAAGAAAACAGTGATCATGGCAGAGATAAATGAATATTTCTTATTTCACAAGTGAGGAGGAGGAAGTATTGTTGAATGGGCGGAAAAATCTTTTAGTACTTTCAGAGTTATCAAAGGCGATAAAAGAGTGGCGATGTCGCTGAATAGAAGCAGAGCCGAGCAGTGGGAGTTCAGTCTGTTGGTCCAACAGATATGGGTAATATGTGGGTGGAGCCGGTCAGCAGCTTCAAGTTCCTCGGCGTTCACATTACAGAAGATTTGTCTTGGATATTACATACAAACGCTGTGGTCAAGAAAGCCCGACAAAGACTATACTCCATATGAAGACTAAAGAAGTTTGGTACGAACACCAGCATCCTTATTATCTTTTATAGGTGCATTGAGAGCCTGCTGACAGGCTGCATCACAGGGTGGTTTGGGAACTGCACCATTCAGAGCCGGAAAGCAATACAGAGGGTGGTGCAAACAGCAGAGGACATCACTGGTAGCAGTCTCCACACCATCCAGAACATCTACCAGACGATGTCTGCGTAAATCTACCGTGAAGCTTTCAACTTTAGTACGTATGCAGATGTTTACTTTGGAATCACTCCTCGGTAAAATAAAATAAAAAAGAAAAGATGGAAACAGTGAAGAGGTGCGGTGGAGTGGTGGCGCAGAGGTTAGAAAAGGTGGGCTAGTGATCGGAAGACCGCCGGTTCAAGCCCCGGTACCGACAACATCAAAAATGTGGGTGGGGTAGGTGAAGCACCCACACCTGCCCCACTCTGGACCCATGAGCAAGGTCCTGAACCCCCATCTGCTCCCTAAAAAGGTCTCTCTTGAAAATGAGTTCTCGTGGCTCAATTAAACTACCTGGATAAATAACGGGTAAAAAAAAAAGCATCCTTAAGGACCACACCCACCCAGCACAAGGACTTTTCCATCTATTACCCTCAGGCAGACGATACAGGAGTCTGCCATCGCGCATGAAAAGACTCGGACAATTTTTACCCACAAGCTGTCAGATTACTGAACTACTGACAATAACATTGCACTAAGCCACATCTGTGACACCCAATATGTTTATTGCTGCTGCACTATGTGGCTGTATCGTGTATGACACTACTTTACCATCTTAATTCAATTCATCTCAATGTTACTCACCATCTGTGAAATAACCTGTCACACAACCTGTGTAGTATATGTCATGTGCAATATATATATTTATGTATTATGTGCATTTAAGCTTATATTACTACCTGTGAAATGCTTATTCATAGGTTTTCACCCTACTTGCACCATTATATTCCACCTTATTGTTGTTTACTATATCTCTCTTGGACCTTGTAAATATTATATTTCTTTTCATTTTTTGGTACTTTATTTTGTACTCTTATTAATTGCATGTTTTAGGGTTTCTTGTTCGTTTGTTTAGCGAGTCGAATCGGTTCTTCTCATCCTGAACATTTCATTGCATTGTTGACCTTGTGTTAACCTGCATATGACAAACAAACACAACAAACAACAGATGGTGAGAGGCACTTCACTTATTTTTGCATGACCACCGTTCGTTTTGACGACCTCGTCCATCGGATCGCTCCAATTGTCCAACATGCACCAATACACAGCGTGCCAATCACAGTTCTTTAGAGATTAGCGGTTACACTGAGTCTGCTAGCTTCTGGGAGCTCACAGACAGCGGTTGCTGCTAGTTTTAAGATGGGAATAGCCAGTTTTATCGATTATTTTTCTGAGATGACTAAAGTGAGCCGGCAGGCTTTGAAGGATGAGTTTGTGGCATTCCTGTCACATGCCCAAATGGTGAACATTGCACACGACTTTTGTCCGTCCTCCATTTGGCCTTTAAAAATCGGTTACGGAGAGAGCGCAACGCCTTTCGACAGACACTTTGTGGACGATGAATTTGCTATCTCCATCTATGAGTTATTCGCCATTTGACTATCTTTATACGTATGTTTAGAAGTTGCCCTATTTTTAAACTCTTCTGATTAGCCAACAAAGTTCAGTCAAGTCATCGGGACGATTTTACCGGAGTGAATGCTGACATTATAGTTTAACTTTTCCACCAGTTTTTTCTCCATAGCTTCCTCTGTAGGAGAGCCAAGATTAGCCTCTGAACTGATGTCCACTTTTTGACAAATCTCTTTGTTACGAGCACCTCAGCTGCGATAACCTCGCCATTTTTATTCTTTCTTCATTTTTCTGGTTTTTCCCTTTTGTTCTGATTCCTATCTGGACCGTTCCTCTTTAAAACAAACACACTGTTCCCCCCTGTTCCTCTCTTTACTACAGACCATTTGGCACAAGCCTCTTCTCTCCTCTCATCCCTCGCTCTCACCTCAATTTTCGGCTTCTGCATAATTAATTAGCAGCACTGTTCACTATCAATGCAATTACTCCAGAGAATAGAGGAAAAGAGGAAAGCGGGGAGGAGGGGTGGATAAAATTGGAGAACAGGGCCAAAATGGAGATGCCATGAAAAACATGGACTGAAAAGGAGAAGAGACAGAACGGGAGAGGGAGTGTAATTTTTAGCTCTTACAGGGATGGAGTCAATATGGGCTAAAATCATAGTGGTAATTTTGACAATGCAAAATCCATTTGGAGGCTCCGGGATCCAGATGGAGACAATACAGGCTTGGTTCAAAAGGGAATATCATAGAAATCCTGATGTGAAAAAAAGACTTTCGCTGTCACTGCTGAGCATCATCAACGTATTTATTTGTCTGAATCACATTCAACATTTCTGATAAGTTAATTACGCACCTCTGCTCTGTTTCCATCTTTTCTTTTTTATTTTATTTTACCGAGGAGTGATTCCAAAGTAAACATCTGCATATGTACTAAAGTTGAAAGCTTCACGGTAGATTTACACATCTGGGTCATTATGAAAGTGTTTGCACGTGTGCAAGCCAAACGCCCAATCTCAAATAATTTATAAACGCATGTCAAAACTCCCCAGTTTTAATCTCGTTTGGACAAAAATCCAGACTCATTCCGCTCTAGCTATAATAATGCTGCAGGGTTACACCCAACCATATGTTTTATGGCACAAAAACAACCCCTGTGAGCCTAGTCATAAAAATATAAAACCAGCAAGGTGGTGATTTATGTAAAACAAAGGTTACAATCTTTTGAAGTTAAGTTTTAATACCTTACCGGTTGTAAATCCCTTATTTTTACAAATTAAGGACAATAAAGTTTTTTTTTTCCTCACTTGCTCTCGTGCGAGGCGGACATATTTCTAACGTCTCCTGTTCTCCTCCTGCTTTTTTTGCTCTCTGTGTATTGGAGCTCCTATTTTACGCATCTTCCGAAATGAAAACTACCGTCATGGATCTGGTCAGCTGGACTTTCAATGCAGTCGACAAACTATTTTTAACAAAGCGACAGGGTCCTGGAGAGCCCTCATGTCTCGCTGAGACTCACACTGCAAGATACGTCATGGATGTGGGAGCTGATTTGTCTTTCTGTTCTGTCTCAGAGGACGCCAAAGACATATATAATTGGATTTATGATAACAGGTTTCCTGCTTTTTGGAATCAGCTGGTTCCTGGTCTATCTACATACAAAGAAGACAGCTGCAGCCAATTTGGCCCTCGTCAAGCTGCCTGCCTTGTAAAGGTTTGGTTTGTGCTTCGAGGACTCAAAATCAGCTGATGTACAAGATGGAAGTGATTTGTGAGAATTGCAGGCCAACTGCAGCTTCTGAGACTCACTTGTATGTTGGAAACGACCTTGGAGGAGGCTCGTAAGCACGGACCAGTGGAATGCCCACTAATCTGGCCATTTTGGATCTTGAAAATACCAGCAGGGCTTGAGAAGGCTGCCCAGAAGAAAAAAAAACAGCGTGCCTGACAAAATCAACAATTGTGGCTTATCTGAATCTGACTCCCCCAGTTGGCCTTGAAAACAGGACGACTTATCGAATTTCTCCTGGGCTATGTGTAAAGAGGAAAAACTTTGTCTATCACAACCCCCCACCCCCAAGAACTTCTGTGGGGGCTTATCAGAACTGTGCCGGCTGACCAAAATCTTATCAGGACTATGGTTTATGTTGAAGTGCTTCATGGACAAATCTCACCACCTTGCCGTCAAATGCATATGTAACATGTTTATAAATGTGTTGGCTGGTAGAGGTTTTTTTTTTATGTCTTAAATCGTGTTTTGATAGGACAAGATGTGAAGAGATCTTTTTTTGTAATGCCACTATACTCTCCTCATGACTTTTTACCCTTTTCTATCTTAAAAAAAAAGTATTCTGAAAAGGATAAGAGGCCGTGCTCCAGTAGCAGCAGCAACGTGCACTCCGCCCATCTTTCGGACAACTGTAAGAACATAACTTCACTGTATTTCAGTACAATGATAATAAAGCTTATTCTGATTATGATCAAAGTTAAAATCTGACTGGGCAGATAA
>NC_056498.1:37379085-37410558 GCF_014905685.2 Nematolebias whitei
GCCAGTTGTCGGAGATCCCTTTAAGGTTAAGAAGAAGATTAACACTTTGGCTAGATTAAAATTCCAGTGTTGCTTTATAATACATGAACACACACTGCAGTTAGCTGCCTGGATTCTGACCTTTAAAGTACATAAAACTTCCTCCTCCAGCACGAGGCGCAGCACTTAAGACTGAAAGCAGCTGGAGTTTGTTCAAAAAGCTTGACTTGTGGCTTTGTACTTCTTTGAAAAACAATATTTTTAAAAGACCCTTAAATGTCATGGAGGTATAATCCCAATTCCTTTGGCTGTTCCTCTCTGTTTTGCAGAGGTATGGTGTCCGTTCTATTTTAAAGATCTCGGGGCTAAATAAAGGTCACCTGGACCTTCCACCAAAGTAGGTGGGCCATTTGGATCGCTGGCTGCTCTCGGCTCCGACATGATGAAAAGGGGCACCCACGCTTCTCGCAACACCAACAACAAAAGAAGCAAAAGCCAAAAGCAGCACTTGGGAGTTGGCCTTTATAATAAAATATGATGCTGACTGTTGTAAAACAAGTAGTTTTACCAGAACGCAACACGAAAACAAGATGTTTTAACAAAATTTTGTCTTTTGCACATTTCATTGTCGAGGAAAATGGATCAGGCACACAAATACCAAGTAATTGTTCATCTGCATTTTGGCCCCAGACCTTGTAAACTAGAATTAAATGTTATTGATGTTATTAATTACTCAGATGTTAAGGCATTAATAAATCATCTGCGGTGACGCTCCTCTAGTGCTTAGTTTCAGCTGTCAGTGCCTAAAACCGCTTCAGGCGTGACTAGGAACTTGTGACCTGGCATTTTTCAGTAATAAACATTATAAATTTGTCCAAAAGGATTAAAAAAACAACCGTAAACAAATATTTTATAGTCACACTTTATTAGTCAAACGGCAACCTAAAATTCACATCAACACGAGGTCAACAACGCAATGAAACGCTAAGGATGAGAAGAACCGTCTCGACTCGCCAACATAAAAAACAACAGCAAAAATACTAAAAACACTAAAAATACTACTAACATACTAATGTCAAATTACAAAACATTACAAAAATACAAAAAAAACAAGGCGCCAAAGTTGAAAAAGAAAAACATCTACAGTGTGATTCGGTTAGTAGTGTTTTTTCAACATCATGGTTCAGTTCTGTTAGCGGTGTGGTCTTATTTGTTTGTCCCAAACAAAGCACTTCCTGGATCTTGGATAATTAATACGTGCTGTTCCCCGCTACAAGTGGCCGAGATGGGGTAGAGGGGACCATACAATGATGACAACACATAGCACTAGGAATGCGCAATATATACGGTACACGGTAGAAACGATAAAAATTTAGTCTATGATAGAGATCTGTCTTCTACCGGCTAACCGCAGTAATGCTGTGTCTGATGAAAAATCAGAGTTGTCAGATTTATTCGTTACTTTTTTTAGGTGAAAACTGTGCGCAAGTGGTGGTAAAGTATTTTCTTCGAGAGCCAAGTAGCGAAGCTACAAGCTAACTACGGCCGGCTCGCCGTAGTGTTGCCGTATTCGGACGCATGCGCAAAACGCTGTGTTCCGTCGAAATTTTTTTTTTTTCCTCGTCGAAAGTTAAAATTAAGTGTTGGTCAGCTTTAGAGAAACCTGCTCTCGGATCTGTGAAAAGAACGCTGTGTTGTGTGATTTTACTGCGAGACCCTCTGGTCAAAGCCACAGAGGAAACTGGTCGCCATTTTGTGTCAGCTCTCCTTAAAGCGGAAGGAGACGCTCACTAGAGGGTTGGAGGGTGAAGCGTTTCAATGTGCACTTGCTGCTCTGTTGCTGTTCATTTCTTAAGTGAGAAGACTGGAAACTGTTGAGTTAACAACATATTTTGTTTTAAACAAATGGCTAAAACTACATTTGATATATTTTGCACTGCAAGCAAGAAGCCTAATACTTGATTTGTTTATTATTTAAAAACACTCTGGACCTAGTAGTGTAATTTTCTTAACTGAGACTATTTTGTGGTATAGCAGTTTTCAAAATAAATGATGGCAAAAGGACACCCTATGTTTTTTTCATTCCTATTGCAAGTTTTATACCAAAAACATATCGTGATATATATCGTTATCGTCCCCTTCACAATACATATCGTGATATGAATTTTTACCATATCGCACATCCCTACATATCACTTTACTTTCTACTTACTAATGACAGTTTAGAATGAATGACACACCTTCTGAATCTCAGCGTGATGTTCAGACTTTTCTAAATCAAATGAAAACGTTTGTTCACCTGTTGCCTCACAGTTTGGATGGCGCCCGTTGCTCCGGTTCTGTGGACGACGACGTGTTAAAGACAGAAAGCTACGATCCGGCTTGTGTCAGTCACTGTTAGCTTGAGTGGAACATCTTTGTTAGTGGGCGTCTTTCTAAATCACAGAGTGTCCATCCACATTAGGTGCTGTGGCAGGATTAAGTGGCGTCGCTGAACGTACACGACGACCAGGAGGAATTTGGGAATGGCAGCCGGTGATGCGCTCCTGTTTGTGCGACGGAGCGAGCGTGAGCTCGAATGCGTTTCTGCACGCGTGCATTAACACAAAGTGAAGAGACTTGAACCAAACCTGATGGGCTGTGGGTGCGCATACCCTGTAATGAGAAGTGTGCGTGAGAGAAGAAAGAAAAGATGAAGTGGTAGATTATAAATGTGAGGAGAAGGCTAATCTCTGCTGATAAGAGAGGAGAAATTGCAGGTGAAGGCTGCTGATGTCGAACTGATCAGTGGAACGCCCGAGCAGGTTTGATTCTTTAAAAACAAACTAGGCAGGAGATGTTCGAGAGAATAGGGCTTACAAATGGAGCGAGCGCTACAAAAACCGGGGAAATGTCGTGTACGCGTGCAGTCAGCCGGTGCCTTAAAATGTCAGGACGTACCCAGAGGTCTGCAACAAGACTCGCTGATTGGTTGCACCATCACAAAGACTGAATGTCATATAAAAAATGGAATCCTAGACCCTAAAACTTGATTCAAGGAGGGCGACATTGACCGTTTTTGTTGTTTTCTTAAGTGTGTGCTTCCCTTAGCAAAATATTATTATTATTATTAACCTTTATTTAACCAGGCAAAGCCCACTGAGATCACAGATCTCTTTTGCAAGGGAGGTCTGGGCCTGAAGGCAGCCAACATGCATGATTTTGGTTTGTGGGAAAAAAACGGAGTATCCGGAGAAAACCCACGCAAGCACGAGAAGAACATGCAAACTCCACACAGAAAAACCCCAGGTCCAACCAGGGATTGAACCCAGGACCTTCTTGCTGTGAGGCAACAGTGCTGACCACTGAGCAGTCATGCTGCATTACAATAATATCATGAACCACTGGACGGGTTTTAATCAGAGGTGGAACAAGTACTGAAAATTTGTACTCAACTACAAGTACTGTTACACTACTTAAATTTTACTCAATTACAAGTAAAAGTATTGGTGTTATAAAAATACTTACGTAAAAGTACACTCTTCTCAAAAACTACTCATATTAATTACTTTTTAACCAACTGATGTTTTATTGTCGTCAATAGAAGTCATTCAGTTTGAGTTACTGTATAAAATAAATATAAAAGATGAATTCAAAGTACATTTCTCAGACGCTCAGAAGCTCCGTCTTATTTTAGTACCAGGCAAACCGATGGCAGTGACAATCTCTAAGATCTCTGCATACTTAGTCAAAGTAATAACACACACATACAAACACTAAAACAGTAATATCATACTGGTAAAACCTCGTATACCGCAATATGTTTTTTGAGATTAGATGCCGAATGTAAGCTGCTATCACTGTAGAGATCAAACAAAGTTTGCATCTGAACACCGTCCTCTGTACATGAAACATTCCTCCAGGTACGGCCACAGACACTCATCCTCAGCCTTTACTTCGTCATTTTTTTAGTTGACAGTGTTGTCCTCCGTCTCCATTTTGGCTTTTTCTCCAAATCTTTGGTCCATAAATGACTCTCTACTCTACGGAGTTGTCCTTTGCTTACATCAAAGGTAATTGGCGCGATGAACGATTTGAATATTAATTCAAATTGCAACTGTACACAGTAGTTACTTCTGATTTTAAAAGTAGCAAAGTACATGCAAATTGTACTTCAGTGTGAGTAAAATTACACACTTGAAAGAAATACTCATAAAAGTACAAGTACCCCAAAATGTACTTAATTACAGTAATGAGTATTTGTAATTCATAGCGCTCGGAAAATGATCGCTGGACGTACGTCTAGAGGTGAGCAGGTATAGGAGTTAACCTGATTCAAGATGGCCGCCACAGCTTACTGACTTGAACCAACACAAAATGACTGTATATCAGGGAGTTTTACAAATATGAAGGCAAATGTTGATGTGGTAGTAGCTGAGAGTCATTCAAAACGCATGAGCTATATTTAAGGTTTGACTGAAATGGACACAACTCTACTTCTCACCATTAAGTAATCTTATGCTACGTTCACGCTGCAGGTCTTAATGCTCAAATCTATTCCTTTTTTCTTTGGGGTCGTTCACATTTTTATTTAAATGCAACTTCAATCAAACTCTACTGTTATTGACGACTTCAGATCTACTGTAGTGTAGATCATTACATATAAACTATATATTTTCCTTATATATAATTTAGCAGTTTTACGCGATTGTTTATTGAAATTAACATTATCGGTTCTATTAATTTATTGTAAAAAGATTATTGTGAAACAGATCCAGTCAGGCTTGCTGTTAATAAAATAGCTGTTGCCCTTTTCGGTCGCCATCTTTGCTCCTTCACGATGCCACAGATGAAACGACGGGACTCTAGTTTTACGTACTTGTATGTTCCAACTCTTCCGTTACATACGGGCAAAACAATCAAATTTGAGTCTAAAACTTTGTCATGAAAGGCGGCGAGCGATAAATGAAAATTAAGGATAGACCTTTAAATATTAACATAATTTTACAGATGAAATGTTACTTAATAAAAGCATCTGATGTGGCAGAGAAGACAATCAGTTTAATAATAATAATAATAATAATGTCATCACAATGTCAGCACTGTATGTTTCCATACAATGGTGAAATTAGTCTCTGCATTTAACCCATCCACCACCAGGTGGTGCAGTGGGCAGCTATTGAAAGCGCCTGGGAGGCATTTTTGGGGATGAGGCGTGCTGCCCAGAGACGCCACGTGATGTGCAGTGACTGGGGATCGAACCTGGGACTTTCGGGTCCCAAACCGGCTGCCCTGCCTCTACACCATCTCGGCCCCAAAAAAAACCAAAGGAGCAAAAACCAAAAGGGAAATCTGACTTGGAGCCACTCAGCAGCTCCACAAATCCCATTTATATAAAAATATATATTTTAATTGCTTGAAGCCTCTTATCAAATTTATTTAAATAGTAAATTCAGCAACAACTGATGTTGCCGTATTTCTGCATACGTAACAATAAATGGTACAAATATAGTACTGAGAGTTAATCAAAACAATAAAAATGATTACAGTATTTTTCACCGTGTAAGTCGCACCTTTTTGCGTAAATTTGCAAGTCCTGCGACTTAAACACCAAATTCACTAATATACGTTTTTCCCATATTTTTAACGCAACTTTTGGCTGAGATCTGACGATTTTATTAATTTTAACATGAAAAACATTAAACACTACCATTTGCAGCCGCTAGAGGGTGCTCAAGCATTATGGCAAGCCAAGTGACTCATTAATAGGTAAGTGGCTATTAATGAGACACTTGGCTTGCCATAGGGCCACCTTTGTCTCGCTCCTGAACTCCTGGAGCAAACGTCAAATCAGCTGCATTTTGGCGCGCCGCCCAGACGAAACGCAGCTGATTTGACCATTAAAGTGCATTTATTAAGGAAAAGTTCAACTGAGACACACTTTTGATATAATGTCGAACAAACAAATAATTTTTTTTAAGTGTTAATCTTGTTAAATTCTTGTTAAAGTCCACCCATGAACGCTCCTACGGCCGCCATTCGGCAGCCAATTGATTTATGGCACAACACTGACCCACATTTCCGAGTGGTCAGAGGTGACGCATAATAAATGCGACTATATGGCGAAGTGACTTATTTATGTTGTTTTTTCCACTTTATTAGACATATTTGGACTGATGTGACTTATACGGCAGTGCGACGTGTACGGCGGAAAGTACGGTACATTTAAAAAAAATACCTATCTCGTGAATGTTCGTCACATTTATAAATTCGAAAAGCTGCAATAAGATGCAAAATTCAAGAAGCTGTAAGAGACACTACCAACCAGTTCAAGTGTTGATAAGACAAATATGAGATTTTCTATTTTTACCCACTTACAAAAAAAAAAAAAAGAAGCGGTACATCAACTAAAAGGTCCAGAAAACACGTATCGTATAAAAGTTTAAAACTGATTTGCAGACGTTCGAGTTAAAATTTGTTCTTGCATAATGCAGCCAGAATGCATTTATTTATATTGTACCGATTCACATCAGAAGTCAATTCAGGGAACGTTGTCATGACATTAGTTTCTAATAGAGACATAGAAGTAAAAATAAACAAAGAATCTTTAGCGTGTGAGCACAGCCATGTTCCTGTTCCCTCTGCGCTCCTGAAAGAACAGTCCAGTGTAAATAACGGGTTGTTAAAAAACAAATAGATAAACTTCACTCCCTGTCCTACACGCTGGGTAAACTCCTCTGACGGTGCCATCCAGCCCCCCGAGTCCCCCTGTTGGCCCGTGTGCCTGCAGGCTTGATCACACAGGTCAAGACCCTGCCAGCCTCGCTGGGACCGGAGCGTGTGTGCAGAAGTGTGCATGAGCGTCCATCTGTTCCAGTCGGGTGACAGATCACCCGTGACCCCCCCAACCCTCGGGGAGTGGATGTGTGTGTGAGTGTATACATGTGTAAATTGCTCTGGTTGCACCCTACAGATGAAGCATGTGTTCCTATGCACCTGCCTATGAGCATGTACAGATTCCTCTAATGAGCCTCCGACCGTCTGGATCCATCTTCATAAGTTGTTTTTTTCCTGACACCGCCTTTTGGACGCCGCCCCCCAAATCACATCCTCTCCTCTTTCTGAGTATGCTGAGCCAGATGGGGTGCCAGGGTCACCTCTGACCCCCTACCACATTATGACTGATGGGACAGCCAAGATGTGTCACCCCCTTCTTTGTGCCCTGATGGGCATCTGACACCCTCAGACCCGTTCATTAGGACCCCCACCACCACACACCTGAGCTCTTTAATAAGGCTGCCAATCAGTGTGACTCTATAGGTAAAGTACACCAATAAGTCTTTGTTGGTGCAGATTTATCACCGTGGTAAACTCGGTCATTTGTCATCTGTTCTTCGTATTGATGCCGACAATCAATTTAAAATTAAACGGCAAATGACCTTAAGTTTAAGGTTCAGTTCACCCAGACAACAAAAACATTTACTGTCCTGTTTCTCTCCAAGAGGACTAAAAGTGTTGAATCACGACGTATTGTTTAGTACTTTAATGTACACTGCTATATCATTTCCTAATAAATTGTAACACTGTACTGGATGATACGGTGCAATATTTATTCAGTTGTGTTTTATCTGTGCTGGTTGCTGCACCATATTGTAGAGTTGTGTTGTATCGTATCATTGTACACTGTGCTGTATCATATTGTATCGAGTTGTATAATATACTATCGCGATAGTGCCATATTGTATTCTTGTGTAGTATAGTGTATTGTCTTGTAGTAAATCATTCTGTTATACCTGTTGTGTTGTGTCTAATTGTAACATGTGTTTGTATTATATTGTAACATGAGGAGTGACATGGGAGTGGTGGCGCAGAGGTTAGAAGATGGGCCTGTGATCGGAAAGTCGCAGGTTCAACTCCCGGTACAGTCGACATCAAAACGTGGGTGGAAAAGGTGGAACCCCCACACCTGCCTCCACCCTCATTCACCCCACTCTGGGCCCCTAAACAGGTCTCTCTTAAAAATGAGTTATCGTGGCTCAGTGACACTACCTGTATAAATAAAGGGTAAATAAATGAAAAAAACTTAACATTGTGTTTGATGGTATTGCATCATACTGTATTGCATCATAGCATATTGTTCTGTATTATATTGTGATGTAATGTTTGTGTTATATAGTATCATTACATATTTTGTATCGTATTGAATTGTGTCATTTTGCATTGTATTTCATTGTGATATATTGCACCATATTGTGCCGTATTATATTGTATTAAATTGTAACATAAATAGTATTTTTGTAGCGTATCAGTGTATTGTATTCGATCATATTAAGTGATATAGAGTTATGCTGTGTTGTATCATATTGTCTCATGATGTATTGCACCACAGTGTATCGTATTATAAAGTATCACAGTGTTATATCGTGTTGTATTGTGAGGTATCGTGATGTGTTGTATTGTAATGGATCTGAATTGATAATTAGCTTTTAGTTGTTTGGAGCTTAATTTAAGCTTTTACCTACTCTTTATTCCATGCACAGAAAACATTTCTACATACGTAACTCCTGCTGGTTTGCAGAGACAGCTTCCTTTGTAAATATCGATTCCACCAGAAATAACTTTCATATTAACCGAGAAACTAAACTCAGAAGGAAGTGTAGGTCTAGTCACCAGTTTTGTTTATTACGTGAAATATTTTAGGCAAGGATTTCTAAACATTTAGATCTCTTTTTGTATAACCCAATGTTTGCATAGCAGCAGCAGGGCGTGAGTTCACCGGTAATTTCCATTTAAAAGTCATTGTTTATTCTCTGCATTATGTGTAAAAACTCTAATCTTCATGTGTCAACTAGAGCAGAGCTGGTGGTGTTTTAAATAAAAGCACATTTTAATCAAAGGAATGCACTTCAGTCTGTGTTTTATGTTTCTTTGGCGTCGTATTCTCTACATTTTTTAATTCATGTGTCCTCCATGTGTGCGTTTGAACTCTTGCATTGTTGGGAGTAATTTTTTTTTTCCTCGGGTTTTACTCTTGATGGTAGCTCGTCTATCAAGGCCTCGGTGGTAAGAAGCAGATGTTCGTCCTTCAGAATCGCTAACATTAGCATACAGACTCAGCCGTGGCTGTTGTAAATCTATTTTTCTCCTTGCGAGATCTGTAATAAACACCTTTGCATCCATTTTTTTCCTTCCTTTGCTCGTTTTCTCCCTTGTGATGATTGCTATTTTTATTTGCCCATGTAATATTATGTGATTGCTGCAGCCTGCTGTAATATTAACTGTATTTTCTTATTCTCTTTCCTTCCTTGTTTTTCTTTGTTGGCATGATTCCTATCGGATTGAAATCGTATACAGGACTGGTGGCATGCAGATCTCTTCGGGACTGGGGTGAAAAGCCAGAACAAAAATGGTTTCCTGTAAAGTCTGGGAGTTGCAGAGGTCGATCTGCCTCCTTTAGAAGAGGAAACAAAAATAAGATATTAACTCTTAGGTTTACAGTTGCTCTAAAAGGTACTTTTTTACTAAAACAATAGTTTCCATGAAGGTATGCTTGAGACTAAATTTTATTTTCTACCGTACTTTCCGTCATATAAGTCGCATCAGTCCACAAATGTCTAATAAAGTGGAAAAAATATACATACAGTAAGTCGCTTCGCCTTATAAGTCGACCGCCCGGAAATGTGGGCCGGTGTTGTGCCAAAAAACAATTTGCAGCCAAATGGTGGACACGGGAGCGTGCACGAGAGGACTTTAACAAGATTAACACTTAAAAACAATTATTTGTTTGTTCGACATTATAGCGAAGGTGCGTCTCATTTGAACTCTTCCTTAATAAATGCACTTTAATGGTCAAATCAGCTGCACTTCGCCTGGGTGTTGCGGCAAAAATGCAGCTGATTCAACGTTTGCTCCAGGAGTTCGACGGTGGCTCGGTATGGCAAGCCAAGTGTCTCATTAATAGCCACATCTACCTATTATCGATTGTTGTTGTCATTGTTGTTGTTGTTAAGCACTTTGATAACAGGTTCTGTTTTAAATGTGCTCTATAAATAAAATTGACTTGACTATTAGTGAGACAGTTAGCTTGCCATATTGGTTGAGGGCCCTCTAGTGGCTGAAAATGGTAGTGCTGAACATTTTCCATGTCAGAATGAATGAAATAATCAGATCTCGGTCAAAAATTGGGTTATAAATATGGGGAAAAATTAGGGCTGCAACTAACGATTATTTCAATGATCGATTAATCGCCCGATTAATTTTCAGTTAATCGATGAATCGGCAAAAAAATAAAACAAACATGTTTTAATTTCCAGCCCTTTATTCCAAAATTGAACATTTGACTGACATAGCAATTCACACTAAAAACAGGTTGCTATTTGACTATTCTGTTAGTAAAATATTGAATAATAAAAAATAAAAGTTAGTCAAATAGTTTAAAAAATAAATGTACACAAAAATATATACAAATGTATACTTTATACCTGCACAATATGTAGCTACTTTGTAAAACGTGTCCTTGAGGGAAGAGTGTAACCTGGACTAAAAGTGTGGATTATTGTAACCTGGATTAAAAATGTGGAGTATTGTAGTGAAGCCTTCGTCTTCAACCATCGACAGAGGCCTCATGTCAGTGACGATCATGTTCAGGATGGTGTTCAGGTGTCCATGATGTCTGTCCATCATGAAGAGTTGTTGTTTGTTGTTGTTGTTTTCTGGAATGAGAGAGTAAATATGTTTTATAACATAATTTACAGCAACTCAAGAAATGCCTTGTTTCACTTACAGCGTTAGGTTCAGGCAAATAAGTAGCCCAAAGAACAATTAAACACGCACACATAAAAAAATACTTAATTACACACATTTGAGTAGATGTAATAAATCACTTAAATTCCTGTTTAAATGCGATTCATCCTGCCATACCTGCAGTGTCTTCAGACTTTGTCAGCAAATTAAAAGTTGAAGCTTAATCATTAAATTATTATCTTTGTGTTAGATTTATTTATAAATCACATTTAAACACTGCTTGTAACAATTAAATTAAATAAGTAACACACACGTTCTCTATCACCGTCATTAATCAGATAAACAAACAAACAAACAGCAGCATCATCTACCAGACAGACTGACGTTACGTTTTCTCTCTTGAAACAGAACAATGTGTTAAATTGTAGAGACTCACCTGCAACACGAGTTGTATCAGCTGCAGCTCCTTCCTCCTCCTCGTGACTCCGACATGTTTACGTTTCATCTCCGTGGTTCTCCCGTGTCGTGTCGTCACTTTTCAAAGCTGCATGTTTCGCAGTTTTTATCTTTGTGAAGAGCTCCCACTTTGGAGGACTTGGGTCGAACAGTTTTCTCTGCGTCGGTCATTTGTAAAATTTACTTAATTTCCTTTGAAAACAGCCTCTGCTCTGCTTCCGCCTCGCCCCTCGCTCTGTTCAACTCGCGCTGCAGAGGTTTCTTTTTTTTTCAAACTTTATTCAGTCAGTCAGCATTGACATTGAACTGCAGGTGAACAAAACGGCTCCGCAGTGCCGTGAGCCTTTGGTCACATTACATCTGTATTATAATTGAATACTCCATCTGTACTGTTCTCTAAGCTTTTTTATTGTTCTCTATTGTATGGGTGTACATATGGTTATGTTATGTTTTTAATTTTACTTTATTTGTGGGTGTACACAGGCTTATGTCTTATGTAATGTTCTCATTTTTACTTAATATTTACTTTATTTTTACTTTATTTTACTTTATTACTATTCGCACCTTATGTTGAAGCAAATTCCTAGTTTGTGAACCCCGTTCATTGACATGGCAATAATAAACTGATTCTGATTCTGAGAGACGCTTAATCGCGCGACACAATGAATCCATAATTAAATTTGTTCCCAACACTTTTAATCATCCATATTTATCAATTTGCTGTTGCAGCCCTAGAAAAAAGTATATTAGTCGCTTCAGACTATACGTCGTAAAAATAGCTAATTTATGCAAAAAGGTGTGACTTACAGTCCGAAAATTACGGTAATTACCTTCAACAGACGCAACTTCTGAGATAATTTGCGATTATTAAAGAAGTGTGTAGAGTCGGCTGTTTGTCAAGACAAAGGTTTAAATAAAATTGCTCTATGTTTTAAAAAGATGGTAAAGTTACGGCCATTTTGGGTGAATTTTGGAAATCATGTGCGCAATCGAATGACTCAGCTACTCTCACACCTAATTTTAGCCTTAAATCGCTACAGTTGAGTTATTGCCAATGTTGTGTAAGGTCAATTAGCTCTGACGGCCATCTTGAATTGGTTTGTCTCCACAAAAAGTTATGCAGTTGTAGATCTGTTCGGTGTCCTGAGGTAACTTCTGTTGTGACTCAGCGATAAGTTAATAAACTGAATTGAATAGATGCACATCCATTGATGCGTTTCGTAAATATCTGTCCAGGGTAAAGGTTCAGGAGATATTTTACTAATAAACAGCATATAAATAAATAAAAATACTTCATCATTTTATGGCAATGGGCAAAAAATGATATACTGTATAATCCCCTCAGCATCTAACATAAAGAAGCAGTCCTTTCTAACAGACGGTACAAACAACACAAAACCTTTTTTCATCAAGCAAAAACATTTTAGTAAAAGCATCATCAAAGACAATCTTTTAAAAGGATTATTTGCATTTTGAACTTTCAGATTTGACTTCAGTCAAAACGGGAAAAAAAACAAAAAACAAGTTGGACTAAACTTCTAGCACTTGGAGAGCGTTTCACCGAATACAAATCCAAAATAACGAGACTATTTTCCATCTGCGACACGCATCTTATGGGAGCACGTGCATATGCAACACTAGACTGTGTGGGAAAAACTATTAGAGGCTTTAAAGGTCAAATGTTGGCTGTGAAGTGCTGTCCATACTCAAATGAAGCCCCGGGAGTCGTGTTTTGAAGTGAGTGTTTAAAGCGAGTACAGAGGATAGCACCACCGTTCACCTCTCATATCGTGAAGGTTACACGAGTTGAAAAAGGGCATCGTGCCCCACAAAGAGAGAGGACTTTTAAAAATATATTTTGGGACAATGAGCCTCAGCTCTCTGCAGGACCATGACCGATGTGAGTCATGAAGACCAGATCATCTCAGAAATTAAATTTCTACAGTGGCGGCCAAATCAGGTCCACAGGTGAGCTCAGTTCAACCCACCAGTGGGTTCATTTTTAAATAAAACCAGATTTTAAACCATAAAACAACCTTACTTAATGACAATAACTGCTGGATGTCCGGCCCCCGAGCTCGTCTTTCAGTAAATGTAGCCCCCGCTAAGCAATAAACAGCTCTGATCTACAGCGTAAACAGAAATGATTCAACGAGGATGCGTGAAAATTATTTACATTTCTGTCAGTTTCACAATAAATTAGCCCCTCTCTACTTCGCAGTGCATTTTTCATGGACTCCCTCTATCGTGGATTTTCAAAATAAGACTGAACGTTAGGGGTGCGAATCTCTCAGTGTCTGGCGATTCGATTCCGATTTGTGGTGTCACGATACGATTCCAAATCGGGGTTTTTTCGATTCACAAAAGATTTTTCTGTTGAAATGGTTATAAATTTAGTTTCAATAATAATGTATATGTAACTGACAAGCTGAGAAGAATAAACAACAACGTCAACAAATAGAACATTTATTTAAAACAATACTTTTAGGTTCCTTACTGTATCTAATCTTTTTGCATCATTTTATATTTGTACCAAAAATAGGACGAACTATAACAGTGTATACAATTCTGTAACTTAAGTTACCAGTATTAGGTTAGCTTAGCTGCCTGAGTTTTTCTTAAAAAAATAAAATAAATAAAAATCTAGGAACAAATAATTCGTCCATCCATCATCTTTACTCATTTCTTCCTTTACGGGTCACTGGTATCACTGGTGCCCACATCAGCCATCACTGTGTGAGAGGTGGGGGACACCTGGACAGGTCTCCAGTCCATCACAGACAAATAATTCAAAATATATAAATATGAAAGTAAACAGACTTCAGCCTACCATAGTGCATTAACCTTTAACTCAACATAAAATACAGACTTCAGTTATTTTTAACCATATTGCTCTAACATTCGTTATATTTTCAAAACTTAACCTAATAGGAAATATACGGACTTCACAGTATTGATTATATTTAATAAATCTTTAACAAAATTTCAAAACCTGTGCAAGTTTGCACAAAAACTTCTGAATTATAATTTATAAACTGTATCGTTTAGAACTGGCTCCAGGTGACGTGTCTCATCTCTTCAACCTGTTAAAAAGACAAATTACATGAAGTTTGTTGTACAACTTGTCTATAAGTTTTAGTATAATATGAGAAATAATAGTGTAGTGAACTTGACCTGATGTCAAAACTTGACCTTAGGATCATATGGTCAGAAACTGTCATTTCATTGATTTGCATCCAGAAATACAGGTTGACCCATCCTGAGACTTTCTTTCTTGAATTAATCAAGTGGAAAAAGACAATTCTCTATGATCATTACTATTTTACAAATGTTTTGATAATCAAATTGTGTTAGTTCAAACAATGTTTACATGTTGAAGTGAACTACTCATTTTTATTTACTTAAAACAGTAATAATGATTTTTAATCCTCATTCAAAGAAGAAATCAGGTTAATATGCATTTCTTGATTTTTTGTCTTCAATGAGCGAAGTTGTAAGTGTGTCAAAGTTCAAGTTTCGGTCAACTGAAAGTTTACTGAAAAGAAATGTCATGTTTTAACTTTTACAGCAAGATACTTGGAGAAGTGACTCCACGAAGTCTGGTTTTCTCCATGATATCTTTCTGTCTGTTCTTAAACAATCTGAATCTTTTCCTTGACTTTTAATAACACCTTACATCACAAAACACACCTCTGTTCTGGTCCACCGACCAATCAGAGGCTCTCAAATGCACCGGAAATAGAGCTCTTTAAATGTCGGTACTTCCTAGTTCTCCCCAGTTCCTGTTGGGTCGAAGTTCCAAGCTGGGAAACAGGACATGACCACAGAGCTCTCCCGAGTCTTATGGGATTATAAATCTTCCACCTCTGAGTGGAACTCTGACGGACTCCACTCATGTGAAGTCCACTTGTTGAGGTGAACTGTTGTTGACGAAGCCGCGTCACCACTCCGGATATATCTCTGCCATCCTACGGAGACGCTGAAAGGTAGCGTTAACTGGAGCTCCTCTTCCGCTGATTCATCGTCAGAGAGGTATGAGTCTAGTCCACTACCGAGCGTACCGAGGAAAGCTGGGTCGGATGGAGGGTGTCGTCCTGTCAATACTTTTCACTCATACACACACCATCTCCCTTCCTCTAAACTTCAATCTTTAAAATTCTTCTATCTGCTAAAGTCATTACAGATAATTTTAGAAAGGTCTGAAGCAAAGTTCTCAATCACCGCCGTGTGATTTGATGTCTGCTGTTCTGCTGAAAAGTGAAAACAATCGCCGTATTGTTCTCACTCCTGTAAAACTGGTTAATAAGCTGTCGTTATTTTTCAATTCTTGCCAATTAATGTAAATGTGTGATGTGTTAAACTTGATTCTGTTAATAAATGACCCACTCGTTTGGTGAGTCAAAGATAATTAACGTCTCACGTCCACATTTTATTAAATTCACTGCACGTATGTTATACAGTCCAGAAAAATGAAAGAACCCGTTTTAACAGTATGAATATATCTCAGGATATGTCATACTACAATAGTTACCCATCAGCTGCATCAGAGCTTCTCCCATCCGTTGTTTCGTGGTGAAGTTGTGGTGCTGCTTTATCGCAATAAAAAACAAAAAAACGCTACGTGAAGTAATAACGTATGTTGGATCCAGCGTATTAAAAATAAACCTGAACCCGTCACCGTCCACTGAGCTGTCTGATCGTAAATCCTGAGTGATACAGCCGGACATGGAGAGGGAACTCTTCACTGCCTTTGGGGAATCAGCTGGAAGTTTGTCGCAGAGTTCGCTGGTCGGCTGCTTCGCTTTCATGTTCCGTGCGTTTCGTCGTATTTACAAAATACTGTCCCGCAATTTTATTTTAGACTTCTTGCAAACAACTGCGCTCTTGTGAAGCTCCGTCTTCCCCCGGAACGTTGTAGGATCCGACATGATTTTTAAAGACGAAGAACGGGGTTGAATCACGCCGTCCTCCTCCTCCATGCTAGCAGACTCCTAGCAGATAAAGGGAGCTGGTTAACTAGCTTGCTGTACGGCGGCCGAGCGGGGAGTAAGAATTTAAAACGCATTTTAAAATCGATTTATGGGCCTTTAGAAACGATTCAGAATCGCCAGGACTAAGAATCTAGATTCTTAAAAAAAATCTATTTTTTTCTGCACCCCTACTGGACATGACACGCAATTCACAGATTGATGGCTGAGCCGCACAATCGGCATGGAATTTTTATTAAAAATAAATCATTATTTTAAATGGTTTAGCACCTGTGCGCACTCTGCAGCGGAGAAGTGGGCGTGGCCAAGAGCGCTGGCAGCTGGAGGCAGGGAGCTGAAATCATGCCATGCTGTGCTCTTTTAGAGACGTTGTTTAGAATATTGCAAGAGTGTGGGAAGGGTTCAAAACACACACACATATATAAATATATGTATACACCGTATTTTCCGGACTATACGTCACAATTTTTTTCATAGCTTGACCAGTCCTTGGACTTATATTCTGAAGCGACTTACATACGATTTTTTTCCTTCTTGATGACGCACTTTTTGACTGACGCGTCAAATGTTCATTCATACCGACATGAACCAAAGAGTCAACATTACCATTTGCAGTTGCGAGAGGGCTCTCTACGTTTTTGACAACTGTAAGTTGTTCCTCTACTGCTAACCGTTTACTTAGAGACGACTGAGAAAAACTGAACCCAAGTAAAATTCCCCCAAACGTGACGTGGAATGAGATTGGTGAATTTACCGGTAACTTGCTTGTCGGAATCGTTGGCTTGTTATGTTAATTAAGCCTGTTCAGGATCCCAGGTCTGTTCTGTGTGTTATTGTTATTTCAGATTAAATGTCTGTTCATGCACTTTGTGACATAAACTTCTAAATAAAAGCGACTTATACTCTGAATCAATATATAAATATGTTTTTCCTCTTCGTGGGGCATTTTTTGACTGATGCGACCTATACTCCGGAGCGACTTAAAAGTCTGGAAAATATGGTGTGTGTATATATATATATCAATATATATACACACACACACACACACACACATACATACACTAAAATAAACTACTACTTACTGTGCTGCACTTTTCTTAGACCTGTCTAAAGCTTTTGACACTGTGGATCATAACATCTTGTGTCATAAACTCTCAGAAATTGGTTTCTCAGAACACACCATTGGTTGGTTCTGTAACTATCTTTCAGACCGGAGGCAATGTGTTCAACATAATGGTACTTCCTCCAGTTATTTAACAGTCAACAATGGTGTACCACAAGGCTCAGTCTTAGGACACACCCTCTTTACAATCTATATACATAATGTAGGTAAAAACATCCCTAATGCATCCATACATTTCTATGCTGACGACACAGTTGTTTATTGTCGAGCTAAAACAGTTGCTAAGGCTTTCCAGCTTTTGAAATCTGCATTTAACTACATCCAGACTGATTTGTTTTACCTCAAACTTGTCCTAAATGCCGAAAAAACCAAAGGGATGCTTTTTTCAAATAGGAAGTTGGTCCCAGCAGTTCTTCCTCCGATTTTATCCTCAAATGGTGTCCCCATTGAGTTTGTTGATTCCTATAAATATTTGGGTATCTTGGTCGACTCACATCTCTCTTTTAAGCTCCATGTGGAAAACTTGGTAAAGAAACTGAAAGTTAAACTGGGTTTCTTTTTCAGAAACAGATCATGTCTAACCCTGAATGCTAGAAAACGCCTTGTATCTGTGACTTTCCTTCCCTCCATTGATTATGGTGATATTATTTACATGAACGCTCCTACAAGAACCCTGCAGATGTTGGATGCTGTCTATCATGGTGCACTAAGATTCATAACTGGCTGTGATTGTCGTACCCACCACTGCACCCTGTATTCACTGGTTAACTGGACATCATTAACTTCACACAGACTCTCCCACTGGTACATTTTCATCTTTAAATCACTTCTTGGTCTGCTGCCTTCATACATCTCCTCCTACATGTCTCTGCGTGAGTGCAGCTACGGAGTGCGCTCTCAGGACATTATTACCTGCAGTGTTCCCTCAATGAGGACTGAACTAGGCAAAAGGGCCTTCTCCTACTCCGCTCCTGTTTCCTGGAATATCTTACAAAAAGATTTGAAGCTCTCGACCTTGACCTCTCTAAGTGTCTTTAAGAATCTGTTGGACACCTGGCAGGGTCCAATGCTGACATGTTCCTGTTTTTAGTTTTCTACATTCACCTTAGAATCTAGCTGGTTTTTTTTGTTTTGTTACCTTTTCCTTTTAGCCATCCTATTTGTTAAAAAAAAAAAAAAAAAAACTGTAGTATGCTTTTTTTATAACTGTTTATTGTTGTTGCTGTTGTCCATTGTTGTCATCTTTCTTTGTTGAAATCAGGTCTCTCTTGTAAATGAGTCCTCGAGGCTCAATGGGATTTACCTGTATAAATAAAGGTTGATTGATACTACTTACTACTTGTACTACTACTCCTACTTGTCGGTTTTTCACTTATCGCAGGGCATCAGGGTACGGGTCCCCGCGATAAACGAGGGACTGCTGTACGTGTTTATTTACATATGACTGCAGTCCGAACTTTCCATCCACTAACGGGCATGAATGTCAGTTCAGTTTTAGGTTTTTAATAGTTCACAACTTCTTATTTCAGGGTTGTATGAGTATACAACATCCATCCATCCATTATCTTTACCCGCTTCTTCCTTGTTGGGTCATGGAGGTCAATGGTGCTCATATCCAGCGGTCACATCTGTGATTTTTTAATAGTAGTTTAGTATGAAATGCACATCTCGAGTACTTCGTGTTGAGTAATACAGAATTAAGAACCATATTTAGTCAATTCTCCTCCCCATCTTGGAGAAATCTAAAATCTCCCACTATAACAACTTTATCTGCACTCAGCATCAGTCAGTCTCATTTAATCTAATATCCATCTCTGTTTCCCGTGGTGCCTTTCCACCACATAAACCAAGTCAGTGTTTCGCTCTAATTTAATTCCACGCATTATTCCTGGAGACAACAGAAACGTAATGAGTCTTCATGCTGAGTAGCAAGATGAGCCTCCTGAATTTGAATCCAAATTGCTATCATTTACCGATACCTGAGAACGCCACGGTTCCGACGCTGAAACGTAAAAGCAAACACGGCGGGACGTCGGACATTTTTAGCTGATGACTTTCATGAGGCTTTAAAGGACGTTAACCAGTAAACATAAACGCTTTTGTTGTTTGTCCGTAATTTTGATGTAAAAATTTATGGGATTATCATTTCAGATTCTACAGTGAAGTAGAAAATTTATCATTTGTATTTTATGTTTCATGAAACTCTTAAATTAATACTGCGTTTGTAATGTGGTCTATTTTTTGATTGCTACTATAGACTGCAGAGCAGGTAAGACTTAAATAAAATTATAACAAGTTTATTAAATTACTTTATAAAATCAGTCAGGTCATCTGGATGGTTTCATTTTTTTTGTTTGTTTTGTTGAGACATTTTGTCTTTCATCCAAAGGACTTCATCAGTCCGAGGATCCACAACAAACTCAGTCCACAAGCAGCACACTCCCATAGTGGACCAACCAGTTTTATGGTTTTAAGATGGTTTCTGGAGCCCGCCCTCCCCCCCATCGACTCCTCTGTGACAGCCATAGCCAAAGTGGTTCAAAACATCAACGTTCATGCTCAATAATCCAGGTAAAACATACAAAAAAGATCAGTCAGGTCATTGGGACTTTTTTTTTTTTCAGGACGTTTCTTCCACAAGCAAACTGGTTGGTCCACTATGGGGGTCTGCTGGTTGTGGACTGAGTTTGTTGTGGCTTCTTGGACTGGTGAAGTCATTTGGATGAAGAACAAAACGTCTTGACAAAAAAAAAAACATCCAGATGACCTGACCTGACCTTTGTTGGATTTTTTTAACCTGGATTATTGAGCATGAACTTTGAAGACTTTTTAAGGGACGCTCACCTGAGGTGAGCTTGTGCAAAAATTGCGATGCCAAACAGACTTTTTTAAACATGTCCATTCGAATGAGTGCTAATTTTTTAACCATAGCTGTAATTAACTTTCATTCAGATTTGGTTAAATGACTTTAATTCTAATCCAATAATCAAATGCTTTTGTTACAAGAATATTGTTGCTTCGTTGCCAATTAACATCACTGACAATCAACATCATTGTGGTTTGATTCGAATCGTGAGACTTCAGTTGAAGAAAACCTCTGACTGATGAAAAGGTACAAATAAAATGCATAATCAAAGATAACATACTGTTTTTCTTCCGAGTGCGGTACTGAGAGGTGTCCTATCCTGGTTTTATTAGTTCTGAGGAGTTTTCTGCTTAGAGTAACTTTAACCAGCTGCACGTCAGTGGTGTTCATAATACAGATATAGGTGGGAGCTCCTGCTCTGTTGGTTCAACTCTGGCTCATCGTAACACGTCCTTTATTATTGCAAAGGCTTTAGGCCGCACATGGGCAGAATGTGGCCCACTGGTCTGAGGTGGTCATTGGATGGTCATCATTGAATCTATGTTCTCATCTAATAAAAAAAACTAAAAATCAATCAAAAGCAGCTTTTTTTATTGTTGAACCTTAATGCAAGTAAATACAAAGCCTATACTGCCTTAATACTAAACTCCTACAGGGTGCCTAAAGAATGTTGTCAAAAGGGAAGAGCAGATGAGGCCCCAGTGAAATTCTTTGTGTGACGCACTAAAAGCCAACCAGAATTCAATTCAAATTCAATTAAAAAATACTTTATTAATCCCAAAGGGAAAGTATTTGTTGTTGTAACTCGTTATCCTCATTTCATTAAGAGATGTTATAGATACTGATGGCAGTAGACAGGATGGATCTCTTGTAAAGGTTCGTCCCACAGTGAATCCAAAGAAACTGGCCGCAGATGCCGTCCAATCCATCCACCCAGACTCGGCTGGCCTCTCTGTTCCCTCGGTCTGTAGGACCAACCAAATGCGGGCAGAACTCCTCCCAGAGCGATGGCCACTTCTCCCAGCAGTCTTCCAAGCTTCTTGTCGCTGCGGACAGGCAACTGTAGGTGCCGAGGGATGATCCTGTCCTTCTGCTGTCATGAGCCGTGTTTCCTGCTAGTTCTAGGATCTCAGTGGTCAGGCACTCAAGCACTGTCAGCAGGTAGATGAGAATACATCCACAGAACATCCTTTTCAACTCATTTGAGAGTTGGGGCTGTAGTTGAGATACAATTTGAGCTTTTGAGATGTTAATCAGCTGCTGTTGGTTGTAGAAAACTACAATAGAAAAGAAAGAAATATAAAGAATAGACTTTCAGGAGGGTTTTTCTGTTGTTGTCATACGTAAGTTGTTTAACTATACTGTAAATGGGAGTTGAGGAATCAATTTCTGATTTACACCTACTTTGTTTCTTATACGTGACCCGTCACATCTTTTTTTGAACTACAGTCCGTTAGCAAAATATTGCTTTATTCAGTGGATGAAGCCAAATCGTGGGAAAAAAATTTGAAATCCTTATAAAAATGCAAATTGTCAAAGTTTGCATATTGTCGTTTTATTTTTATTTGTTATTATTATGGGGAGTGGTGGCGCAGAGGTTAGAGAAGGTGGGCCTGTGACCAGAAGATGTCCGGTTCAACTCCCGGTACTGGAAAGGTCAAAAATGTGGGTGAGATAGGTGAAACACCCACACCTGCCTCGACCCTCATTTGCTCCGCTCTGGGCCCTTGAGCAAGGCCCTTAATCCCCACCATCTGCTCCCCCGGGCACCCTAGATGGCAGCTCTCTACTTCAAACAGAGAGCTGTGGTAGCTCGGTGATCTGTGGTTGTGTTTGGAAGGGCATCCAGCGTAAGAACAATTGCCAAGTCTTCGAGCAACTTAAGTTCGCTGTGGCGACCCCTGAAGAAGGGAGCGGCCGAAATAAGTTTTTTTTTTTTTAAATATATTCATTATATTATTATTTTCTCAGCATTTCTTCATTTATTGCTGGTTCATTCACCAGGGGCCAACCAGGTCCCTCAGGTTTAATCTCTGTGCTCGGCTGGTATTCAGATGAGTACTCGTCGAAGTATGTGAGCAGTCCCTAGAAGGACAGTCTTGTGCATTTCTTTTGCATTGACTCTACATGGGAGTTTGTCTAGTTGCTCTTGAAATCCTTTATCCATTGTTCTAGGTTCTAGAAGTGCACTGCTCAAGGTGGCTGCATGTTGGTGCAGCTCTGTTACTTTTATTCTGAGATTTTGCTTGTGGAAACTTTAATTCCTCTTTTTCTGGATGTAAATCACATTTTTTGGATGAGTGTTTCCTCTGGTATCGGATGCTGTGCAGCTGGAAGGATTTTTATTGAAACTTTTAGTTTTGGACATTAGTTATGATGCGTAACCATGGCAAAAAGGCAGTTTACAACTAGCAGCTGATTAACATCTCAAAAGTTCAAATAATATCTCAACTACAGCCCCAAATCACCTGGTGGTGGATGGGTTAAATGCAGAGACTAATTTCGCCATTGTATGGAAACATACAGTGCTGACATTGTGATGACATTATTATTATTATTATTATTAAATCTCAAATGAGTTGAAAAGGATGTTCTGTGGATGCATTCTCATCTACCTGCCAGCTGTGCTCAAGTGCCTGCCCACTGAAATCCTGGAACTAGCAGGAAACAAAGCTCATGACAGTGGAAGGACAGGATCATCCCTTGACACCTACAGTTGCCTGTCCGCAGTGACGAGGAGCTCGGCAGGCTGCTGGGAGGAGTGACCATCGCTCTGGGAGGAGTTCAGCCCAGCATTCGGGCGGTCCTACAGCCCAGAGGAACCGAGAGGCCAGCCGAGTCTGGGTGGACGGATCGGACAGCATCTGCAACCAGTTTCTTCGGATCAACAGTGGGATGGACTTTTACAAGAGATCCTTCCTGCCTACAGCCATCAGCATCTATAATATCTCTTAATGAAATGAGGATAACGAGTTACAACAACAAATAATAATTTCCCTTTGGGATTAATAAAGTATTTTTGAATTGAATCGAGTTCCTAAAGCTCCTATTAAGATTGGTGTAACTTGAGTTGTTGTGTTCCACATGTGTTGGACTTCTATCTCCAGGTCCTTGTACTTTATTTTCTCTGCTTCTTTCTTTAGGATGTTACTGTCATTCAGGATAGGTCACATCAAGCAAGGAACACATTTTTTTTGTTCTTGTCATGGAGCACAATGTTTGGCTGGTTTGCAGAGATGGTACGATCATTAGGGATGGTCATATCCCACATGATGACATAAGCTCCATTGTCAACCACTTTCTCAGTCCCGTTCTCATACCACTTGTCAGTTGTACCTACACCCATTCTCTGGCACAATGCCCAGTGCAGGTAAGTCCCAACCTTGTTGTGTCTTGCAAGGTACTCTTTTGGGGCCAAAATTTTGCAGCCAGAAACTATATGACTAATGGACTCCTCTGCTTCCCCACACACACGCCACGTGCTGCTGACCTGCATGCCCATCACATTTTTTGGTGATAGCGGGTGTTTAAGGCTTGGTCCTGTGCTGCAGTAATTAAACTGTCAGTTTTTCCTTTGAGTCCTGCGCTCAACAGCCACGAGTACGTTCTTTGTCTACATAATGCTTGTCAACATTATTAGCAAAGTGACCATGTAGTGGCTTTTCCTTGTAACGTTCTATTTGGGCTGCCATGATCCTGGTCATAAGCATCAGCTTGGTTTTTGTAGAATCTATGTTTGAACCTACTGGCACATTACTTTTTTTTTTTTTTATCTCATTAACTCTCTGAATGATGGACTTGCGTTGTGCTAGTGTCTTTTCAAAGTTGTGCAGAAGTTGGATAAGCCGACCATCATACTGCTCCAGGTAATCATACAACCCTGCTATTGCTGCCTCTTCCGCAGTTTCACTCATTATTATTATTATTATTATTATTATTTATTATCCCATGATTTGTTATTGTTGTTCAGAATAATTTGTTGTGTTTTAACTCAGCTACTATCACACCAATTTTTATCTCAGCATCAGTAAAAATGACTGAGTTATGAATAATTTTGTCAATCAATGATGTTGCAGCCATTTTGAATCGTGTTAATTTCAGAAGTTACCAACATTTTAAAACAAACTAAGCGCAATCTTGATAAGCACTCAGAATACCTGTTAAGGATGACTCAACTATCACCTCACCCAATTTTAGCCCAATATTTGTAAAAACAACCCTTGGAGCATAATACCTTTTGTCCAATTTTGTGTTTGCTAAGGTTAGTTAGCTGTGGCAGCCATTTTAATGAGATTTACTCCAAAAATTGATGTCAAAATAAATAAAAAATTTATCATGTTTGACTTAACGGTTGACTGTCAACTACTACCACACCAAATTTCAGTTCAATATCTATCAAACAAGTTTACAGTAGTTCTGTGATTTCTAAGTGCCTGTGGCATCGTGTTTCAATCAAGCTTATTCCAAAATTGGATCAGTTATGGATACACATCCAATTATTTTTTTGAGGGATTCACTGATAACAATCCTGTTTCAGAGGATATTTTGCTATTTTTTGCAATTGCATAATCGTCACCCTTTCATGATGGTAAACGATGAAAACAAAAACATGTACAACCATTGTCAAGAGCTTACTGGTGAAAATGTACAATCAATGGCAACAAAGCAAATATGAAAAATAGTTTTATTATCCGTTTGTTTTAAAATTCACAAAGAGTTATATGCCGTGCAGAAGACCTCCCTGTTCTTGGTACTCTCCTCTCTGAATACAATAAAAAACACAAAGCTCTTTTTTCCAAGTAAGAAACAGCCGGTGGCTCAAGAGCAATAATGGCTCGCACTGATGATACAGCCTGCAGTCAATGAGATGGAGGAGCAGAGGCCCTGAACAATGATTGGAGTCATTGTTTGTATTCCAAAGACTTGCTATGGGAAATGTCCACTCTGCCTCCGCTCACTCTGTGGCCTTAAAACCCACTGTTTGTCAGCATTAGTCATGCTTCTGCTCTCACTTTCTTACGTTCATACCTTTACCTCGGTCACCCAGTTCACTGTCTCGCCACGTCTACTTTTTCCTTTGTGAACCCTAAAGTTCCCCCGAATCCTAAATAAAAGTAGAGTTCTTGAAGTGGCCTGAGAGAAGAGGACTAACACCATGAAATGTATCTTTTTTCAACCCCAAGCAGCCAATGAGAACAAATATTGACATGTAATTCTTTCTGTTTGTAGCCAAACCTTCACTTCTATTACGGCCGTAAAGGAGAGTGGAAGACACATTTGGTGTCGCCAGGGAGACTGACACTGATGATATATTCCTCGTTGGTTTCCACCGCTCCCTTCTCTCCTTCCCGCCCTCCAGAAGCAGGCTGCCCTGCTTTCGCTCACGCCTCGATGTCGATGTCTCCGGTGAGAAAGCGAAGCCCTTTCCAGCAAGGTAAATAACCATTAGTGGGTGACTGAGTGGGAAAAAGGGAGATGGTGAGGCAGAGGAAGAGGCGAAAGAGAATGAGACAAGGAGAAGAGATGCGACTCCGAAAAGGTCATTTGTTGCTTTTTCAATATCCTCCCCGCTCCCCTTGTACTACATTTTATTTTATCAAAGTAGCTATTTGTCTTTGCTTAAAACTAAAGCGAGACAGCGAAGACCTTGTACTATTCACGACTTGTAATATAAGCAAACAATGGGCACCTCTCACGATGTTTTAAGATTTCTCATTACGTCTTATTTATCTTGGCAGAACCAAGACAAAGAAAGAAAGATGGAAAAATGTAAAAAAGGGCAATTTCTTTTTTATTTAAGCTCAATATCTTGTTCTGTGAGGTGTTATAATTCATTGTGGGTGGCAGCGATGTGAAATATCCAAGGCCCGACTCCGGCTGGTGCTCTGTTCTGCTAATCAAACACTCGTGTATGTATTATTGATCACAGATGCTGCTGGTTGCCTCGCCTGCTTTAACTCAGTTTGCTCTCCGTCTTGTCGTCTGTCCGTCTTTCTTTTTCCGTCTGCGTTTTTCATCCTCTCCATTTCTGCTCCCCACCTTCCTTCTGCCTTTCCCATGCGCCCCCTTTGTTATCGTCCTCCATCTGCTGCCCCTCTCTGCATCCCCTTCTGCTTCTGCAACCAGCCCCTTTTAGTGCCTCTTTGTGCTTTGCAACCCTCTCCCCAGTCAAACATCCCTCTCCTCCGTCCTCTTCCTTCCCCTTCATCCGAGTGTCCTTCGGAGACACTCGTGGACGAGGCAGGGGCCGATGTACTCAGGGCGGGGGAGAAAGGAGAAACAGTGTTTAGGACTGTCCAAGTGTTTGCTCAGCACAAGAGCACCCGTGCTTGTTTGTGGATTTCATGAATAATTGATTAAATAATGAAAAATGTAATGGGGGACATGTTTTAAAATTCAAATTCAAATCAAACGACTAGCTGCGGCATTTGCCCGCCACTCAGTAAGCAGATCCCCGCCGTGATTGGCTTGAGGTTGAAGCTGCGTGACTGCGGTGTTCATCGGTGCGTTGCTAGAGGAGATTAATTTGATGATATTTTGGGAATTGCAAACACAAAGGTGAGCTTGCGTGTTCCTAAACACAGTTTTAACTACGTTCAAGCAAGTCAGTGCTTGTGCTTCAGCTTCCCCTGCAAGAAAAAATTATTAGTGACACAACTGCCTCTTCTAATGGGTTTCCTATAATCATGACTTATGCGCTCAGACTCGCTGCTTGATGTGTGTGTGGATGCAAGATGGTGAATCTGCCAGTGCTCTGTCTAGCAAAATATATGTTAATGTTCGTCCCTACAGAACCTCAGTGGCTCTGACTGCATGTGTGACCGAGTACATATCTGTATCATGCCTGTTCAATCAAGTCATACTCGAGAAAATGATCAATCCTAAACATGAGAGGTCAAAAGGGCAGGTGGCACGGTTGGTAGAGCTTCCACCTCATAAAGAGAAGGTTGCCGGATCAAATCCCAGCTGGGTACCTTTCTGGGTGGAGTTTGCATGTTCTCTCCGTGCATACGTGGGTTTTCTCTGGGTACTCCGGTTTCCTCCCACAAACCAAAAACATGCATGTTGGGCTGACTGGTAACTCTAAATTATCCCTAGGTGTGAGTGAGAGAGTGAATGGTTGTTTGTCTCGTTTGTCTCTGCGTGTCCCTGTGATGGACTGGAGACCTGTC
The DNA here is from genome assembly GCF_014905685.2 of Nematolebias whitei. Taxonomy (NCBI): domain Eukaryota; kingdom Metazoa; phylum Chordata; class Actinopteri; order Cyprinodontiformes; family Rivulidae; genus Nematolebias; species Nematolebias whitei. The sequence goes on from NC_056498.1 coordinate 37,406,392, forward strand.
CAGGGTGTCCCCCGCCTCTTGCACAGTGACTGCTGGATATGGGAACCAGTGACCCCCGTGTCCCAAAAAGGAAGAAGCAGGTAAAGGAAATGGATGGATGGACTGGTCAACCCCTGACATTGGCATGGCACTAAAGGGTAACTCACTGGGCTCCAACTGCAGGGAACTAGTTGGAGACAGAAAATGGCAAGGTAATACATAAAGCTCTGGTCACTCTACAAAATACAGTCTGATACTTTTGTGTTTCGTTTGTCGTACCTAATACCTGTGGAGGCCTGGATGTATTATGAAGTGACTTACCCTGTGCTTAAAGGGTAAATACCTGGTATATACCTGTTAAATAACTAGTACCTACAGTATGGAGACTGGGCTGTTTAATAATGTAACTTGGTAACATGCTGGGTACGTACGTGACACCTACAGTGTACCCACTTGTACTTACTGGTACTTACCATGTTATTATGCATGACTATTGAATTTTAAAATGGCAATAAACTGAACAACTCGTTGGCACAAACTCTGTAAAATCTGGTCCAAATATTCCATAAATTCACACATATATCAAACATTCAAATTATTTAACTAGAAAATACAACTCTTAACACTCCAGGATTATAGAAACCAAAGCAGAGTATGCGACAAGTTCCAAACACCTGTAAAAACTGACTATTTTGTGAAAAAATGGTCTTTTGATCGTTTTGTTTTTTTTAATCCAGTGACAAGAGGAAGAGCTGCAACTCTTGGAAATTGAAAATGTTTGTGAACACTGTGAGGCCTGTTGGAAAATCTCTCATGAATACTTTGAGCAATTTGTCTGCAATATCCCAGTGAGATAACATCTTAGGAACATGATGATATGCAAGGAGGGTGAATGAAAGCAATGTATTCTTAAATGTGACAAGGATGGGATAAGATCAGGAATGAGATCATCAGAGGAACAGCACAGGTTGAAGGACTGGGAGATAAAGTTAAATACCAGACTGAGATGGTTTAGACATGTCCTGAGAAGGGACAGTGGGAATATTGGTAGAAGGATGTTAGAAATGCAGCTGCCAGGAAAAAGACAAAGATGAGATATATGGATGCAGTTAGAGAGGACATGGAGGTAGTTGGAGTGGGGACAGAGGACACAGAGGACAGAGTGAGATGGAGGAGGATGACTCGCTGTGGCGACCCCTGAAGAGGGAACAGCTAAAAGAAGACGATGTCACAACATCTTGAGAAAAATTGTGATAATTTTTATTATATAGCAAAACATTGTGTTAGCAATTTTAAAATGATAACATTTATTAAAGCAAACCAAAAAGGTTACGATCTTTAAACTTTTATCTTTGATGAAGTGAATCTGTTACGAAAACCTCACATGACCGTGGCACAGACATCACAAGGTTGAATGAAACCATATTGGTCGTTGAGGACGTTTTCATCTGAAATCTTTGGTAAAAGTAAACTGATAACGACTAAAAATATTAGTTCATGTTCAATTTAAATAACTGAAGTTGGTTAAACTTTTAGGTATTTGCATGATACTGGCTCTTTATAAAACTGATTTCAAATGTAGTGCGCAAATGTGAGCAAAGAGCAGCCAACAAACCATTTGTCAAATTGTAAATACTATATGGTAAGGCATCAAGCACTCAGAGCGACAGTATCCATCCTCCACTTGTTACGGTGTCGGGTCGTGGGGGCAGCAGCTTAAGCAGGGAGGCCTAGACATCTATTTCCACAGCCACCTCTTCTAGGAGGACTCGATGGTGTTCCCAAGCCAACCAAGAGACATGAACCTACACAAGGTCAGTGAACAAGGCAAGGCTGATTCTGGCAGATCCTGATCACCCGCTCTGTGGAGAGTTCAGGTTGTGTCCATCTGGATGCAGGTATCTGCTGCCCAGATGTAGAACAAACAGGCTAAAAGACCTTCATTCCTGTAGCAATCAAGCTTCTCAATGAAAAATGATGATTTCTGTGCTGTTACTTTAATGTTTGAATGTCTTGTCTAGTATGGATGTTATGTGCCTACAGACTGTGAAACAAATTAGTCCCTTGGGGATAATAAAGATTGTTGAACTTGAACTTAATCTCTCTAGTGTCTTGGGTAATCCCAGTTGGACATGCCTAGAAAACCTCCCTAGGAAGGTGTCCAGGGGCCATCTATACCAGATGCCTGAACCATCTTAACTCTATGTAGAGGAGCAGCAGTTTTAGTCTGGGTCGCTTCCAGGTAACTGAACTTCTCACCCTCTCTCCAAGAGAGACACTTGGAGAAAACTCATTTTGACCGCTTGTAACCGTGATCTGGTTCTTCTGGCCACTACCCCAAAGTTCATGACCATAGTTGAGGGTAGGAACGTAGACCGACCGGTAAACAGCAGCTCAGCTCCGTCTTCACCAGAACAGACCAGCACAGTCAGCAATACTGTTGAAGCTGCACCAGTTTGTCTGTTGATCTCACACTGTACTCTTCCCTCACTCTGTTCAGTGACCTGAGACAACTTCTGTTGTGACTTGGCGCTATATAAATAAACTGAATTGAATTTAACTCAAACAAAACTTAAATTCAGCACCTCAGATACAACTGAAGAGGGCAGTCCACCCCTTTTCCACCTGCCAATATATAACAGTACAAAGACCGGGCAGTTTCTGGAAATATTTTATACCCAAGTGACTTAACTACTAAAAGTTTTTTTTTTTTCACAAATTCAGCAACTTGATTCAAACGTATCAAGCAAAATATTAAAAGGGCAGCACGGTGGCGCAGTTGGTAGAGCTGCTGTCTCTCAGCAAGAAGGTTGCCGGTTCAAGTCCTGGACAGAGGGTCGTTGTGGGTGAAGTTTGTATATTTTCTCTGTGCATGTGTGGGTTTTCTCCCGGTACTACGGTTTCCTCCCACAAACTAAAAACATGCATGTTAGACAGACTGGTAAAGCCCCCAGTATACTCCCGCATGCGTCCGTTCACGCGTGCGTCCGTTCACGCGTGCGTACGTACGTACTTGTGTACTGTACGCAGAGGGTTCAGACTTGAAACTCCAACGTACACCCTGAGCAGATGCAGAGCAGCTTCACAGACAAGGGGCGTTTACCTTTGGGACAAATTGATTTGAAATTGTCGCCGATCGGTCATTTGCCGACACGCCTACTGGATTGATTGACAGGTCGGGGGAAAAAAACGAGCGCTGGCAGCCTCAGCCGTAGTGGTTTTCTGTGTTTATATGATGTTAATAAAAAGATTTTAAAAAAATAAAAAACGGAGCGCTGGCTCTGCAGCCCACACATCAAACCAGCCCACCAGGAAATCTCCAGACCCTCCCACAGCCATTCTGGACCCGAGTTTAATTCGCTCATGACAAATTCTTTAATTTCTCACCATTTCAGTTATGGCATCAATGGAGGAGGAAGAGATCACTGCCTCTTGGCAAAAAAACAAAAGAAAAGGCCAGATCAGGGATGAAGAAGGGGAATTTAATACATTGGTGTCGCACAATAAACTGTCCGTCGCCGGGCAGTTTATTGTGCGACACCGCGTACGCGGTCGTAAAAATTGAGCTTTGCACGGACATGCCCTGGGTGGTACGCTCGTACCTTCGCGTATGGACGTACGCGGGAGTATACTGGGGGCTTAACTCTAAATTGTCCCTAAGTGTGAGTGAGAGAATGAATGGTTGTCTTGTTTGTCTCTACTGTATGTGGTTCTGTGATGGACTTGCGACCTATCCGGGGTGTACTCCGCCTCTCACACAGTGATTGCTGGATATGGGCACCAGTGACCCCTGTGACCCACAAATAAAGTGGGTAAAGGATAATGGATGGATGGATAGAAAATATTAAAAAGATAATGAACAAAGTTAGTTAGTTTGAGAACTACCTTGTGCAAAAGTGCAACAGTTGTTCAGTAGCTGCTTTATGTTTGAGCATTCAGATTCATTTTGTGTAACAAAAGCTGTTGGTGTCAAAGGTTTTGTCATCTTTGTTGTAGTTTTGTGATAAGCCACCTCCTACTTGCATATGAAGCACTCTGAAGTTTGGATGTCAAATTAGAGGGGGAGGTGGGGGAGTTTTCTAATTCTCAGGCCACATCCGGCCATATATATGTACCGCTTGTGCATCTGTACGAGTGTATGTGGAGGATTTTATTATATTTTCTTATTTTCCTGAAGGCCTCATATAT
>NC_056498.1:37410568-37414016 GCF_014905685.2 Nematolebias whitei
TTGGCAGTGACGGTTGCTCCCGTGTCAAAACACACGCGCACACACCTGATCCCCGATCCAATACGAGTTTAAATGAGACGAGAGGACCACTCTGACTCAGTGCGCGTGCCGCACTGCGTGTCCCTGTCACTGCAGAGAGAGAGAGAGGAAGCAACGGCAACAGCCTGGCAGAGGAAAAGAGTGCAGGAATGGAGGGAAGAGGAAAGAGAGGCCAGAGGAGAGGATACTGGTCATTGCCACGGTTATTCCCCCCTCTCCTGCAGAAAGTGGCTGCCTCCATTAAGTCACTAATGATCCCTGCATTGTACCTTGGTAGTCTGAGAGAGGCACCAAAATGTCTGAGAGGTGGAAATATGAAGAGAAAGAATAGGGGAAGGATGTAAGGAGAAGAGCAGGTAGTCTAAAGTTAAACGGGCAAAAGATGATGGGGACAAGAAGAAACCAGGTGAATAAGGTGAGGTATGGTACTTTCCTTTGTTGACTCAACTTGTCCAGTTTAGTCTTACCACAAACACCGTGAGCTCCGGATATAACCCTAGTTTTAGCACGCTTAGCGTAGCAGAAACTTCAGGATGTTCACATCTCTCCCAGTTTGTTTTTACTGGTGACATTTGTTTCTTATTTCCTTGACTATCAGTGCATGTCCTCATGTCCATTATTCTATCTTTTCCTCAATCGTTGTCTTTTTTTGTTGTTGTTGCTTAAATTTAAACAGAACCTGCAGAAACACAGGAAGTACCATTGTCCATGTTGGGATACACCTGGTTTTTATGAATGCCGATAGTTGACGTGATGTTTAAAGATTTGTTGTGAAAGGTGGTGGCTGATGCTCCCTGGGCGCCTCCCAAGGAGGTGATTCGGGCATGTCCGACTGGGAGAAGACCCCGGGGAAGACCCAGGACACGCTGAAGAGACTACGTCTCTCAGTTGGTCTGGGAATGCCTTGGGGTCCCCCCAGAAGAGCTAGAAAAGGTAGTTGTGGAAAGAGATGTCTGGGCCTCCCTGCTCAAGATGCTGTCCTGAGACCCGACTTCGGGAAAAGCGGAAGATAACGGATGGATGGTGGTGGCTAATGTGCATTTGTTCAAAGAATCAGGTCTTTAAAACGACTGGAACACCTACGACTGCACTGATTTAGTTCATGTTCTGGAGCCCAACATGACGATCAGCACTGAAACCGTTCTCAGAGCAGCCTTTGGACCAACATAAAACACTTCATTGCGGAGTTACCTTTTAATTCTTAACACATCTGGATCTACTCAATGCACTCACGCATTCTGCTTCTTGCACCAACTGTGCACTTTGACGTACACGCCGTACACCAAAGTCACAAATTGTTGGCATAAAATTTTAACTGTAAAGATTTGGCTCATTAATATGAATGAGGTGCGCTGTGTGTTTGCAACAGTCCCATCTGTGAGGATTCACAGCAGGGCACACACACACACACACAAACGAGCCCCTGCGCTCGGTTCAGATTTACTGACTTTGCACATGCTTGTGCACACAAACACGGGCAAACACGCACTTGTGTACACACATGTTGGCGCAGTGTGTGCCTGGCCTGACAAACTGCTGCTCTCCAACTCACATCCCTTTATTTACCAAACGATGTGGCCCCGTGGCCCTCCCCGCCTCTGCTTCCATCCCTTCTTTTTCTTGCCCTCCTTTAATAGAAGTCTAGCCCGGAGTTACCTCCTCCCCTATCACTGTCTGCCGCCACAAATCACAGCAATGAAAGGACTGAAAGGACACAGGGAGATGGTTAAAAAAAAGAGAGGGTGGGCAGAAAGCAGAGGGGAGGTTTTCTTGAGGGTCTTCTCTCTTTTACCCAACAACAGCCCAAATGGGCAGCAATCTCAGGCCTGTCTGTTAACACAGGGCCACAGAGGGAGCCAGCTCACTGGATGGATGGATCAACTGTAACGTCACTGCAGCAACACTGAACAGTAGTTGCTACTATTTAAAAAATAAAAAAAATGTAGAAGAAGCATGCACGGTGATGAATAAATAGAACAGCAATAAAAAACCCAAAGTACAACATCTGTAAAAAGGACTAGTTGGAGCAATAGACCTTACTTGATAAACAATTACTTCAGCTAAAAATTAAAAAAAAAAAAGACTGTAAAAATACTGTAGGGTGTTTAGCGCGTGTCATTTTAATCTTCATTAACGACAGAAGCACCACTGTTTTATTTATGTTGCAAAGCATTTTGGGTAAATGATGTAGACAAGTTGCTGTGGTGCAAGCTCCATTCAGCTCGAACGTTATTTAGAAGGAAGATTGAGAATAGGGGCGGAGCACTACGTCTGTAGCATCTTGGCTACCATGTCTGTATTGCACGCCGCTAGCTTAGCGCAATACAAAAAAAAAAGTATGTGTGTGGGGGGGATTGTGCCATGCTCTCTAAAATAGTTATTGAATCAAGTGTTTACTTATGTAGGTAAACATAGATGTTAAAAAAAAGTTAAAATATACCAGAATGCAGGAAATGGCACCTACTTTATTCAAAATTTTCTGGTGGAGGACCCCCCAGACCCCCCCACCAGTGTGTCTACCCCACATTACAAATGCTTCTGATGCCAGTGCTACTAAAATTATTTTATTTGTTTTATTACTCTTGGGCAATGTGTGTGGAGAGGCATATTACTGCTGCTGCAGTTGATATTTATTGTTTAAACATGAATAAATATGTAAAAATAAATGAAACGGTAACTGTCCCAGCTTCTTCATTTCATCTTAATAACATTTTATTCTTTTTCAATCTCCGAGCTGGAAATGTCTGCAGATTTAATTTCAGAAATCTGGTCACTTTACTCCAGAGCAAATAGTCTATAGCTATATGACTTTAGCTCCAGAACTACTTAGTATGGCATTAACTGCAGAGCTAATAGTCTATAGCTTTAAGGCATTAACTCCAGAGTTAATATGTAGAGCATTAACTCCAGAGTTAATATGTATGGCATTAACTCCAGAGTTAATATGTATAGCATTAACTCCAGATGTATAGCATTAACTCCGGAGTTAATATGTATAGCATTAACTCCAGAGATAATATGGATAGCATTAGCCCCAGAGCTAATATGTATGACATTAGCTCCAGAGCTAATATGTATACCATTAGCTCCAGAGCTAATATGTGTGACATTAGCTCCAGAGCTAATATGTATAACATTAGCTCCAGAGCTAATACGTATAACATTAGCTCCAGAGCTAATACGTATAACATTAGCTCCAGAGCTAATATGTATAACATTAGCTCCAGAGCTAAAATGTGTAACATTAGCTCCAGAGCTAATATGTGTAACATTAGCTCCAGAGCTAATATGTATAACAATAGCTCCAGAGCTAATATGTATGGCATTAGCTCCAGAGTTAATATGTATAGCATTAACTCCTGAGTTAATATGTATAGCATTAACTCCAGAGATAATATGTATAGCATTA
>NC_056498.1:37414026-37414183 GCF_014905685.2 Nematolebias whitei
TGTGTAACATTAGCTCCAGAGCTAATATGTGTAACATTAGCTCCAGAACTAATATGTGTAACATTAGCTCCAGAGCTAATATATGTAACATTAGCTCCAGAGCCAATATGTGTAACATTAGCTCCAGAGCCAATATGTGTAACATTAGCTCCAGAGC
>NC_056498.1:37414193-37423872 GCF_014905685.2 Nematolebias whitei
GCTAATATGTATGGCATTAGTTCCAGAGCTAATATGTATGGCATTAGCTCCAGAGCTAATATGTATGGCATTAGCTCCAGAGCTAATATGTATGACATTAGCTCCAGAGCTAATATGTATGAGATTAGCTCCAGAGCTAATATGTGTAACATTAGCTCCAGAGCTAATATGTATGACATTAGCTCCAGAGCTAATTTTGATGACTTTAGCTACCACAGCAGCTAATCAATTAAACATCACAAGTTGATCACGTTTGATTATTTTGACCCATATATTGTGCTAAAGGACCAATACAAAATAAAACTTTTTGGTCACGTTATAACGTTTTAGCCTCGACTTTTTGTGTTTTAGTCTCCACTACAACCAAAGTACGTCATTGCCCCAGAATGCACTGCACTGGTAAAATAAAGATGACGTCCTTCGGTGAAGAATGTAACAGACTACATACAAACATAGGAGTTTTCTCAAGTCAGAAACAACAACTTTTAGTAGATTAGAAGAAAAAACATTTTACGGCCAATATGTGCAAGTTCATACATTCAACATTTATTTAAACAGATAAATCACATTGAGCCTCGGAGACTCGTTTACAAGTGAGATCCGTTTGGACTGACAATAAAAAGTGGTGAAAATGACAACATAGGGTTTAGAGACAAAAAAATTCCTAACATGCTCTTAATCTTTGGCTGAAGGTTAACAGCATGATAATAAAAAATACCTTGCACAAGTAGTTCATCCTTTTAAAAGAAGGCACATCACCTGCTGCTTTTCCTGCCAAGGTTCTGAACCAAGATCTTGTGCAATCAGTGCTCGTGGTTTAACTTGGTATTGACTTTCATCTACACAAAATTTTAGCTCAGTTTCTGAAAATCTGATTGAACCATAGCAATTTTTGTGTTTTGCGAGGCCAGCTGACTGTGGCAGACATCTTAAACAGAGTTAGCTTCAAACGTTTAACCAGTTGTAGATTTGTATCTAGAGTTTTATTGATATCCAATCTAAGTTTATGAGAAACACAAAGAAAAAAACATGTCCGCCCCTTCGGGTTTGGAAACTAGAGGTACGGCAACACGAACGGCAAGTAAAAAAAAAAAATAATCTAAAACTATTACAGTCTGCTACAAATATTTTATTCAAGCTGTCACTTTGGGTTTCCATTACATCCGTTATCTTTCAACATTTTTGCAAACTTTTTCCCATTCAGACGTTTCCTCTATTCGTTTGTTTTGCGGCAGCTCTGGTGTGAACATCCGAAAACCCCTAAAATCTCAAATTTGCATGAGGGTGCGAGCAGCAGGCCCCCCATTTCTCTTCCACACACGGTCATCTTCCCTTCTCCATCTCCCATCTCCCCCCTTTCTCTCCTCACAACCATCAACCGCAGCAATCAAGCAAACTCCTCGCCGAGTGCTCCAAGAGCCGGAGCAGAGCGTGTGAAGAGGAGGAAACATCCAGGAAGTAGATGTGAGAGTGCAGCTGCTTGACATTAGAGCCCAGGGCTGGCTGGTGTGTCGGCTCACGGACCGGCACCATCATCAGTTTTAATCAGGCTTGTTTAACATTTGTTAGTAGCACTTGTAAACAACATCAATGTTGATGGAATACCCTGCAACATTTTTTTTTTTAAATATCAAAAGTTTAACAGTAACGTTGGAGGTAAATATTTACCGTATCACTAAACGTTTTTGCCGTGTCGACTACGACTGAATCGCATTTCCCAGGTTTAACCTTACCCCGAGATTTAAACCGTCCCCTTCAGGTAGCAGTAAAACATCCATGAAACGGGACACTCCTTTAGGAAGCCCAAAATCCATCAGTTATTGTCAAACTATTTTTATTAACACATGTAATGTGTTTGTGCCAGAGTTATATGCTGTGATAAAACAATATGCTCCAGTGGGGTTATGGAAAATTAATAATCTATCCGTTGTATATAGCTCTTGGAATGGTTTGAGTTTGGAGAAAAATGACTTTTTTGTGATCAAATTAACAAGCTAATGGCTAATGTGATTAGGACCGAGATCAAAATTCCTAACTGCCATTTTATAATGGCTTTAATTTCATAGTAGGCAACGTGAACACCACTTTATCAAGTTTTATATCACAGCCGATTTCATATTTCACCATTATTTACACAGAATTCTGTGGTTTCTTGCACGCACAAAAAGCAGCAGCTAACACCTAATACAAAATGGCTACAGTTAGCATGAGCTAGCAGTAGCAACTGAACTAAAAGCACATAACGACATAATTGGCTACCACAGCACCTGATGGTTTTATCACCAAGTTGAATGCTGGCTAACAGCTTGTAAAATTTCAGTTAATTTATTTATTTTTTTATATTAGCGTTTTACCACCATTTATGATGACCAGGCTTGGTGGGAGGCTCATTTCAGCATATTCGTATCCACTGTTTTCATAAAACGTGGGACATGTTTGTTTAGGTGAAACTTTGTTTAGGTATTTCCACACGTTTTAGGCTGATGACACAGTACACAGCACCAACAATGAGTGGCGCCTGTCACAATACTAAGAATTTTTAAACAGGGTCCTCTGCTGAATGAAATAATGTCTAATAGAATGACTCACTGTGGCAACCCCTGAAGAGGGAACAGCTAAAAAAAAAAAAAAAGACTGCACAGATTAAGTTTCACCATATCTATACTGCTCAGCTGGGGTCCCACAAGGCTCCATACTGGGGCATATACTTTTTAGTCTTTATGTTAACCATGTATTAAATGTTTGTTCAAGTCTTGACCTGACTGAAGTTTGTTGGATTTTCTACCTGGATTGTTGAGCATGAACTGTGATGTTTTGAACCACTTTGACTATGGCTGCCTCAGAGGAGTTGACGGGGGAGAGGGTGGGCCCCAGAAACCAATTTATCACCAGCAGACTGGCTCGTCGGACTGATGAAGTCCTTTGGATGAAGGACAAAACCTCAACCAAAAAAAAAAAAAAAAAAAACTGTCCAGACGACCTGACTGAACTTTGTTGGAATTTTTACCTGGATTATTGAGCATGAACTTTGACACTTGACCAACGTTTTCATAAAACATGGGGTATGTTTGTTTAGGTAAAGTATGGCTATTTCCACACATTTAAGGTTGATGACACAGAACAACAGCCCTCAAGGTGTTAACGAGTGTCGCCTGTGACAAAACTAAAAATTTTTAAACAGGGTCCTCTGCTGAATGAAATAATATTTGTCTAATAGAATGACTCACTGCGGCAATGCCTGAAAAGGGAATAGCCAAAAGAAGAACACAGACTGTACAGATTAATGACAGTTTCACCATATCTATACGTCACAGATGGGGTTCCCCAAGGCTCCATATTGGGGCATATTATTTTTAATCTTTATGTTAATGATTTATCAAATGTTTGTTCAAGTGTTGAAGTTCAATTATATGCAGACAATACTGTATTGTACACACACACACACACAACAGAAAAGCATATTTATATATTAAGATGAGGTACTGGTAATATCAAATGGAGGAACGCAATAATGGTATAAACTACTGGTAATGTCAGAGACTGTTACAAATATTTAATAATTTAAAAGCAGCTTAAATTTTGGGTAAAAGCAAATCAATCTGGTACAGTACTCATCATTAAACTAGCCAATTTTAACATAGCAATTTATAGAGTGTGATGTTTATTGTGTTTTGTTTTATTGGTTGTACTTTTTGAGACTCCCTCTTGAATACTGTGTCACCTAATCACCAACAGTCACAGCTCAGAGAATTACTGGCTTTGGCCTCAACATTTTAAGCACAAAACTGTTTTTTTAATCAGAAAACTTTAAAATAAAAAACTTATTTTTTAAGATGTGTGCTTTTTGAGCCGCCACTATTTACTTAATTTTTCGTTTCCAGCTCAAAAAGCAATACCGTACAGTGGGAAACTTTTCATTCAAGTCTAGCGGAACCACATATTTCCAGGCTGATGGTGTTGGTGGAGATTGGAGGAGAGGAGTGAGCGATGATGGGGCCAGAAGGAGCTGAGGAGAATGGAGAGGGAGGACTGAGATAAGACAGCTGAGGATGGCAACTGGGCTGGAGCACCGAGAAGTGACGAGAGCTGATCTCTATTGATCACCGCAGACAGCTTCATTATCAGCACTTACTGGACACACGGTGAATTCTCAAACACTTCCTCCTGCCCTGTGGCGATAGTGTGTATGTGTACCAGAGGCCACGAATGTCTATCAAGTACAAAGTACATTTGTGTATTTTCTAATTTTTCCAAGTTGTTTTTGTCTTTGCGTTTTAAATGTATGTAATGAGAACATTAGCATTTTCATAGAAAAATGAGCTCGACTGGTAAGACGCCCTAGAAATCAAAAGAGACATTAAGTGATCACAAAAGGATGTGCAAGAATGAACAGAGGATGGAAGATACAAGAGAAAATGGTCTTTTGTGACCATTAACAGCAAAGTCTCCCTCTGTGCAAAGGAACTTACAGAAATCTACATTTAACACAGCTTTTTGGAAACTATTAAGATCAGTGGGGAAAAAAAGCCCCAATGACTTTAGATTTAATCTTGTTAGAAAACATTTATTTTTGCAATTATAATCAGTGAATTCTGCTTGAGTGCTGCTCTGAGTTATGTGCTTTAATGACGTATTTAACGTTAGGAAAAAGGCTCGTTGTATTTGCTGATGAACCGATAATATGCTTATATAAACTAGAGGCTGGCGAAGCATAATTAATAAGAAAAAGCTACTTGTTTCGCTTCGTCTGCTAAAGGTAGCACAATGTTCAAGGCAGGACTGTGACAATTCAAGGCACATGAGGGGCATTTTGTGTCGAGACTGTGGGTTAACAGTTAAATTGTAAACATATTTTGTTGTCTTGATTTTTATATAAAGTAACGGCTAATATTTAATCATGTGTAATCATATTTAGAGCTCTGGCTTACATGAATTCTTGGCCTAATGTTCAAGGTCAAATTTGTAAATCTGCATTAGTTTCCATCACACAACTGATTGAAAATGTTACTGAAGTGGTTATCCAAGTTTGATCAAAAATGTTTTTGTGTTTTGCCTGAAAGCCCAGTTTTAACTCCATTTTCTTACCCAGTTCAACACATATTTGTCTCATTTTGAGTGTAGCCTCTGTGCCCATACATAGTCACATTTTGTCACTGGAGCTGTGCATTGATGTACAAAGTCGATACAAACCTCAATACACTGCAGACGATCCCATTTATTAAAGATACACGAGCAGTAGAAGAACAGGACAGTTCAGCCTTTATCACGTTTCAATTTAAATGGCGTTTGGTTCAATGTATGGAGATCCACGGCAATATAACGATTGAATTTCAAAATAATATTAAATTACTCCCACCCTAAAAAAGGATAAAACAAGGTTTCTTCTTTTAAAACGTGGAATACACTTTAACATAACCTGACTCTCAATTGAACAATGCACAAAGAATGAGGCCTAGGGGTGAACAATTAATTGCGTTTGCGATAATATCGCGATACGATAACACGAGATTTTCTAATCACAAAGGCTGCGATTTGACTGGTCACGTGATCCGGTTATGTGACTTGCGAGTGAGCGGAGCAAAGTATGGAGCGGGAGAAGTCAACGCTGCGCTTTAACCGGTTGCACGATGGAGTTTGGTACCAAAGAGGGGCGGCACATCCGTCATTTTGTATTATTTTGACTATAAAAAAGAAGGTGATGCGCAACGACATGTGTTGTGCAGAACCTGCCTTGCTGCTGTTGCTAACTCTCGAGGTAACACCACAAATCTTTAGCAACACTTAAAAAACACCACAAAGCCATTTACGATAGTTGCATGGGTAGAATGCCAACGACCAGTGCTTCAACTCCAAGAGGACAAAGAACCAGCCGACAGGGATCACCGACCGAACAGTTCGAAGGTATTACTCCGTACGAACATAATTTAAAATGGAAATAACTCGAGCAGTAACGGTGAAAGTGAAAGACATGATGCCCATTAATACAGTGACCAAGCCTGGGTTTACGGCTTTGATAAACAATGGATAAGTGATACAGAATGCCCTCGCGCACACATTTTAGCCAAGTTGCTATGAAGCTATACAAGAAATGCAGAAACAAGAGTTGCAGTGGAGCTTTTTGCAACTGAAACAGATTGATTTATTACTTGTGTTCGTTGAGAAATGCGAGAAGGAGACGTTGAAAAATAATCGCAATTTAAATTTCAATCCCAATATTAAGGTAAAAAAAAAAAAAAATCGCAATTAGAGTATTTTCCAAAATTGTTCAGCCCTAATGAGGCCTGGTGCAAATATTTTTTAAAAACTAATCAGCAGCTGACTCTTTTAAGGCTCTTTTAAACAGCAAAATAAATTTGCTACTTTATAAACAACAAAACACAAGTTAACATTTTTTTCCTGCAAATTACCGCTTTATCTACACAGTCAGGGTGAAGCACACTTTCAGTGTTTGTTACTGTTAATACCGGCGCTGCTGCAGTTCTTCTGAACCGCAAGAGATGCTAATAAAAAGCCTGATCAGAGGAAGAATTGTCCATGAAAAGAAGTGACGAGATGGTATTCTTTCTTCATAAATAAACATAACTACACTATTCTGATGTATTTTTATTGTGGATTTCTGACGAAGGCTTTACTTTTCCTCTATAAAAAAAAAAAGTCTTAAGAGTGATGCCTTCAGGTTTTATCCCTAAACAGGATGGGTACATGGCTGCTCTATCAATGCATTTGCAAGTCTGTGGATTCATATAAAATCCGTTCATTTTTATATTTCCAGTTCAAGTTTACTTTATTGTTGCTCGCATCAGATGTGGCGCATGAGGTGGAACGAAACTGTGTACTCAAGGTCCCAGTTACATCCAAAAATAGCAATAATATAAAGTATATGAAAAGTATAGAAGGATCTACGATATACGCTAAACAATAATATAATAATGTGTATTAAACAGATGTTGCCACAAAAGTTCCTGAGACCACTTGTTCCGCGCTGCCTTACGTGTACCATTGTTAGCTAATTATTTCATTTAGATCAACTAACTGGTTTCTTTACTTAACGGTTCAGGGCGTTCGGGTCCGCATTTACCAGCAAGAGAGACATAGGAGATAAGGCCAAAAAAAAAGTTTGAAATGTATTTACAAAAACTCAACATACTGCAGTTCTGGGCCCATAAAAGAGATCCAACAGAACAAAATGTAACTAAAGGCACCAACAAAGAAAACTAAAGCATCAACTGACACCCTGATTGAGACAAGAAGGGAACTTATAAAGTGGCTGATCAGGCCATTCTAGGGGGGAAACAAATTAAATAGACTAAATTAAAGGTAGTGTTAACAACAAAACATAACTGATGAAGTAGTGCTAAATAGAAACCTAAAAAAATATATTTACAACAAATTTTGTATAGATAAAATTGTAAAAATCAATGTTTAACTTCTCTCTCTGCTGACATACAACATGGTACAGCCCAGTTAGGCTGACCAGTAGATGTGATGCAGCTGGGGCTGCTTACAGGACGAGTTCAGCAGCATCTCCACAGGAACCAACAACTCATCGCAACAAAAGTTAAATCATTGCAAACGACAAATAATCTGCAGCAAGCCTTGACAAAGGAAGTTAACTAAATATGTGCACGTCAACTAGTAAACAACTATATCAAATGTTAAAATTTGAAAACTACATTAAAATATTAATGCTCAGTTGCTGAACTTAGATTACCTAAACTTGTGCAATCAACAAAAAGCATAAGATACAAAATGTATTATTCCAACCTTTGTGTAATTGTTTTACATAAACTAATTTTGCGTTTTGTGTGAAAAATAAAATGTGTCCATCTCAGAATAGTAACGTTGCCCCCACCGGGAAGGTACTATTCCACAAAAACAGCTGTTTGTTTTTGAGTTTCCACTTTTTGTCACAGTGCGACTACTTGTCCATTCAACACCTGATCTCTTTCCGTCTCTCTTCATATATTTTGCACAAAAATGCAATCAGCATATCTTTAATGAGCCTGCATCAACACTGATTATACAAAATAATAACTGTAAGGCCTACAAAACTTCAAATTACTGTTCGATGTAAGGGAAATGACATCGGGTGGTGATTTTGGACGCAGCTACTGTCGCTTGGCAACGGCCTGTTATCAAGAGAATTCAGACAAACCCGTGAAAAATTGATTTAACTAATGAGATATAAAAATGGAAGTTAATAGGCTTTAAAAATGCTGCCAAAATTCTGCTTTGGACACAAACAATCAAGATAATTTGGTTTGTTTTCTTTTGAAGTTTGCAATAAAATCACCCAAGCTAGCTATGCAAACAGACTGAAGGCTCAAACAAGAATGAATTGATAGCTCATTCAATCTTTCTAAATGCCACTTGGCAAGATGTAAAAGTATATATTGGTACCAAAATCTAATTTAATATGCGAGAAAATGATGGCAAAAAACTATTCATCCTCTTATGTCTTGCTCAGAGTCACACGGGGCTGATACATATTCAACGGACAACGGTGGAATGC
The DNA here is from genome assembly GCF_014905685.2 of Nematolebias whitei. Classification (NCBI taxonomy): domain Eukaryota; kingdom Metazoa; phylum Chordata; class Actinopteri; order Cyprinodontiformes; family Rivulidae; genus Nematolebias; species Nematolebias whitei. The sequence goes on from NC_056498.1 coordinate 37,422,706, forward strand.
GCCTTGAAGAGGCATCCAGTCTATTAGAGACTCAGCATTTTCATTTACTTAATTAAAAAGGACAATACACGTTAATATTCCAAGAATATGAATGAGCACAATAGCTAAATTTAATCTGTTGTCCTAAACAAACCAAATCAGTTCATAAAACAAGTGACTATCAGGTTCTTGGTCACCTCCCTGACCAAGGCCCTTCTCCCCCGATCGGTCAGTTTAGACAGCCGGCCAGCTCTTAGAAGAGTCTTGGTGGTTCCAAACTTCTTCCTTTGATGAATGATGGAGACCACTGAGCTCATTGGGACCTTCAAAGCAGCAGAAATTTTTCTGCATCCTTCCCCAGATTTGTGCCTAAACACAATCCCGTCTCGGAGATGTATAGACAATTCCTTCGACTTCATGCTTGGTGTCTGTGCTCTAACATGCACAGTCAACCGTGAGACCTTATCTAGACGGGTGTGAGACTTTCCAAATCAAGTCCGATCAACTGAACTTACCACAGGTGGACTCCATTAAAGTTGTAGAAACATCTCAAGGATGATCAGTGCGAGTATCTGAGCTCAGTTTGGAGCTACAGCTTCAACAGTTTTGGAGCGTCCAACATTCTTGCAGATGTTGGATGCCGTCTACCATGGCGTCTTAAGATTCATAACTGGTTGTAACTACCGTACCCATCACTGCACTTTGCACTCCATGGTCAGTTGGTCATCCTTATCTACACGTAGGCTCTCACACTGGTTTATTTTCATCTTTAAATCACTCCTTGGTGTGCTACCTTCTTATATCTCCTACCACATGTCATGCCGTCAGTGCAGTTACAACATGCGCTCTCAGATCATCATTACCTGCAGCGTCCCCTCAGTGCCGACTGAACTTGGCAAAAAGGTCTTTTCCTACTCAGCGCCTGAGACCTGGAACACCTTGCAACAGGAACTGAAGTTATCCTCCTTGATTTCTTTAAGGGGTTTCAAACATTTGATAATGTCAATACAAAAATCAAAGCAAACATGTTCTTGTTTTTAGTATTTCACTTACAACACCCTGATTTATTGTTTCATACAGTACTCTTATTTTAACTGCATTTTTACTGTAGTTTATTGTTGTCATTGTTTACTGTTGTTGTTGTCTGAACTTTATATGTTCTGTCTGGAACAGGTCCCTCTTGTAAAT
>NC_056498.1:37423972-37426028 GCF_014905685.2 Nematolebias whitei
TACGTCCCTTGTCAGAACATAGGCCTCTTATTTAGGCTCATTTGCTACAAACATTGTGTAACAGCTGGTGACATGGATGTGTAATGTAACTAAGTTATCTTTAAATCTTTACTAATATGTAACGCAGCATTCTAATATACACGTAATTATGTTCTGATCCGGATGCTTGTCATGAGCAGCTTGTGACGGAGACCGGAGCCGTTTAATCTGTCAGTTTTACAAATGTTGAGCTAAAATGTGGCGTGGTAGTAGCTGAGAGTAATATCCAACACTTTGATGGAGCAAATTCCTGCAAGGCAGCATAGCTACCTTTTCTTTGGTCCGACTGCAAATTGCAAAAGAATTAAAAGATTGCATTTAAAAATATATATATTAGAATTTTCCTGCCTCCCATAAATTCTACTTTGATCGTTCTCTGCAGTTTAGTGGTACATCAGCTGTTAGCAGCTCTTTGAGTAATTATAACGTCAACGGTTTGCTTTAAAACACATTTTTAACTTTGTTAAAATTAGTAGTTACTTACGCAGTATTCTATAAAAATGTTTACTGATTAGAGCTCCTTCAAAGTTTAAACGATTACCATATTTTTCGAACTATAAGTCGCACTTTAAATCCTTTAATTTTCTAATAAATCGACAGCGCGTCTTATGTGTTAAATCTGGTTGTGCTTACCGACCTCGAACCGATTTTATGAAGTACACGGCGCTCAAAAATGTTTTTGTATTTTATGTGTTACAGCTGAACGATGTTGAGGGTTTTTGTGAACGGATCGACTAAAGTTTGACTTATCGGACTGTTTTGTTTCGCTTAATGTGCTTTATAATCCGGTGCGCCTTATAGTCCCTAAACTATTCATAAAATATTTAGTAAAATCCTGTTTCTGGCCTGATGGTGGTGTGTAAAAGGTCAATTCATGAAGATCTGACTTCACACAGTCCTCGAAACCACATTTGATTGAAAACCTTTCACTATTTGCTGAGACATCTCACCCAAAAGCCCAAGTGTCAGCCTCACGGCGGCTGAAAAGGCTCGTTCAGATCATTTGAACGAGGAACCTCGAGTCTGTTTGTGTACATGTGAAGCAGATTATGAGGATGAGTCGTGCTCTTGGGGATGGCAGGAGAAAAGCTGCAGAAACAAGATAATTAAAGTCACAGATAATAATTCAGATCTTGTTAATATGATGTGCTGTGATTGGCAGATGTGCACTCAGGGAGGGGTCGGCGTTCCGTAGGCACACTGACTTTTTCATGACCTGTGGTTGTTGCGTGAATAAAAACTAGTTTTTTGTTGCACCGAAATGTCAACACTATCCTATATATATATATATATTTTTTTTTTTCAACTATATTATCCCATATTGTGTAAACCGGGGGTTCCCAAACTTCTTGGGTTCATGGACCCCTTACAGGGGAGAACAATTTTCAGGGACCCCCTCATAACCCTCACGTTAATTAAATTAATTTTTTCAATTTGTCTCTTTAATTTAATGGAAATATTTGTGCAACATGAATACTTAAGACCTGTTCTTTAATAGTGTTAACACAATTTTGGTACTTTTAAACATGGAGTGTTTTTCGTTCTAGACACACTAATTAACAAAATTTTTAATTTCAACTTCCAAAAATTACAGTTTTGAGAAAAACGAACAGCATCAAAAACCGCTTTACAACTTTACCTATTCGTATAATGAACATAATAAATGTATCGCCACTAATTCAAATTATTACAGAAAACTCTTTAAATAAAGCAAACAGAATAAAACGTCAGTAGTCATATCTAGTAACAGGGCTTCATTTGTAAACCGATCAATGGGGGGGGGGGGTGTCTGGAGGTCCTCCCAAGAAAATTTAGAATTAGATATGATTTCCTGCATTTTGGTGTATTTTAACGGGTTGCTAAACATCTACGTGCTTGTAAAAACAAAAAATATATATGTTTGTGGACCCCCAAGCACCAACTCGTGGACCCCTGGGTGTCTGGGGACCCCAGTTTGAGAACCGCTGGTGTCCAAATGTCCGCGGTACATTTGCGGCCCTTAAAGTGATTTTTGCGC
>NC_056498.1:37426128-37427463 GCF_014905685.2 Nematolebias whitei
TAGCATTTATTATTCAACCGCTTTCTCTGACGAACACGTTTCAACATTTGTTCAAAAATATATTTTTTATTTCAGTAACAAAGAGTCTTATTGTGGCGGCAGTTTATCGAAAATTGACTAGTTTGCTTCTGATTTGATTAATTATGTTTTACCTGCTTGGTGTTCAAACACACGGGTGCTCGAGATCAGCCAATATTTTGCTTTCGTATTCCTGGGAGCAGTAAAGGTGTAAAATGCTTTTAACTCAATTAAATAATTGTTATATATTATTGTATTATAAGTCGATGGTAATCTTCAATTGTTCTGGTTCATTTTAATCCACATCTTCCTTTATTTAACCATTTTCTGGTACGTAAAACGTTCAGTTTTGATTGTGATTTTTTTATTTTCTTTTTGGTTAATGTCCATGCTCTAGTCCTCTCTTCTTGTCTCTCCCACACTGTCAGCCCCCCTTTTGTTCCCGGAGTCTTCCCTCTCTCAGGGTCTGTCACCATTGTCTCCATCTGCACAGTGCAGTGATCATCGTTTTTGACAGACAAGCTTTAATTAGCCCGCAGCAAACAATTAACACAACAGCAAAATGACATTTTAATGCAAACCGCATCCTGTAATGATGAAGTGCTGCAACAATATCACTGAATACATTTGCCTTCAATTAGGAAAACCATCCATGTCTATTCTTTCTGTGTGTCTGTGTGCATGTGTGCATACACTTAACGTGTGTGTGTGTTGCTTTTTGTTAATTCGTCTCAGCAATTCTTGTCTGAGAATACATCAACAGGAAACATAACCAAATAAGGCTAAAAGGGTTCTGATAAATGTCTTCCACCTTTGCCTCAGGTTGAGAAGTCGAGAAGTTCAAGTATCTGGGCGTTTTGTTCTGGAGTGATGGTAGGATGGAGCAGGAGATGAATCGACAGATTGGGGCCGCCTCCTCAGTAATGATTCAAAAAACGTTCAATACAAGTACAAGTCTCGGTAATGATGGTGTTGCCATGGTCAGCCATGGTGAAGAAACAGTTGGGTCGAAAGGCAAAGGTCTCGGTTTACTGGTCTGTCTATGTTACAATCCTCAGCTATGCTCATGAGATTTGGATCATGAACTAAAGAAAAAGATCCTGGATACAAGCAACTGACATGAGCTTACTTCGTAGGGTGGCCGGGATCAGCCTTGGCGAAAGGGTGAGGATCTCCATCATCTGGGCAAAGCGGAGTAGAGACGCTGCTCCTCTGCATTGAGAGGAGTCCGTTGAGGTGGTTCAGACATCTGAATGTAAATGCTTCCTGGCCGCCACTCTTTGAAGGTTTTTCAGGTATGCCCTGCTTGAGATTGAG
>NC_056498.1:37427563-37430437 GCF_014905685.2 Nematolebias whitei
CATGACGAAGTGAGCTGCAGACAGTCAAGAATACCACGTAACGACACCGGTTGCTCCGTGTGTAAAAATACATCCCGCCACGAAAAGCAATTACGTCGTTAAGAACGAGACAAAGCATTACACGCAAAAGGAATTAAGTCGTATTAGTCCATCTGTCATTTAGGGGTTGTCAGACTCTAGAGAACATATTTTCTTTGTTTGGTGAATTGGTGTGGTGAGTCTCTCTATATGCATGGTGCTCCTCAGACGTCTCAGTCACGGCTGGAACACCGGACTCCAGCATCAGCAGCAGAAAATGATGTCTGGCTAACAAATTAAAGACAGATGAATGGCATTGATCCTTGAACGCTCCGGCTTGGTGATAATTGCCACAGAGTAAGTAACTGGTCTTGAGTAAATCTCTGCTAAAGGCCGTTTACACGTAAATGATCAAAGTTCCCATGTGGAATGTGGAATAAAAAGGCTCTACAGAAATGCTTTTCACTTTCAGTCTTCTTGTTATTTTTTTCAAGGGACTTTGGCAAATGGCATCGAATGAAAGCGGTGTTGCTGACACAATAAATAATTTGTCATCTTGTTGGAGTGACACTGTTGATTTATCCACTATAAAACTGAAATACCTTCTCCGTTGTAACAATGCAGCAGCTGATGGGCTGCTTACAATCCAGACAGAGGCAGAAATGCCTTTCTGGTAAACGTTGCTGTTCTTATCTGTGTCAGTCAAATATGCCACCTTTTAGTGACCTGTAATTGTAGAGCCTTCCTTCGGGCCGGTCGCAGTGATGTACTGGAGATTAGATGTCTTACTCTGACTACAAGGAGGGGAAAAAACACTCCTTGATGAAAAATACAGCATTGTTGTTTAACAAATGTGCTGGCCTTCATGCATGTTTGACATCACTTTCAACAATACTTTGCATTTACTGCCATACGAATACATTTATGAATAAAAGACATATATTTAATCCAAAACAAGCGGTAGGCCAATGTCCCCCATCACTGAGGAATTAGAATGGTGAATGTTTGTAGCTTTCTTGATGAGTGTATTTCAGGGCTGAATTTAGATTTTTTAATTTTCAACGGGGGACCTTTTTTTTTAAGCCTAAATGCAGCCAGATACCAAATTGGAAGTTAGTACCTTAATTATTTTTCAAGTCATCAAGCTCACAACATGCACGGACGGGTGGATAAAGGGTATTTCCAATTCTTCCTCTTCACTCTGTGGTGGGGGACAGTAATCATGTGATAAATTACTGCAATAACTGATTTAATCAAACCTTTGAATACCAATATGCACAATCTAATTAAACATTGTGAGATCTTGTGAGATGAAATGGTGCTCAAGAGTATGCGTTGAGGAGTACCTTTAGATACTTCCATTGCATATGATAGCTGATTATCTGCATAACTGACTGAGTTACAGCCATCTCTGTCTCGGCAGTTGATTTACTGTAGCAGCAATTCCAAATGGGGTTGACTCCAAAAATTAATCAGTTGTAAATAATAATACAAAGAATGTGACTACTGGACATGGGCACAAGTGACCATCGCAACCCAGAGAGAAGGAAGCGGGAAAATATAGTGGATAAAATTGTTCTGATTTTCTGAAGTGGGGTTTTGTAAAAAAGCTACAAACAATAACTTGTGGTTTGTAGATATTTGAGATACCTCAAATCTTAGAAAAAGTTCATTTTTGAGTTATTTCGCAAGATAGTGGCTATTCAAAACCAAAACTAAAGTGATTGGTGAGGATACCTCTCTGGGTTTTGCACCTTCTTATCAGTCGTGACTTTTTTAAAAACAACTTAAATCTAAATAATTTGATAATGCTTCTAGGGAACACCATTTTACAAACATGTCTTGACTGCAATTTATTTTTACTGTTATTCGGTTAGAAGCACAGTCATCGTCTTGATGGTGTCGCGAGAACCCAAAGAATAAGGACTGAGAGGGGAACAGAACTCAAACTCCAACAATAATTCAAGCGATTTATTTACATTAGTCAAAGTGCTACAAAAAACAGTGCAGGGATCAGGGAACCTGGAAAGGGAGGAGGGCAGGTTATTTCCTGGGATGATGTTTTAGTTGGAGATATTAATGTGGGTTCCTGGTTCCTTATGGTTGGGATGGCCGGTGGCAGCTTGGAGGAGAAGGCAGAGGGTTTCCAACAGGGGAGGCCCAGGTAGTAGATGCAGCGGTGATCATGGAATGAAGAAGGCGAGTGGTTGGATGGTGTAGGTGCAGCTGGAGAGGGAGCTATACAGGTGAATACTAACATAAAGAGGTTCATGTTGTCAGGTAAGTGGTCCAGGGGATTAGGCTCTGGAAACTTTGAGGAAAAACACAAGGATAAGTACTCTTTGGTAATTTGTAAATTTAAGGCCTGGAGGCACAAGTACTGATTGGCAGGTAATGCTCCTGCAGGGAATGAAGCTCATCTGAAGACCTATGTACTCCTGGAGCCAATCAGGGGAATGACCCCCAACTGTTGCTGCTCATGGGCACTACTCTGGCACTCAGAAACCTTGAGGAAAAGACTGAAAACCCTATAGATGGAAGTGGCGCAGGTTGCACCAGCAAGCTACAAACACAGTTTGAACTAGCTAACATCCACAAAAGTATGTAGACCTTCACTGGTGGCAACTTTTTCATTCATTCATTCATTCATTCATTCATTCATTCATTCATTCATTCAGTCAATCAACCTTTATTTATACAGGTTAATCCCTTTGAGCCTTAGGGACTCGTTTACAGAAGAGAGTTAATTTCTTTAACAAAGAGTGATGACAACAATGGATATAAAAGAGACATGCAAGTTTTTTTTTGTTTTTTACAAATTAAAATAAAATGGCAACCAAAAGGATAGTAAAAAAG
>NC_056498.1:37430537-37431589 GCF_014905685.2 Nematolebias whitei
CTATGAAGCTATACAAGAAATGCAGAAACAAGAGTTGCAGTGGAGCTACAAACAGTGGAGTTTTTTGCAACTGAAACAGATTGATTTATTACTTGTGTTTGTAGATGAACATATGCTGTGATATATTCATAAATTAAACGGATTCATTCATTTTTCTGGACTGAATAATGTCGTGCGTTGAATTATTAAGAATGTAACGTGAGGCGTTAATTTCCTTTGACCCATCAAAATGAACGTGGTCATTTATTTTCAGAATCAAATTTAACATCACACATTTACATTAATTTGGCAAAATTGGAAAATAACAACATGGCTTATTTAGCGAGTTTTACAAACAGGAAAACCATCTGGCCATGATTTCCCTTTGCTTCACAACAGACATTTCTGAAAATATCTGGAATGATTTGCTAGCAGAATAGAAGAGTTTAAAGATGGAAATTGAAGTTTAAGTTGAGAGAGATGGGTGAGGGAATTTGTCTGTTATAACCAGAACAACACGCTCCTTTGGACCAGCTTAACCCAACGGTACACTTTGGTTGAGATCGACTCTTTTACCTTTGCAGATGATAGTTTCAGCGTTGGTGTAGAGCTTTCCTTTCAACTCTTCCAGCGTCTCCGTAAGAACAGCTAAACCTCAGGAGTCGTGAGACCATCCTAGAACAGACTTCTTCATAATTCCTCTGAACTTCTCTTGTTCAGCTTAGTTGCAGATGTCCTGAGCATTCTGAACTCTGGAACTGCCGTGAACTAGGAAGTGTTGCACCTTTTAAAGAAGGTCACTTCCGGTTCATTTGAGAACTTTCTGATTGGTCGATGACCAGACAGAGGTGTGTTTTTGTGATGTAAGAGGTTATTAAAAGTCAAGGGAAACAGCAAGAATGTTATGGAACAGCTTGAAAATGTTTTAAAGACAGACGAGAGGAATATTTAGGCGAGTTGGGGGAAAACAGGTGCCAGCCTATATATTTACGTCTGAGAGGATTTTAAAACATGACAGTTCGTTCCAACAACTTGTTTTGCGTTTGACTCCAACCTTGGACCAACTTACACTC
>NC_056498.1:37431689-37433193 GCF_014905685.2 Nematolebias whitei
ACAAATTAAATAACACGGAATATAAACGCAACACAAATAAACATGATTACAAACACCTGAAGGAGACAACTAGGGACGGGTGGGGGGGCAGGAACTACAGAGGGGAAAAAATCACTGGGGAAACTGAAACACAGTTGGGTAATACAGTATGAATACAAGAATCACAGGAAAAACACAATAAAATAATACAAGGGATGGCAAAATATAAGCATGGTTTCTGGCGAAAATGTGTTTACATCTCCTCTTTCTCACAGGTTTTTGCATTTGTTGTTCTTTGGTTTATTTGAAGTGTTTAGAAGTTCGGCCATACATCGAACAACGATTAGTCTTGACTGAATATTTTCCCAGCTTGTTCTGCCTTTTCATGCAACAAAATTAAGTCTGAATTGCTTAGAGATAGGGTGATAAGTTCAAATATTCCGGAGAGACTCGGAATAGAACTGCTCCTCCACATCGAGAGGAGCCTGTTGAGGTGGTTCAGGCATATAGTAAGAATGCTTCCTAGGTGCCTCCCTAGGGAGGTGCTTCGGGCATGTCCGACTGGGAGGAGACCCCAGGGAAGACCCAGGAGACGCTAGAGAGACTGTCTCTCGGTTGACCTGGAAACACCTTGGAATCATCCCAGAAGAGCTGGAAGAGATGGCTGTGGAAAGAGATGTCTGGACCTCCCTGTTCAAGCTGCTGCCCCGGCGACCCGACTTTGGAATAAGCGGAAGATAATGGATGGATGGATGGATGGATGTATGGGTTGCATCTGCCAGACATTTTTGAACTGTTCAGATTCAGGAACTAAAATGTCGATCTGTTATTGGTTTAGTTGGTGCATTCATTTTAAGCTTTACCTCATTTTGGTTAGGACAAAAAGGTCATTGCCAAACTATGACAAAATAGTTTGGCGTACTGTTGAATTCTCCAACATTGTTTAATATTTTGTAAACTTCAACACAACTAAAATGATTAGCTTTTTGAAAGCATTCTACTTTTTCATGTCCAAGTCGTTGGCACATTTTAATTTGCGACTTTACTTGACTGTCAATCATACAACACATGAAACCAGTTAATATTTGTGCAGAACTTGCCCTTTATGGTCCGACTTTGGCACTTTGCTGTTCCAATGAACCAACTTAGCTTCATGTTAAAGTGTATTAATTAAGGATGCACGATATTATCGGCATGGTATCGATATCGGCTGATATTAGCGTTAAAAGTTCATTATCGGATATTGGCTATTCCATCAAAATAACACAGATGTAAACGGCGTTGTTTTTGTATGACATCCCAGTGACAAGGATGCCTGCAGCGCCAGCACAACGTGATGACGTCACATGTGCCTAATTGATCTGATCATGGCAGAGAGGAAGAAGTCAAAGTGTCAGCGGTGTGGAAGTTTTTTTTGTTTGTTGAGGATGTCTGATTCTGAAGATTTTTGGACTACGTTGAGCCTCGCTCCATCGCCCCCAGTCGGAGATATTTTTCTGACGTAGCCTTATTCGAGTTACAAACC
>NC_056498.1:37433293-37434776 GCF_014905685.2 Nematolebias whitei
CCAGTCGGAGATATTTTTCTGACGTAGCCTTATTCGAGTTACAAACCGTCAATTCCAACGTCATTGAGAAGCTAATAGCCGATAGCACTCGGGTGAGTTTTACCACAGACATTTGGATGTCGTGTTAGCCTCGTTAGCATGATTAGTCTTACGGCACAATGGATAGACAAAAACTTTGACTTAAAAAGGCTGCCCTTCATGCACACGAGTGCATAGGATCCAACACTGCAGCTATAGGAACCTGGAACAAGCCTCCACAAGTGAGACAGCATCGCAGGCGACTAATGCTAATAAATAATATTTAATATTTTTCATTTAATATAAGTTAAAGTGCTACGATTATGGCTGTTAATGAATATATGTCACCAGCTCTTACAGCTGTTACACAATTTTTGTAGCAAATAAGCCTAAATACGAGGGCTATGTTCTGACAAAGAAAAGTATATAAAAAATATTGGTATCAGTTATCGGCCAAATAAGTGTTAACATATCGGCATAATCCAATATTGTGCATCCCTAGTATTAATCATGAATTCTTGCTTTAAGGTCTTTCTTGCCTCTCATTCTCTGACTTCTATTGACTGTTAAACACACTAAATACTAAACAAAGCAAGAGGAAGAAAAGGCTCATTACTCCAGGCTAGAGTAACTAAGTCATCTCAAGGCTTTGGCTTGCAGTCAGTAGCGTGCCTTTTTTTCATGGCTTCCAGAACAATTCATATTTTGGATATTTTCTAGTTAAAAGTAACTGTAGAATGTAGAATTCCCAAAATCTATTCCGTCTGCAAACAATCAGTCTCATAGGTATACAAGTGATACTATTTGGGGATGATCATTGATTTAAGGCAAAACATCCTGTGCAAATGTAAACCCAAATGTAGATTTGATCATGTCATGCATTTTCCACTAATGCCTGTTGAGAATCTATTTGCAGCCGAGCACTTTGCCTTTGAACACGTCTGGCAGCATTGATGTGAAGTGGGAGAGTAGGCTCCCTGTGTTTTCTTTGTGCTGATAAGTGGCCGGGCCTTGGGCACTCGTGTTTTAATTAGCATTAGGCTGTATGAACCGCAAATACATGAAATGGCAACGTAAGATCTGTCCTTTCGCTCAACGAATTGCAAAGAGGCTTTGTGCAAGATGGTGAAATGACAGGGGTGAGTGGGGGTTTGGGGCAGAAGAAAACAACCTGAAATGGCAACAGCTCCTAGAGTCATGGGTCTGTGTGTGTAGTGGGTAAAAAAATACAAACTGACAAACACAAGTATTGATTTGAAAGTCTTTTTCTTTTTCCCGATCCCCTTCTTTGCCCTCTTCATTCCCCGAGCTTTTATTTTCTGTCTGTATGGCTTTTTACCTCTACCTGGAGAGAGAGAGCTGCTGGAGGACTTTATTTTCCATCTATCTTGAAGTGCTATTGGGATGGACGGAGGACAGGATGAAGGAGTAGAAAGGGGGAGCTTTAAGAAGGAGGCAAAAAAAA
>NC_056498.1:37434876-37436277 GCF_014905685.2 Nematolebias whitei
ATAGAATAAGCTGTACTCCACCCTCTAAACACACAGGGTAACGCATGGCTGAATTGTATGTTCCCCACTGACAACGTTTAACCATTTTTTTATGATGATTTTTCGTGAACTCCCTCTGACTGCGAAGCGTTCGCAATGCAAAACCCCTACGATGCTGTCGGATAAAAAAGGGGATGCAGTTCCTACAGGTAAGGGGCGCTTCACCTCAAGACCAACTGAGGTTTCTGATTAGTCCGTTGTTGACGAGCCTACTGGATTGATTGACAGGTGGTGTCGAGGATCAGACTCGTGCAAAAAAAATCAGATTTTACCGGCCCGTTTAAGACTGCCATAATTTATTCCAGATTTATTCAATATTTTGATGAATCTATGGTTTGAAAACTAAGCTTCCTTACAAAATCCTAACGACGGTTTCTTTATTTTTCAGGAGTGCCGAGTTAAAATTTAGAGCACCCATCACCACCAGACACACTAAAACCTTACTGCCCCAATGATGTATGATCAAAAAGTGAAAAGATCAGTACAGAGAAAATGTAAAATATTAAAAGGAAAGCGCCGAATCAGAGTGTGAGAGGTCAAAAAGGCACTATATGAGTAGATCATTTCAAACACACCAATACTGTTGTGCTGTCCCTGATTTTAATATTTGAACCTGTCAGATTTCAGCAGTATGTTCTCCTCCAATGACAAACTTGCATTTATTTTTAAAAAGTTTTGACAGAAAATTCAGATAAGCTGCAACTGCCTTATGTTTACAGGTTTCTCTCATCGGTTTCCAGCAATCGAACTGAGTTACGCCGCCCACTTCACATGCAGCCATCACATCAATGAGGGCTCCATCTGAATGCATTGAATAGTGAATGGGATTGAGCAGCAGATAATACGGCAGAGGGAATGGAAACAGGGTATAATGCATGTTCACTTCAAATCCTTTCTTTTCTTTTCACCATCACCCCCCCACCCTCGTCTCCTTCCCCACAAGCCCTCCGCTTCATATCTTCCTTTCATTACCTGGAGAGGAAGCAGCACAGGGATGGGGGTGGAGGGAGGGGTTTGAGATTGAAGGTAGTTAGTGGTTGCTGAAGTTAAGAGGTGTGTGTGTGGAGGAAAGGTGTGTGTGTGGGGGGACAAGAGTGGGGAAGAAAGAGTGAGTGAAGGTTGGTGAGGGGTCGTCTTGGCAACGGGGAGCGGGGGTTCCTCGTTAGCCCAGCAGGTGCTAATAGAGATAACAAGGGGGTGTCGAAGGGAGGCAGAGAGGGAGACCTGGAACCCCATTTGCACTGCTTTACCTCTCTTTTCTTTCCTTCTTTCGACCTGGACTCCACTATTTCTACCTCCTCATCCCTCCCTTTCTGTCTATCACATGCTCCCCCATTTACCCCCCCCCCCTCCAACCCCTCA
>NC_056498.1:37436377-37437628 GCF_014905685.2 Nematolebias whitei
ACGATGCTGTCGGATAAAAAAGGGGATGCAGTTCCTACAGGTAAGGGGCGCTTCACCTCAAGACCAACTGAGGTTTCTGATTAGTCCGTTGTTGACGAGCCTACTGGATTGATTGACAGGTGGTGTCGAGGATCAGACTCGTGCAAAAAAAAAATCAGATTTTACCGGCCCGTTTAAAACTGCCATCATTTATTCCAGATTTATTCAATATTTTGATGAATCTAAGGTTTGAAAACTAAGCTTCCCTACAAAATCCTAACGACGGTTTCTTTATTTTTCAGGAGTGCCGAGTTAAAATTTAGAGCACCCATCACCACCAGACACACTAAAACCTTACTGCCCCAATGATGTATGATCAAAAAGTGAAAAGATCAGTACAGAGAAAATGTAAAATAGTAAAAGGAAAGCGCCGAATCAGAGTGTGAGAGGTCAAAAAGGCACTATATGAGTAGATCATTTCAAACACACCAATACTGTTGTGCTGTCCCTGATTTTAATATTTGAACCTGTCAGATTTCAGCAGTATGTTCTCCTCCAATGACAAACTTGCATTTATTTAAAAAAAGTTTTGACAGAAAATTCAGATAAGCTGCAACTGCCTTATGTTTACAGGTTTCTCTCATCGGTTTCCAGCAATCGAACTGAGTTACGCCGCCCACTTCACATGCAGCCATCACATCAATGAGGGCTCCATCTGAATGCATTGAATAGTGAATGGGATTGAGCAGCAGATAATACGGCAGAGGGAATGGAAACAGGGTATAATGCATGTTCACTTCAAATCCTTTCTTTTCTTTTCACCATCACCCCACCCTCGTCTCCTTCCCCACAAGCCCTCCGCTTCATATCTTCCTTTCATTACCTGGAGAGGAAGCAGCAGAGGGATGGGGGTGGAGGGAGGGGTTTGAGATTGAAGGTAGTTAGTGGTTGCTGAAGTTAAGAGGTGTGTGTGTGGAGGAAAGGTGTGTGTGTGTGTGTGGGTGGGGGGGACAAGAGTGGGGAAGAAAGAGTGAGTGAAGGTTGGTGAGGGGTCGTCTTGGCAACGGGGAGCGGGGGTTCCTCATTAGCCCAGCAGGTGCTAATAGAGATAACAAGGGGGTGTCGAAGGGAGGCAGAGAGGGAGACCTGGAACCCCATTTGCACTGCTTTACCTCTCTTTTCTTTCCTTCTTTCGACCTGGACTCCACTATTTCTACCTCCTCATCCCTCCCTTTCTGTCTATCACATGCTCCCCCATTTACCCCCCCCCCC
>NC_056498.1:37437728-37439147 GCF_014905685.2 Nematolebias whitei
TCTACAGCCATCAGTATCTATAACATATAATAATAATAATAATAATAATGTCATCACAATGTCAGCACTGTATGAGGATAATGAGTTACAACAACAAATAATTTCCCTTTGGGATTAATAAAGTATTTTTGAATTGAATTGAATTTGAATTTGAATTGAATTGAAACTCTGGGAAGTGACCAAAAGAATGATATTGCGGATACAGACGGTTGAAATGACTTTCCTCTGAAGAGTACCTGGACTTTCCCTTAGAGATAGGGTGAGAAGTTCAGTTATCCTGGAGAGACTCGAAGTAGAACAGTGGTTCTACTCCGAGTCTCTCCCGGATAACTTTAAAAGTTATTTGACTGGTGGTACTTTTGTTATCCTTAACATTGAGAGGAGCCAGTTGAGGTGGTTCAGGCATCTGGTAAGGATGTTTCCTGTGCGCCTCCCAGTGAACTGCTTTGGGCATGTCCGACTGGGACGAGACCCCGGGGAAGACTTAGGACACGCTGGAGAGACTACGTCTCTCGGTTGGCCTGGGAATGCCTTGGAGTCCTCCCAAATGAGCTGGAAGAGGTGGCTGTGGAAAGAGATGTCTGCTCAATCTGCTGCCCCTATGACCCAACTTCGGAATAAGTGGAAGATAATGGATGGATGGATAGAATTTTCCTTCTACCCTGACTAGTTTCCTGGTTCCTCCTAATGGAAAACATTCTTACACCATGATGCCGCCATCACCATGCTTGGAGATGTTGTTTTCACCATGATGAAAGGCTTTGCAAAAAGCATGACCAGAAGGTTCAGTTTCAATATTGTCTGACCAAACATTTTCCTCTACACATATAAGGAGTCTTCAAAATGCCTTTTGGCTAAGTCCACACACTTTTTCACATTTTCTTGTCATTAGATGGACATATTATGGTATAGTCTCTGTAGATACGTGGATCCTTAAACGTTTTCTTGTCCTCCTTACCATAATTTCTGATCAGCTCAAGATAATGAAATGCAATACACATTTGTACCACCACTAGCTGACATGTTTCATAATCTTCTCATCACTCTAGCTCTTAGGTAAAGGTCACAAATCAAGGTCAAAAGTTCTACAAAGTGTTTGCTAGTCCCAGCCATTGCTATACATTGCCACATAATAGTTATTTGACTGGCAGTACTTTTGTTATCCTTAAGCAATGCCTTTTTTCCTACCACTCTTCCATGAGGCCCACCTTGGAACATTTAGCTGTTACAGATACTCAACAGTCGAAAGAGTTTTCTTTGGCCTCTTGGTTGCTTCTCTGATTGGTGACCTCCCTGAGTTTTGGAGAGCAATTCTCTATTGGTACGTTTGCTGTAGTGGCATAACCTTTCCATGCACTACGAGAAGGAGACATTTTAAGGGGTTAGATCCTGACGTTTGGTGATATATTGCAATAGTTG
>NC_056498.1:37439247-37440569 GCF_014905685.2 Nematolebias whitei
TTTTAAGGGGTTAGATCCTGACGTTTGGTGATATATTGCAATAGTTGTTTTTATTTCAAAGAACCATGTCAACAAATTTACCATTACTAGTTATAATGGCTTGTCGTCATTAATTATTTTCTGTGTTTATGTCAAATATACGAACTACATAATTAAAAAAGTTTTCATTCATCCACCAATATCAAAAGGTTTTAATAAGTTCTTGATGAGAGGTTTTGTCTCGTTGATAGTGACGTTATCTCTCCTTGAAGTGTGCCGTGAAGTCGACACCCTCCCTTTCAGGGAAATCTGCAGTCAGCAAAAGTTTGTGTTGAAGCTGATAAAATGTTAATGGCTCTGGAAGACATACCACGCGTTCTACCTCACGTTGTAAATTATATGGTTTCTGACAACTTGACAGTCAGTGTTCTGGTATTAAAGCCGGTGTACTGTATACAGCCGGGTATTCTCAGCTTCTGTCTGCTTTTATTGAAAATGGCAGACTGACATCAAAACAACAAAAAAAAGGTCTCTAAAGAGGGTTTTGAAACTGAAATCTGTGGAATGTCATCAGGCTTTATTGGCAAGATGTTCTGCGCAAATGTATTTTAGGCTCTTAGTTAGATGCTATCCATCATTTTATACAATCAGGGACTGGGATGAGTCTGTTTAAAATCAATCTTTATCAAACTGTCTGATACGAACATAAGTACAGCCACAAAAAGCATATGCCACAATTTGTTCTGCTTTTATTTTTTGCTATGTAAAGCAGAGAAATTATATTTAGTTGTAGACTAAGTCCCATCTTTTCTGTGTTTAAGATTTGTTTTGGCTCAGGAGGAAAGCAGTTGATTGTTACTAACTTAATCTCTCTATTGCTAGGTTTAGACCAATTCCTAGTTTCTTACCTTAGTCCACCCACTAAATAACCAATAGTTTCCTAATTCCCAAAAGAAAAGTCTCTTTTCCTTTCAAACTGAAGGTTTTTGACAAGGTGGTAAGCCAAAAATGAAAGAATTTGGTAGGGATGCAGAGTATTATCGGCACAGTACCTGTATCGGCCGATATTGACGTTAAAGTTCAATGTCGGCCATCGGCCATTCCATGAAAATAACTCACTGATATAAAAGGCGCTGTTTTTGTACGACAACCCAGTGACAAGGATGCCTGTAGCGGCAGCACAACGTGATGTCACGCGCGCCTACCTGATCTCATGGCAGAGAGGAAAATTCAAAATGTCAGCGGTGTGGAAATGTATTTTTTCGTTTGTGAGGATGTCGGATTTTTGTACTACGCTTAGCCTCACTACATCGTCCCCAGTCGGAGATATTTTTCTGACGTAA
>NC_056498.1:37440669-37449607 GCF_014905685.2 Nematolebias whitei
CTGCTCCAACATGCAGACACCTTGAGCGGCGCAATTCTAGAACATTACACGTTACAATTTGTGACCACAGGTGAGAGTAGGAACATAGACCGACCGGTAAACAGAGCTTTGCATTACAGCTCAGCTCCCTCTTCACCACAACAGACCAGCACAGAGTCCACAATACTGCAGACACTGCACCAGTCCATCTGTCAATCTCACGCTCCATTCTTCCCTCACTCGTGAGCAAAATCCCGAGACACTTGAACTCCTCCACTTAAGGCAGAACCTCACCCTTGACCCAAAGAGAGCAATCCATAGAAGGCGAGTAGAATTATGCAATATATAGAGACGTTCTTGAAGAAAACTTCTGAATCTTCCATAGATTAGACACTAAGATAGATGTTCACCTCCCAGAGGGACAATGAAACAGTCCATTGGTCTTGTCCAGACCTCGATCCAACTGAGAATCTCTGGTTTGATAAAATGATATGAGTAAACCCAAAGAACTGACCGAGTTGGCGCACTTTTGCTTTGAAGAAAGTATGAAAAAACAAATCCAGTGTCTGAATGTGCCACAATAGTAAACGCATATTGAACCTGAAGAGACTTGCTGCTGTACAAAGTATTGCCTTTGGGAGGGGGTGAATAATTATGCATGCTCAAGTATTATTTTTTATTTTTTGTCTTATTTCTTCTTTTTCTTTGCATCTTCAAAGTCATAGTAGTGTTATGTAATTTTAGAAAATACAATCCTATAAAAAAAATATACCTTTTAACTTCAATGCTGTGCGGCAACAAACGGAGATAACCAAGAGGGGTGAATACTTTTGCAACCCACTGTATTTGATATGCATAGAAGATCGAGGAGACATAAGGAAATGCAGTGATGCACAAACCAATCAAGGACAATGAAGCACACACAGACACACAGGCGGCTACACACTTCTGCAGACAAACTTGAATGACTAAACCCCGAGTTGCAAAGGACTACCTCAAGGACTAACACTTTTTCTCCTTTGTCTGATTTTCTCATCATCTTTTTACAGAAAATAAACCAGGTGTGCATCTGGCACTTCAACCACCCGCCTCCCTCAACCTGTCACCTGAGGGATGAAGGGATGAGTGAGAGCCAGAGAAAGGAAGGGGAAAAAAAAGGGGGGATGAGAGAGAGGAAATTCCCTTAAGAGAAGACGAAGAGTACAGACATTCCTAGGGTGTGAATTGTATCAACCCCTCCTTTTTATCCCGCCTTACTAGAACCGAGTCCAAAATGCCACGGGGCAGATATGACCCTGAAACTTACACTTATGCACGCATGCAGTTATTCACGCACACACAACAACAACACACACACACTTATATAAATTGTGCACAGGCTCCTGCAAGAGCTGGATAAAGACATCATCTGTCACGGTTGTCAGCTTATGCATCCTGCTGCTCGACAATAACGCCGAAATGTTCGTGTACGCCAGCATGTGCACAAGCATTCCCTGGAAAAAAAAGCGCAGACTATCTAAAAAAAAATGTGTGTTTGATGCGTAGGTATGTTTGTAGATATGCCCCCTCCCATTTCGAGTAAATCACATGGACAAACACAAATTCCTTCTTCGCTCTCATCTCTCTGTAATGGTAGGATAGAGACGTCATCTGTCACACTCAACTGTCAAATATCCAAACATGGCCGCCCACCTGTCCACACAGACACACACGAAACAGATGCAACCGCACACACACCAATTACCAGCGAGCAGCATGGGGTCTTGGGGAAAATTGCAGCTTCATTATCGTGGCAGTTATTATGTTAACCCGAATGTCGGAGTCATGGATACACACTTGTGTGTAATGAAAGGGTCGTGCTGTGGGGTTGACATGACTTCCATATGCGAGGAGAGAGGTCATTTAAACAAAAGCCATACGTTTGGTAAGAAAATAAACACACACTCATTAGAATGTGTGTTTTAGCGATGCCAATAAACAACTTGTTCACAACAAATAAATATTTGAGAAACTGGGAATGTTGCATGCATGGATATTTTTGTATGTCAGATTGTTATCTTTGTTATATTTTATATAAACAGCTGAAAAAATAGGTGTAAATGTATTTTTGTAAGAGGCTTCTGGCAACAATTCCTACATAAAACCCCACTAGCAAGCTAATACTAAAGCTAGTTATCTACTAACTAAAGTCCCAATTTAAAAATAGGTCTCTGCTAAGTTATGTGTAGACATGAATCTGGTTTATCTGCTGAGTTTAAGGGCTTTGTGATTAGAACTGTCATTTCTAACCCAAACCCGGATCACTAATCCAGGTCGGGCCATAATAATGTGGTTAATGTATGGGCTGGGCCGGTGTCTGGCTTTTTATTGTGTTAGCGGGCGCGTGCAGCTGATGATCCAATTATATGGCAACATGGGTTGCCATACAATCACCTGCCGCACGCAGTCATTTGACCGCGCACTATCCAACTTGAAAGGGATTTTTTTTTTAAGTTCAATTAAAGTAAAGAAAGACGGTGGTGTAATTTAAAAAGATTCAGCTGCACTCAGCGGACGCGCGCGGCCGACAACCCAAACAGGTAAGATCCCAAAATATCCGACATGTCAGAGCAGGGTCCATGTGTGAATAATGCAGAATGCAGACAGAAGCAGGGATTTAATGCGCCTTAATGGCCATGAAAGGACAAACATCCCCTCAGCTCTGATCTTATGCACCCTTAGCCACGCGCATCCGCCGACCGTTAATAACTATAGAAGCAGTCAAAGCTTAATTAATAATTTCCGGGGGGGGGGGGGGGGGGTCAGGTTCGGACGTGTAATTAATGTTAATTCGTCAGGTCAGATGGGGTTCGAAAATGATGGCTACGGGCTGGGGCCGGGTCAGGTCGGATTTTTTGGGACCGAATGCAACTCTACTTGTGATGTCTGAAAGACTCGCAGTGGTTTAACATGCAAATGAAAACAATCCTCTAAAAATGTTTTGAAACACAACCAAATCAGCTAAATTAGCAACAAAGCTGTCAAAGTCCAAAGAAAAACACACAAGCTATTCCTGTTTGGAACTTGGAGGGATCACCTTGAGGATTATATAGCACTTGGAACTGTGAGCTGTGTTATATTTGGTCATTTTCACAGAATTAACTAAAACATTTAAACATCGAGTATTTTAAGAGTTTGCAGGTAAGACAACCTCTAGCTAGCTAGTACTTGTAAATTCACTGTATTGGCTCCCTTTGGGGTCTATTCTGAGGAAACAATCATTCTTTTCATTGTTATGCAGATGACTGTCAGATTTATCTGCACAAGTCACCCTGTGTTAAAATGTCTTGGTGACATTAAGGCATGGATGGGTTCAAGTTTTATTGATCAGAAAACTGAAGTTATTGTGTTTAGTCATAGATAAATATGTACTTTATTAATCCCAGGGGGAAACTTGAGACCTTCCCATAGTGGGTCAACCAGTTTGATGGTGCTAAGATGGTTGACCCACTATGCAAAGGTGCTTTTAAGACTGTTTGTTGTGGCTCCTCAGACTGATGAAGTCTTTTGGATGGAAGACGAAACGTTTCAACAAAAAGAAACCGTCCAGAGGAACTGATTTCACTTTGTTGGATTTTTTTTTTACCTGG
The DNA here is from genome assembly GCF_014905685.2 of Nematolebias whitei. Taxonomy (NCBI): domain Eukaryota; kingdom Metazoa; phylum Chordata; class Actinopteri; order Cyprinodontiformes; family Rivulidae; genus Nematolebias; species Nematolebias whitei. The sequence goes on from NC_056498.1 coordinate 37,444,278, forward strand.
TTTATTGAGCATGAACTTAATGATCTAAACAAAGTTTTTTATTTTTCTAAGTTGTTCATAATATAAATGCAAAAAGGGTTTATTCTTGAGCATTTGGAGTTTGTTTTTATTTTGCAATGATTATAAATAAATGGCTTAACAGAAGAAAAAAAAAATCTGAAAATAGTCAGGTACTGAACTGCATATCAATAAGAAACCAACCAAAAACCTAAAGAAAAACTTTAAAGTACTTTCAGAATACTTAAACTATTGATCTACTTACAAGCTTAAAAAAGCTGGCTCGATGGAAGCTAGCACATAAGGCTTTAATGCCATTTTGAACAAACAAGTTTCAATCTAATGCGACCACAGTTTGCTTGTATTACAGCATGTCTGCTCTGTAATGTATTGTTCAATATTCTGTTGTAACCACATTAGGAGCAGCGCCAGAGCAGCTTCCTTCTTAGAGAAAAGTGGCTAAGTGCTTCCTAACACACTTGAATATGTGTCCTGGATGTTAGCAGAGAGAAATGAAAGCATTTTAATGTTAGGAGCCACAAAAGATAATGACAGCTAAGGAAAGTATTGGAACACTGGTGTATGTCCCTGTTGGTTTACTTTCTAACAAAACTTTGGGCTCTTCCATTCTTTTTTAAGACAACAAAGCTCCATATGCTCTTTTTTTGTTCTTGAATTACTAACTTCTGCATTGACTGCTTCTTTATTAAATTCTGGCCACCTGAGTCTGGTCAGCGCACCTTCAGCAGACAAGGGTTTCTCACAGTCTAACACTCGTAAAACGGGCAGTTCTGGACGTCTCCCTGGACTCTCATTGGCAGCAAAAAAAAAAAGACTCCTTTTCCTCTCATTTGACAATCACTTTCTGCTTGTGCTGGCACATCTCTAAAATGAAGTAAAATCAACTACAAAAGAGAGCTGTGGATCAGCAAAATCCACGTTTTGAGCTGTGTTTAGCCCCCTTTGACGATGTTGGCGCTGCCATCCAGTCGCTGGATTTAGCAGACTGAACACATTCACAAGCGTCCTGATCGCTGTCCAACCCTAATATGGGCTCCATAAAATGCCCCGCTGCCAGCCGAGCACACAACGTTCAACATCCCCATCAGGAGGACCCGAGAAACGCCGGGAATCACATGTTTTCACAGTCCCCTGACCTTGACGATTGAAAGTTATTTGTTTTAGGATAATTCTCAAGTGTATTAACAGACCCAGCATTTCGTGAGGCCGGTGGTATAAACTCAAGCTGTGTTTAGGTTTTAAACGGGCCCAGGCATTCCTGAATGACAGGGAAAGGCAAATAGCGTGGTCCAAGCTGCTGGCAGGCGAGACAGTTAAATAGAATATTGGATCTGCCCAAATATGGAAACTGCCATAAAACAATCACATCAACAGCAGGGCTCTTTCAGGACAAGCTTTTCTGTGGGCGTCCAAGTAAGGGGATTGAAATGGCATACATGCTTGCGCCGACACGAGCACACTCTCACAAACACACAAGGCGCTGAACAGTATCTCCATTTAAACAGGGGAGCAGAAAAGGGGAGGGGAAAAAAAAGACCATAATGCACCAGAGAGACAATTAGCTTCTGTATATAGAGCCAGAATGAAATATTTGCGTGTTTCTGCACATTAATTTTAATGCGATTGTGTGACTGTGCGTACAATGCAGTCAGCTGGATGTATGCATGCCAGTCTACTCGTTTGCTGACCAAACACATGCCACTTGTGTGTGCATCGTAGCTGGCACGCTTTTGTTTGAAACGCGCACACATTGGTTGGCACTTCTACTAGCACGAGTGTTTGCTATCCGCACTAAGAGGCAGAGAGATGTAATGCAGACACAGCCATTGGTAGGTTTGTGTGTAGGCCTGTCACGATAATAAATTTTGCTGGGCAATTAATTGTCTCTGATATTTTTGCAATAAATGATAATATTGTTTGAAATTTAACAATTGTTAAATTTTAGAAGAAATTATTTGTTCGAAGTGTAGTACCTTTTTTGGCCACCGGAAGCAGGATAAGACAGTTTGAACCAAAGGGTGGATAGCTGAGAAGCGTGTCTCTAAGAAAATGGGAGGGAGGACACTTGAAGTGACATGAGCTGACATGGTGGCTTGGCAGACGATCGGTGATTTGAGCTCTTTAGCATAGCATTTTTCACACGAAGCTTTTAATTAAAAAAAAAATCAGTAAATAAGTTTGCAGATTCTTTTTTCAGAGAAAAACAACTTTTTACACGAAGGCACGGGTTTCAACCACGAATTTTGGAGCTCAACAAGACGGACGTTTATTTCCGAGGTCGGCCTGTTAGCTTCACTTGTAGCTTAGCTTCTCAGCTTAGCCGCTTTTGATTATCCACAAACGCGATTTTGGACGGTTAAAACAGATTTAAAGAGAAAGGAGAAAGGGAGGGGTCAGTGAAGAGCACCAGAGTTGAGCAGTGTCTTCAGTAGAGAGAGAGAGAGACACAAAGAAACGATAAAGCCGGTAAATGAAAATGAGGTTGATAATTTTCATTCTTCATGCGATTAATTGATTTATTGTTTATCGCGACAGGCCTATTTGTGTGTATCGTCACGGGACACGCTCGTTGTCTTTAGCGGCTAGTGAAAACATCACGTTTCAGCCCTGGCACAACACGGCACAGTAAGAACCAGACAACCAGTCTTTGAAGAGGCGTGCCATAGTCGGGACTCAGGATCGGGTGTGTAGCTATGTAGTTGAAATCCTCCCAGATATGTGTTCCCCTTAGTGTGATGCGTACAACAATCAATGTGACCCAGGTGCTGATATGCTTTTGTGTTCTCCCACAAAGACATATTTACAAAAGTTACATATCTTTCACACTTTAACCGCACCCCACCACCACCACCGTGTGTTGATTGTGCGTACAAGTGTGTATGTAGGAGACTCAGGTGTGGATTAGCTGGCAGGGGCTCAGGGAACAAGCTCAGCACACAGCCACTCCTGAGGGGGCTGAGCTGGGTGAAGGGGGTTAATTAACACTGGATACACACCTGTACGTGGACAAACACACACGAAGGCACCTACACTCGACTGACTCGTCATGGGGGGGAGGGGGTTTCTTGTTTTTGTTCATCCCCAGCAGAGAGGTGGTGTAGATTTACACCAGCTATGTGTGAATGAGTGGGATTGGACAGCAGCACATATGCGAGGTAAATTGGAACGGGATGGTCAGAAGGACACAGAAGACAGGAGAAAAGAAGGACAGGAAGCAAAGGTCAACAAACAGAGAGCAAAGAAAGGCTGAATGCAAACAGGCGAAGACAAACAAGCAGAGGAACAAACCCTCGGAAACATGATTAAAGGAGACAAACCTGGAGGGTTGGTGATAACACAACGTGCCACAAAGTCTGCAGATACCAAAATAACAAGGACTTAACAAGAATAACAAAGACAGCTCCACTATGAACCTCACATTACAGCTTTGATTGGCTTCTCAAGATGACTGGGTAGACATTCAGCTAATTAATTATACCCATGTTTGAAAAGCACAAGTCTATTTACTGAACTTATTTGAGTAATTTGAGTCAAATACTGAAGGGAAGATGGCAACATCCTTTAAGAGTCAAAACCTGTTTCAAAAGAATAAAACATTAAGTCCTTTTCCTTTGCTGGTGAGTGACACTTCCTTTGACTATATTTTTCATTTGAAGTAATAGTTCACATCTTTTGAAGAGTAAATACATTACCTGCTGTAGATATCTCTGTAAATGCTCTTTGTGGAGTGGTGTGGACAGAACCACCTGCAACTCAATGTTGGAAGAGCTGCAGGTGGACCACAGGAAGAAGATTTACCCCCCCCCCCCCACCACCACCTCCAAGGGTATTAAGGTGGACACTGTGGACTGTTACAAGTACCTGTAGGTCCACCTAAACAATAAACTGGACTGGACAGCTAACACAAACACCCTCTACAAGAAAGGGCAGAGTCACCTTTTTCTTCTGAGGAGACTCAGGTCTTTTAACGTCTGCAGGACCATGCTGCAGATGTTTCACCACTTGGTGGTCTCCAGCGTCTTCTTCTACACTGTGGTGCGTTGGGGCAGCAGGGTGAAGAAAACTGATGTCAACAGACTCGATAAGCTCATCAAGAGAGCTGGCTCAGTTCTGGGAGTGGACCTGCCGTCTCTGACAGGGGTGTCTGAGCAGAGGGTGCTGAGGAAACTGCTCCAGATCCTAAACAACACGTCACACCCCATGAATGACACCCTGGACTCTTACCACAGCACCTTCAGTCGTAGACTGAGACCACCGAGGTGCTCCACAGAATGCCACAGGAAGTCCTTCAAACTTTTCAACACCTCCCCCTTTCTGCACATAGGATAATAAAATGTATCCAGTACTACAATAAACACTTTAATGTTTCTGTCTGCACCTGTTTAGAACTTAATTTTGGGTATTTTTATATTCTCTGTTTTTTTTATGTCTTGCGTGATTCCTTGTGTATGTTCCTTTGTACTGAAACTCTGGCACAACAATTTCCTGCAGGGTCAATAAAGCTCCATCTTATCTTATATTAAATGGCTTCGGTTTGGTGACTGAATTGATGAGCTAATGGCTAGTCTGAATGGAGCACAGACGAAATAAGGAGATCCACTACATCTTATAAGAACTCCCATCCCAACAGGAGTTCCGTATATGGCACATTACACGCACATCGACAAACAACAATGCATCAATCTATAGCTATGTCCCAGACAAGCAAAGGCCTTTAATAAACTTTGACCTTGATTTTTATCCTTGACATTGAAGTTGGGGTGATGAAAAGTATGCAACACACCGTGAAGTCATGACATTTATGTGTTTCAAGTTTCGTTAAATTATCTCCAGCAGATCAGAAATTATTGACCGGAAAAGCAAACACCTCGCTTTATTTTGATCTTGATTTGTGACCTTGAGCTTGAAGCTGAGTTTGTGTCTCCCTCTAGTGATGATGTTTATGTGTTTCAAGTTTCGTTAAATTGTCTCGAGCAGATCAGAAGTTATGGGCCGGACAAGAGAAAATTTACGGACTTACGGACGGAGACCATAAATATCCTCCTGAGAGGCGTATAATAGAAATGTCTCAGCGGTCCAAGCAAATACCATTTAAAATGCTGCTATATAAAACTTTACATCAACATACATTTCATAATACACAAACTACAGTGAAACCCTTGTACCCAAGTCTGCACCAGAAGTGCTACAGCTAGCTGATGCGCCACTGTTTGAGCTTGAAAAATAACCGAAGAATTCCACGAAAAGAACCATTTTTCCGCAAAACTAACAGCCGTGTTTAAGTTTATAAATAATCAAACCACCTAAGCCAC
>NC_056498.1:37449707-37453911 GCF_014905685.2 Nematolebias whitei
CGCTGCCTACCGCACTCATGTCAACAACTGCCAGCACTGACGTAGCACTAAGCTAGCGGGGCGCAATACAGATGCGCTAGCCAAAAATCTAAGAGGTAGCTCTCCGTTTCCCTCGTGCTGAGTTGTCTCCACCCCCAACCCCCCGCACTCGAAAACTATTGGTACAAACAGCGCGCAACACGGTTGTTTCTCCGTCTCCGCCACCCTAGTCAAAAAAAAATCACGGAAGATATGAGCACCCTGCCAAGGCAAGTAAACTAGGGGAAACACTGAAGTCTAAAGCACGTATTCGAAGCACCATCTCCAACAGGTAGAATATTAATGTTCAATACATGCAATACATACAGTATCATGTGCATTTAAGCTTATATTACTACCTGTGAAATACTTGCCAGTATTTACACTAACTCATCCTACTTGCATTGCTATATTCTACCATGTTGTTGTTTACTATTTTTCTTTTGGACCTTGTAAATATATTTATTTTGCACTTTTTGGTACTTTACTTTGTACCCTTATTGCATGCTTTAGTATTTCTTGTTTTTTCTTTTGAGTCGAATCGGTTCGTCTCATCCTAAACATTTCATTGCATTGTTGACCTTGTGTTAACCTGCATATGACAAATAAATTAACATTAAAATATGTCCCGCCTTTTAACAGGCGCTTAAAAATTTACTTTTGGAAAAAAACACTACAGTCATTTGTTTTGAATTTTAATACCTCTAAAATAAAATATCTGTCCACCGCTGCACGATTAACGTGTTTTATGTGGGATTTGTTGAGTGAAAGGCTTTTAAAGAGTTTGGCTTGAGCTGTAAAAACAGGACTGAAGCAGGAAGAAAAACCAAATGTACAAAAGTGACCCGTCACTCAAGTCTCAATCCAGCAGACGTATACTTTCAACAGAAACTGTTTTCTGTCTGTATTTCTCTAGTTGCGTGAACGTTTATGAAGCATTCACACTATTGAGATTATTTTTTACGTACGTTTTTCAGCGTCTTTCTTGTTCCACAATTTTTGTGCTATTTCAACAAATCGTAAATCAAAACATTCGGCTCGTTCAGGAGAAAGGTGCCATGACTGTTGGTATTGGTGCAACTTTAGCTTTTTAAATATTTATCCTTCTCTGCCGTTTTTGTTCTCGTAAAAAATGAACCGATCTCATTTTACATCCTTCACATCTTTAGATGTGTTTACAACCTGTTACTGCTCCTTTCACATTCTGTTCTGGTTCAGCTTCTTTCAGCTTCCTTGTGCAAATTTAAACTTTTGTTGAGCTACTTTCAGCTGTTTTTTCAGCTGTTTTGTGCTTCTTTCTGTTAACTACAACATTTTTGTGCTGCATCTAACTTCTTTCTCCTAATTTCAGTTCATTATGCTCCTTTCAGCTTATTTATAAAAGCTTCAGCCTTTTCTGCTATTTCAGCTACTATTTAGCTGTTTTATGCAAATTTTTGCTTTTTTAGCTAATTCCGTGTTTTTTTTGCACCCATTTCAACTTTTTCAATCCAATTCAGCAAAAATGTGCTCTCTCTACTTCCTTCTGGTAATTTTAAGCTGCTTCGTTCATTTTTTTAGCTACTTTTCAGCTGTTTTTTGGTGAAAATTTCTTATTTTTTCCAGATAATTTCCACTTCTTTGTGCTCATTTCTGCTTCTTTCAGCCTAATTGGGCAAACTTGTTTTTTTTTTTTCTGTTTTCTTATACTAATTTAAGCTTCTTGTGAGAGTACCACTGGCTGCAGCTCTCCTCTCCAAGATGACCACTAATTACCACCAGCTGTCGGCCATCTTACCTGATGAGATCCTGCACTGCAGAAGGCTGCAGTCAAGTGCTACTCTGCACCGGAGCATTAAGCCATCTATGGTATTTATGCCCCTGGCCAGTGGTTCTACAATGTTAGAAGATACTTACCTTGTTTTTGTACCGGCAGTTTTCCAGCCTCCTTGGGTCCTGTCCAGACCTGGTTCCCCTTTAGTCCTGTTCCTTCTTCCTCGTGCCTTGCCCTCCAGCCACTCGCCTGCCTCATCTGTCCTGCCTGGTCCTTCATCTCTGAAGCCGTTTGGATTCGGTTCTGTGTATCACTCTGCTCCTTCAACCAGACCCACCTGACCCTCTCCTTCCTCCTCAGGGCTCCAGCAGATCAACTGCAAATATTCAAGCACTAAATAATAAGCATTGTTCTTTTTCTACCCTATCTTGTCTCGTGTCCAGGTTTCGTACCAACTTGGGTTCCCTGAATCACAACACTTCTACCTTTTTTATCTTTTTTGCATTTGTTTTTTTTTAGCTAATTTCTGCTACTTTCAGCCTAATTCACTTTTCTCTGCTAATTTAAGCTTTTTGTGCTTCTTTGTGGGAGGGAAGTGGTGGCGCAGAGATTAGAGAAGGTGGGCCTGTGATTGAAAGATCGCCGGATCAACTCCCAGTACCAAGAACATCAAAATGTGGGCGGGATAGGTGAAGCACACACACCTGCCTCCACCCTCATAGGCTCTGGGCCCTTGAGCAAGGCCCTTATCTGCTCCCCGGGCACCCTGGATGGCAGCTCTCTGCTCCACTCAGAGGGCTGTGGTAGCTCGGTGGTCTGTGGTTGTGTCAGGAAAGGCATCCAGCATAAAATAATTGCCAAATCTTCGTGCGCTGTGGCGACCCCTGAAGAAGGGATCAGCCAAAAGAAGAAAAAAAATCATCCTTTCAAGTTATTTCTGCTACTTTCAGCTTTTTCTGCTATTTCAGCTACTATTTATCTGTTTTATGCTAATTTAATCTTTCAGTTAATTCCACATGTTTGGGCTCATTTCAGCTCTTTTTGCTTCCTTCAGGTAGTTTAAGCTTCTTTATGCCTTTTCAGCTACTTTTTGCTAATTTCAGCTTCTTTTTTTTTAGCGAATTTCCTCAATTTTATGCTTATTTAAACCTAATTCAGCAAATATGTGCTCTTTCTGCTTTCTTCTACTGACAGGTTTGTTCGTTCATTTCAGCTACATTTCAGCACGTTTGTTTTAGCTCATTTCAGCTGTTTTTCAGCCAGTTCTGCAATTCACACTGCATTTTGGCAGGAAATGCATTTTCTCTCGTTTCCTTCCCCCGCTGCGTTCAGAATGTTATTTATTCGCTCCAACACTTTGGTCAGAAGGTGCGTAAGCAGCAGTCTGTAACAGCCTATAGGTGTGGGGGCTATAAAAAGCAATTAGATGACATTTCTGTCTCGTGTGTAGGATCTGAGCATGAAGCAGGCTCACTCTGCAGAGCTGAGGCTCATAAATCCTGGCTGTGCGGCGCTCCTCCTGCTCCGTCATGACGCATTGTACCGAGGTGTTTATTTGTGCTTTATAACTTAACTGCACTCAAACAGCCGGCAAATTGGGCTTTATTTTTCTGATTTACTGCTTTGTTCTGCAGCCGGAACAGCCTCGCTCCAGTTTGTTTACCACCGTTGCTGCTTCGCTTCCAGTTACTTCAGCCTCCGTCTCTGCCCCTTTTACTTTCGTAAGTGTGCTGAAATTTGATATTTTATAGATATTTGTTCTCAAATAATCAGGATGAACTTCATAAAACATGTGTTTGTGAGACTAAACCAGCATGGACCTCCATTCTGGACCTCTCGGACTTATAAAGTGCGTCTGGCTGGTTTGTATTTGGTCTTTATTTTGCTCTATAGAGCCTTAGCAACAAAGCTTTGGGATCCAGATTTCGTTCTATCATACAACCAAAATAAGAAAAATACAAGCCTGCTTTATCTTCTAAACTAAAATGTGAATGTTTGTGAAACACTTTTCCTGACAAAATTAAAGTGACAGTGCCCTGTCTACACGGTTATTTTATATTTTTATTTTTAATGAACACTGTCTGCTGTGATTGCACCTCCAGTTCACACACAAATGGTGTTTTAGGACAGAAAAACACTTTTTTAAAACACTGTCCCGTGACAACAACAAACAAAAAGTTTGGAGTTTGGAGAGATTTTAGGCACACTGTTTGCTGCGCTGTTAATAACATCAATGTGTTTCTAAAGTCATTCTGTAATGTTTAAGCACTAACTCATTAACTACTCAGTATCGGCAAGTAATCAAACTGAAGTACTTGTACTCAGTTAAAAACAATAATCGGGACACACCTTTACAGTTTCCAGTTTGGTCTTGATAATGGATAAACATTTGATTTGTAAGTTTATTATGTAAAGTTCCATAATGTGTACAGG
>NC_056498.1:37454011-37455287 GCF_014905685.2 Nematolebias whitei
TTTTTAAATATTTATCCTTCTCTGCCGTTTTTGTTCTCGTAAAAAATGAACCGATCTCATTTTACATCCTTCACATCTTTAGATGTGTTTACAACCTGTTACTGCTCCTTTCACATTCTGTTCTGGTTCAGCTTCTTTCAGCTTCCTTGTGCAAATTTAAACTTTTGTTGAGCTACTTTCAGCTGTTTTTTCCAGCTGTTTTGTGCTTCTTTCTGTTAACTACAACATTTTTGTGCTGCTTCTAACTTCTTTCTCCTAATTTCAGTTTATTATGCTCCTTTCAGCTTATTTATAAAAGCTTCAGCCTTTTCTGCTATTTCAGCTACTATTTAGCTGTTTTATGCTAATTTTTGCTTTTTTAGCTAATTCCGTGTTTTTTTGCACTCATTTCAACTTTTTCAATCCAATTCAGCAAAAATGTCTCTCTCCACTTCCTTCTGGTAATTTTAAGCTGCTTCGTTCATTTTTTAGCTACTTTTCAGCTGTTTTTTGGTGAAAATTTCTGATTTTTTTCCAGATAATTTCCACTTCTTTGTGCTCATTTCTGCTTCTTTCAGCCTAATTGGGCAAACTTTTTTTTTTTTTTTCTGTTTTCTTATACTAATTTAAGCTTCTTGTGAGAGTACCACTGGCTGCAGCTCTCCTCTCCAAGATGACCACTAATTACCACCAGCTGTCGGCCATCTTACCTGATGAGATCCTGCACTACAGAAGGCTGCAGTCAAGTGCTACTCTGCACCGGAGCATTAAGCCATCTATGGTATTTATGCCCCTGGCCAGTGGTTCTACAATGTTAGAAGATACTTACCTTGTTTTTGTACCGGCAGTTATCCAGCCTCCTTGGGTCCTGTCCAGACCTGGTTCCCCTTTAGTCCTGTTCCTTCTTCCTCGTGCCTTGCCCTCCATCCACTCGCCTGCCTCATCTGTCCTGCCTGGTCCTTCATCTCTGAAGCCGTTTGGATTTGGTTCTGTGTATCACTCTGCTCCTTCAACCAGACCCACCTGACCCTCTCCTTCCTCCTCAGGGCTCCAGCAGATCAACTGTAAATATTCAAGCACTAAATAATAAGCATTGTTCTTTTTCTACCCTATCTTGTCTCGTGTCCAGGTCTCGTACCAACTTGGGTTCCCTGAATCACAACACTTCTACCTTTTTTTTATCTTTTTTGCATTTGTTTTTTTTAGTTAATTTCTGCTACTTTCAGCCTAATTCACTTTTCTCTGCTAACTTAAGCTTTTTGTGCTTCTTTGTGGGAGGGAAGTGGTGGCGCAGAGA
>NC_056498.1:37455387-37469771 GCF_014905685.2 Nematolebias whitei
TCTCTGCTCCACACAGAGGGTTATGGTAGCTCGGTGGTCTGTGGTTGTGTCAAGAAGGGCATCCGGCATAAAAACAATTGCCAAGTCTTTGTGCGAGTTAGATCGCTGTGGTGACCCCTGAAGAAGGGAGCAGCCGAAAGAAGAAAATTATTATTATTATTATTATTGCTGTAAACTTCATTGCAAATCAAAATAATAGTTTTTTTTTATTACCTTCTGGAAAAATAAGGTTTGTCAATATTTGTAAGATTTGTTAAATAAAATGATAAAAGTCATTCAAATTTAGCGACTCCAAGTTGAGGCTGCTGTTAGCTAGCTAGCCTACTAGCATGCTAGCATTAGCATGGATGTTAAATGTGATTATAACCTTCAACATTGTTATTCTCAACTTGCACCTCAGGTCTGATGCTGGTTAAAAAAAGTACTTAACATTTGGAGAGGCTGCTTGAATGAAGAACTTTGTTCTTTAACGGAACCTTTCAAGGAACATTTTAATCAGATATTCTTCAAGTGTGTATGAATTAATTATTACGATGATTATCGCTCTTTAAATCAGTGGATTTAGAGTGAAGGGGCTCAGTAGACCATGTCTAATGCTGCTTCAGAGGAATTTCCAGTCTGGTACAGTTCTAAGGGCAGCTTTGAATAATGATCGGATTTAAAGATGAATTTGTAATAACCAGCTATTAGATGCTACATTATTGGCCATAAAAAGGCAGCAGCTGAGCCTTGCTCTCTACCTTTGTTTTTGGTTATATTAGATCATTAAAAAAAGATGGATTGAATTCCGTTCCATCCACTGACGCCAAACTAATCGTCTGAGTCTGTAAAGGTCAGTAAATGAAGAATTGATCAGTGGTCGTTACCAGTAGAGAGAATAAGGGAGAGCCTGAGTGATGGACATGCATTACCAGGAACAATCATAGGAAGCAGAAATATTGGCTCTGGATAAACTTTTCTTCACACTGACTGAGGTCAAAGCCATACCTCGAGGTCAGGACAACAAAATGGAGGCGAGTCAGGCTCACCGTCTCATGCAGGAGAGCAGAGATAAAGAGAAGGAAGCACAGTGAGGTGAAGAATAGACAGATAGCAGCAGACAGTCAGTGGGGAAATTACTGCAGAGCGAGAGACGGCGGACAGCACGGGGAGAACGGCAAAATGTCAATTCAACACGTTAAACACACAGAGAGGAAGGGGAGGGCGGGGGAAGAGCGGGAGATCAGTGTTTGTATCTAAGGGTGTGCAGGTATACATGCAAATGTTGGGAGGGTGTGAACGGTGATGTGGTTTTAAACTGGTTGCAGTTTGCTTTAAAAGGTGGAAACCAAGGAAGTGCCAGATTTGGAAGCAAGAATAAAAAATGAAAATTCAACAACTATCAAAGTCTTCAGAGCTTAAATTAGTAATTTCTTATGTCTGGTAAGATCTTTTTTGTCCCCCCCATCTTGGTAGAAGGATTTAACATGGACAAACCATCTATCCATATTGTGAGGTAGTGACTTCAATTTTGGAAGCATAAGAAATCTCCCTATCAAGAATAGGGTTGCAATGTCAAAATCCAAGATGGCTGCTACTATAAATGTGCAGCCATCTTTTGAGCTGGATAATTTGAAAAATATTCAACAGTCTGAACTCCATTTTGGTGTGTAGCTTTGTCTAGGGGTAAGAAAGATCACCACCAAAAATTAAGGTTCCACGTTAGATTGCATAGTTTCCTAAAATTATTGGGGTGACTGAAAAATAACCTATGGTAGCCACGGCCACCATTGGCTACCCTCTGGCCCTGCCATTATGGCTGGGGGGTGGATAAAATTGGTCCCGCTGCTCACCAGGATCATCACTCTGTGCTGCCAAACCAAACCAAAATAAATAAAAAAAAACTGTTTTTCTACACAGAATAACTCCTACCCACTTGAATATCCATTCATCCATTCCTTTACCCGCTTCTTTCCTTTTCGGGTCATGGGGGTCACAAGTGCCCATATCCAGTAGTCACTGTGCAGGAGGGGGACACTCTGGATGGGTTGCAAGTCCATCACAGGGACACAGCGACAAACGAGACAAACAACCATTCACTCTCTGACTCACACCTAGGGACAGTTTAGAGTTACCAATCAGCCTAACATGCATGTTTTTGGTCTGTTGGAGGAAACTGGAGTACCCGGAGAAAACCTGCACATGCACGGAGAGAACATGCAAAATCCACCCAGAAAAGCCCCAGGCAGTGGTTTTAACCGGCATCCTTCTCGCTGAGAGGCAACAGCTCAACTGAGCCACCGTGCCGCCCCCACTTTTTATTTGCATCAAAAACATTCAGGTTTACTTTCACTCTGTTCAATTCCAGCCCAGAGAAACGCTCATCTCGAAAACTACAAAAAAAAAAGTTCGTAAGCTCAGTCATCCAGGTAGAAAACATTTGATATACATGATGATTGATTGTTTTGGGCAGATGGGTATTTTTGCATGTGTTAAAAGCCGGTTTCTGAGATTCCAACAGGAGGTTGGCTTGAAACACAGCAATGAAGGCTCCTTATGGGACAGATCTGGTTGGTAGGCCGCAGACTGATGAAGTCTTCCTGATGGAAGACGAAACGTTTCTCCCTTAAAGAAACTGGTCCAGATGACGATTTAACCTTTTTTGTTGAAAACTTCAAACATTTACTATTCAAATCCTTCAGTGACATCGGTGCACCGCTTGAACACTTCAACTTTATAACACATCAAACATAATAATGACAAATTTCACCAAACTAGTTAATTCTTGAGGTCACTAGAAGACAAATGTGGATGACAATGGACAAATAGAAAGAATGAATTAATGAAACCTTAAGAATGTACAACTACAACTGCTTAACGTTTGGTTAATCTAGTTCAAGGTGAGCACCAAAGCCAACTTATTAAAAAAAAAACGCAAGTCTATAATTTACTCAATTTTACAGCAAAATTTGTGTGTGGTTGTAGCTGAGAGTCATTCACAGCATGTATTTTAATACCATTTACTGGACAAAATACCTAAAACAGTGTTCTTGGGCCAGTCACCTTGGCAGTGCGCTCATCTCTTCTGTGATCTTTGTCAACAGGGACGGAGACACGTGTTCTGCGTTGTTTGTGCTGACGATTGTTGACGGTGGTGGAGGGGTTGTTGGAAACAGCTCAGCGTGAGGGAAACCGAGTGCTACCTCTGTAGCTTTTCAGCTAGCACGTCTGTACTGCGCTCCGCTAGCTTAGCGCTATGACTGTGTCATCAGTTGTCAAAGGGGAAAGGGGCCAGTTCGGTAGGCAGAGCGCTAGGTTCTGTTGACAACGCGGGGCACCCTCCTTGGATTATGGTAGGGTAAACACATCTGTGTGAATTGTTGGGAGTCAACCATGTTTGTTACCAGACTATCTCATGGACCACTGGACACATTTTAATGAAACCATCAGAAAGCACATTTACAACTGATTTACATTTAAAGCTGACACTAATGAACTTTTAATATTTTCTAATTCTAGGGGGATGCTGCAGCATAAGAACATTTTAATTCAAACTTTCAATATTAAAGATGGTAGGTGATAGGGGGACGAGATGGGGTAGAGGTAGGGCAGCCGACCCAGGACCCAAAAGTCCCAGGCTCGATCCCCAGCCATTCCCACATGCCGTAGTGTCCAGGAGCAAGTCACCTAATCCCTATTTACTCCCCGGGCGCTTACAAAGCTACCCACTGCTCCACCTGGGTGCATCCCAGGTGTGATGGGTTAAATGCAAAGAGCCAATTTCACCATTGTATGAGAACATACAATGATGACAACGCATAGCACTTTATGCATTATTTTTTAGGACTTATAGGCCTTTAAATTGTTTATTTATTTATTTATGACTAAAAAAGAGGAAATGTGTGAGTGATAAAGTACTGAGTGTGGTGACTTCTCCATATGGGACACGTGTCATCATTTAATATTAATTTGACAGATTTGTCTCGTTAACTGCCGCACAGATCTGCACCGACGTGTCTGTAAACGCACACACGCCGCCCTGCTGCAGCCGTTCAAAGGAGATGCATGTTTAAATTAGCAGGGCTCGTAATGTGAAGCATATGCTAAAACATATACACACACAGATGCACAGAAATCCAGTCACAAACACACATGCTGTAGAACGGGAGCTTCAGGCACGTCAAATGACAACGTCAAGAGCGTCCAATTACTACTGCGACTGATCTCCTGTTTCCCCCTGCTTCCGTCACGCAGACATGTCTCCCGGTGCTGCCATATGTCCAGAGGTGCTGAATGCATAATGAAAATCCACATATAGGCTGCCTCTCCAGACAAATACACCCACTTATTCACACTTGCACAGACAGTTGGGAAACCCCCACTCCATCATTCTGAGACTTATTCGAATGAAGGCACCTCTCTTGGGCCCGGCCACTTCCAAGCAATAAGAAAATTCCCTTCTTCTTCTCTTGACCATTTCTACCACTTTGTAACAGCAGTATTTCCCTCTTTTCAGCAAGTTTTAGTTTGAAAATTTTAGTTTAAAAACAAGCGTGAAAATTGTTTGCTTACGGATGACACGCTGGCTTTACATCGTAACATCGAAATCAGAATCAGATCTGGTCAGCTCTGATTGGTCAACACTGATTGGTCAAATCTGGTCAACAATGATTGGTCAAATCTGGTCAACAATGATTGGTCAAATCTGGTCAACACTGATTGGTCAAATCTGGTCAACAATGATTGGTCAACACTGATTGGTCAAATCTGGTCAACACTGATTGGTCAAATCTGGTCAACACTGATTGGTCAAATCTGGTCAACACTGATTGGTCAAATCTGGTCAACACTGATTGGTCAAATCAGGTCAACTCTGATTGGTCTGTCCTGATTGGTCAACTCTGTCTGGTCAGATATTTATGCAAAAAACAAAAGGTGTGTTCGTTCAGATGACATGATGTTCGGTGCATATTATTGGTTCAGGAGAAACCAAAGCTCAAACCAGTTGGTCAAAAAAGGTGTCAATCAAAATGGCCTATATTGCCAGTTTGACACTGTGATATTTAAATTTGTAACCCTTAGCAAACTCTACGAGCCTCTGAATCCAAATTTATGTCAGAAGGGCCTGTGGGTGGCCACCACCAGTCTGAAAGGAAACTGTTAAACTTAAACTGTAAAACTGTTAAACAGTAATCAAAAGTTAAAAAGTGAAGATGTAACACAATCTGCTGGTTTCCTTAGACAATTTTTCCACATTATGTGTTTCAACACCTATTGGGTAACTCCTACATTGTGTAATCATTGTGAATGTATAATTTTCTAATTGGGATAAACTGAAAAATTTGGTTAAACCTAGATCAAATTTGAACTAAATTGGATTTATGACTTGGACTGTATAAATAAATTGAATTAGCTTTAACTACAATTTAATAACGTGTGTAACGGTTTATAAAGTGTGTCTAAGGCTGATTGTGAGAAACAGCCTTAGCTGTGTATTACCGTCAGCCTTAGCCTGAGGTATATCAATAATTTAAAAAAATCATGTTAAAGTCAAAGTGATAGTTTTCTAAAGCTCATGCAACTCTTGAACACAATTTAGGCGACATTTCTCACTCCAACCTGAAGCATGATCAAGTACTCGATCTGTTACTACCCCACACCCCTCACCTCCACTTGCTCTATGTTGTTCCTTACTGATCCAAATCTGCCAATCTGATCAAGTCTATCCAACCATTAAAACTAAATAAAAATCTGCGTTCCAGTGCTTCTTGATTCTTTGGTTCATATTTAGTAAGAGTCATGTGTCAGCCATCATTACTTGGGTTAAAAACAGTAGGCAGGGGCACTTTAAGAATATGATGCCACCATGTTCCAAGTTTAAATGTTCCTTAGATACTCTGGAGTTAATTTAATTTAATTCTTTTCTAGAAGCTCTGAAATGCATCATACCTTGATCCAGAATCAGGACATGTGCATTGACCCTCCCTGACAAACATGCGATGTGTGATATAAGTGTAGGGATTCAGCCTTTTCCACCAGCGCCAATGAACAGCAGCTCTGGGTGATCTCCTTGATGAGCTGCAGGGATATAAAGGACTGCAGGAGAGCTTCTTTACTTGTTGGAGCATTGCATAAATCTTTTTTCATTCAACTTTTATTTATACAGGTTAATCCCATTGATCCTCGGGGACTCATTTACAAGAGAGATTCTTGGTAGATGCTTGCAGCTATCTCTTGGTATTGATAAAGAGAAATTTATACTTGCCTTGTTTTCTCCTCGTGCTCCTGGTGTCTTAACTCCTGAATTCTACCCTGGATCCCTCATCTATCTCCTCATTCCCACAAGGGAACCATACCTACCTTCAGCTGCTCGGCAGCCTTTCCACCATTAGTCCGACTTACCTCTGCCTGGAACCATTACCCTCTTCTCAAAATGTTGAGGTCTCCTCTTCCAGTAAGAGTTCTCCCACCACAGATTCATAATCAACACAGCTATTTCCCTGGACTCGCCTTACCTTCCTCCCTCCTCAGATGTTCTAGGTCCCCCTGTAAATAGCGTCATTAATACTTTTCACCGTAAATAAATCACTGTAAAGCGTAGCTGTGTTGAGTCCGTTTTCCTCCAGTCTGGTCTTACCCTTACCTCCTAATCATGACAATAAGAAAAGATGACCATTAACTGGTTGCACTACAGTCCAATCATGGGTTACTTTACCTGCCAGAATCGGCTAACTGAGATGAACCAAAGATTTGTGGCATCAAGATGTGTCTAAATAGGATTTTGACTTATGCAAAAGTACTTAGCTGAGGTGTCAAATCAAATTAGGACGCTTCCCGGACATCTCCCTCTGGAGGTTTTCAAACATGTTCCACTGAAAGGAGACCCTGAGGCAGACCTAGAACATACTGGCAGGATTATAGCTCCTTTCTGGACTTGAGGACACCTTGGGATCCCTCAGTAATAACTAAAGAGTGTCACAAGGGAGATGGATGTCAGGATTCCCCCCTGGACCTGTCTGTTGGAAGGAATTTTGTCTCCATGAAATGGATGTTTGTGTTTTATCTTATCTACAGTACTGAAGCTCTGTCATAAACAGAGCTTGATGAGTGAAAAAGCAAAAGTCTGAATAAAACCTCAAAACAGAAGACATAAAAGCATAAAAGGCATAGACGTACTTTGTAAATGTTTGTTTCGAATCATGTGTGGCCAGTTTCCTGCCACATACAAACACCCAACCTGACATTTTGTGTTCTTTTTGTTCCTAATCAAAATATTGGACTGTCCATTTTATTTTTTTGCGTGGGTTTTAAAGTTGACGCAGACCAACTCCCAAGCTAGAAGCTGCTGTGGTTTTGTTGAATATTAATAAGCTGCTGGTGAGCATTGTTATGGACCTGAGTTCAGGAGAAAAATATGAACATATGGAGAGTGGAAAATATGCCACAGACTGGAGAATAAAGTGGACTTAATAGCGGCGGCCAGAGGTGTCATTTGAGACACGCAAAACCCTCCCACCCCTCCTCCGTACTTCACACACACACGTCTGGACACACATGAAGAAATGTGTTGGCTCATTCGCGCACCAACATTTAGTCTGGCCTCATTTCAGCTGCTCGCCACTCTCTCTCCCTTAACTCAGTCTTTCTCCAACACACACACTGCAACTCTCTTCTCTGGCCAGGCAGTCGAAGCAGGGTCAGAGGTCAACTCGGTAATGGAGTCACTCCCACCTGGCGGTGTCAGGTAATACACAGAGGGGGAGGCGTGTGATTGCATGCATGTCTGTGTGGGGTGGCTAAAATGGGGCCGAGCTGAATGACCTAAATTGTGGCGGCAACCTTGAAGAGCTCAGGTGGTACATGATGAAAATTACCAGAAAAAGGAGCTATATGGAGAGGGAGTACGAGACGAAGACGAAGTGGGGAGAGAGGGTGAGGCAGACACGGAACACCATGGTAATGCGTGTCCTTAAACTGATTTCAGTTGTTTTCAGAACAAGGTGTGGTTCTCTCATCTCGGCATGGCACCGCTGCTGATTGAAGGCTGGTAAAGGTCTGCACCCATGTGTCCACACTTCTGGGACTGTTTGAGAGAAACGCTCCGATTCGTCGCTGCACAAACGCATACATTATGGGCGCTGTACTTGCTTTCTTACCTGCAGGTAATCACGTATTTCTGAAAGCGTATTCTGCTCCACTTCAGTGTGAGTGCTTGCAGGGAGCCATGAGAGCCGGAGCTGCTGGCCATTTCTTAACGCCTCTGATTAGTAATCAGTCAGCATTGTGCCTGAATGCAGATTGTTAACAGGGCTGATGGACCTCATCAGAGCCACAATCCAACCATTATTTGGCCTAGTAAATTTCTGCTCGAGTATATTTAAATGCATTCAGGCAGGAGGTCACATGATTGGGCGATGAACACAAACCACCGTGACACCGGTTGCACATCCAGTGATCCGTGCTGCCATCTAAGATCTGAAATCAGATGTAACTGAATCAATAAATATTAAATTTTCTTGAATATGTTGGAAACCATGTCAAGTCTAGTTGTGATAACTTTGCACGTTAATGTGACTACCATCCGTTTCTGTATTCCAGATTAGGGAAAACAAATCCCATTGAAACTATCTTTTCAGTTACTAAAAAAGAAATTTGAATTAAAAATGTTTTTATAACCTTTGCATTCTTTACTAATGTTAAAGGGATCTCTGACTACATGCACATATTGGCCTTGATGTCTACTAAAAGTTGTTTGTGACAATTGAAAAGTTCTAATTATTTTTTTTTTTTAAAGTTTATTAAATTTTTCACATGGGGACATCACCATTATTTTATTGGCACAATGCATTCTGGGGCAGTAACGTACACAGTGTGTAATGGAGACCAAAGCACAAAGAGTGCCTAAAGTTATATTTTATATAAGTCCTTATGCACAACATGTGGATCGAAACAATCAAAGGCTAACACCATATGCTCTGCAGCTAATGTCAAATATAGTAGCTCTGGATCTAACACCATGCATATATGCCGTATTTTCCGCCGTACACGTCACACCGCCCTATAAGTCGCATCAGTTCAAATATGTCTACAAAAATGGAAAACTCCATAAATATGTGGCTTCACCATATATGTCGCATCTATTATGTGTCACCGCTGACGCGTCACGTTTGTTACGCGTCAGCGCTGATAACCCGAAAATGTGGGCTGGTGTTGTACTAAAAGTCAATGGGCTCTGTGTGAGCGTGCACGGGAGGACTTTAACAAGAAATTAACAAGATTAACACTTAAAAACAATTATTTGTTTGCTAGAAATTATAGTAAATGTGTGACTCAGTTTAACTTTTGCTTAATAAATGCACTTTGATGGTCAAATCAGCTGCATTTCATAACACGATTCGCAGAAGCGGTGGGCACGCGCAGAAGGATGAGCCTCTTCGAATTTAACAAGATAAACACCTACAAACAATTATTTGTTTGCTCGACTTTATAGTAAACGTGCATCTCAGTCTAACGTTTGCTTAATAAAAGGACTTTAACAATTAAATGAGCTGTATTTCAAAAGGATTCGGTGCCTTGGTGCTCCAGGAGCGCAAAGAGGGAGGAAAGAAAAATGAGGAACGCTGCTCGTTTCTTTGAAATTTCACAAGAAAAGCACCTAAAACAATTATATGTTCGATCAAAATTATAGCTAAGGTGTGTCTCAGTTGAACTTTTACTTAATAAATGCACTTTAATGGTCAAATTAGCTGCATTTCGCCGAGGCGGTGCAACTGGTTTGACGGTTGCTCCAAGCAGCGAGCACGAAGGTGGGGGAATACGGCAAGCCGATTGCGTCATCAATAGCTGGTGCAGATTCTCAGTCATCCAGGACACGGCAAATTCAAAAAAGTTCAAGACAAAAACAATAAAGTATAAAGTATGATAAAGTCCAGCTGTTTTTGTCTTGAACTTTTTTGATTTTGTCATTATAGCTACTTTTATGCATTACATGATACAATGGCATGCCTTACTACTACTACTCTGCTAACATCTAGTGGCTGAAAATGGTACTGTTCCATTTTTTTCCTGTCAGAATGAATGAGATATTTCTCCATTCTCCTCTCTGTCCATGTTCTCCAGTTCAAATTAAAGGGCTGAATGTCAGATAATGTCCCAAATTAACATTCAAGCTGAACAGAGCTTGCACCGCAGCAACCTGTCTAGGTCATTTACCCAGAGTGCAATGCAGTGTAAATAAAAACGTGACATCTACGTGTCATTACGCTTTAAGAAATTATAAAAACTAAACTGCGTACAGTATTTTTACAGTTTTGTTTGAATAGCTGAAGTAACTGTTTATCAAATAAGTTCTATTGTTCCAACTCGTCGGAGATTCTCTTAAAGTTTTTAGTTTGACTCTGCTTTGAAAACTGTAATAACATGTTTCGTTATTAAAATGTTCATTACAAAATGTTTTGCCAAATCCACTCTGTCCGTTTATTTTTTGTTTTGTTTTTTAACCTTCAGTTCTACCAACATTTGTCTGGTCTAAGTTTTGGTCTGACGTTTGAACATTTTTCACACATGAAAGTCCTACAGTTTAATTAATGAACGGGTCCGAACGTTGGAGTTATTATTCGTCAGTCCGACTCGCTCTGAATGACGGATGTGTGCGAGCTTGATTCATAGCACAGCAGGTAGCTGGGTGAGTGACTGAGAGAAAGTTTATGAAGATGACCTTATGAGGAACCCTTTGAACCGTTTTCACACAAACCATTCATGAATTTACATGACTGTCTACCCTTAGATGATGTATTGTATGTAGCTACATTTGGTATGATGGTCACACTCACGGAGCTTCTTAATATTTATGTCTACATAAAGCAATAAAGCAGATATGCTAAAGTTTGGTTCTGAGAAGCTATTTTTTCATATTTGAAATGATTAAACTTTAATTCCTTTAGGATTACCTTATTTATATATATTTTTTTGTTTGTTTTTTGTATCAGTTTTTGTTGTTTTCATTCTGAATTATGGTAAAGATTGTGGGAACTTATGAGATTGATTGAGGGTGTAGGACCAGCATGAACCAGACTAGGTTTATGGGTTTCACCTGGCCATAAGAAGTGAAAATGTTTGTTTGTTTGTTGATGAACTACTTGTATTAAATTATTGAAAGACTGAATGGACTTTTTTTTTTGCCTGTGTTAAAAACAGCCCCATTACAAAAGAGGCCTTTGGTCTTTCATAATTTGAGTTTAAAAGGAATCTCCAATACAGTTTGTGATCAATTGAGATATTACATTTTGTAGATAGATATCCATCCATCATTTATCTTCCACTTGTTCTGTTTTTCATTCAACCTTTATTTAGACAGGTAAATCCCATTGAGCCTCGAGGACTCCTGTACAAGAGAGACTCTTTAGTGGGGTCGTGGAGGGCAGCAGCTAGAGCAGGGAGGTCCAGACATCTCCTTCCACAGCCACCTCCTCCAGCTCTCCTGGGAGGACTCCAAGGCGTTCCCAGGCCAACTGAGAGACGTAATCTCTCCAGCATGTCCTGGGTCTTCCCCGGGGTCTCCTCCCAGTAAGACATGCCCAAAGCAGCCCAGGAAGCATCGTTACCAGATGCCTGAACCACCTCAACTGGCTCCTTTTGATGTGGAGGAGCAGCGGTTCTACTCAGAGTCTCTCCTGGATAAATGAACTTCTCACCCTTTCTCTAAGGGAGAGTCCAGCTACCCTGCAGAGGAAACATTTCCACCGCCTGTATCCACGATCTCATTCTTTCGGGCTCTACAGAGTTCACGGCCATAGGTGAGCTTTGCCTTACAGCTCAGCTCCCTCTTCACCACAACAGACCGGCACAGAGTCCACAATACCGCAGATGCTGCACCAATCCGTCTGTCAACCTCACGCTCCAGTCTTCCCCCACTCATGAACAAAACTCTAAGATACTTGAAGTCCTCCACTTGAGGAAGAACCTCACCCTCGATCCAAAGAGAACAATCCACCCTTTTCCGACTGAGGGCCATGGCCTCATGGTTTTGTAGATTATGTAATGACCTCAGTTTGGAGAAAGAGAGTATATGTATGACTGGATTTCAAAACTAACAGCTAATCAAAGTGAGGAGACCCATGCAAAAAGTTACCGTCTTAAAATAACTCCAATCTCAACAAGAGTACCGTATACAGCGCATCATACGCCCGTCAACAACTATTGCACAGCAATCTACAACAAGGGCCCAAACAAGCAAATGGCTTGTACCACATTTGACTGATGTGCGACTTTGATCTTAAAGCTGGGGTATTAAAAAGTGTATTCTGTCTAGTGATGATGCATACAAGTTTAATCAAATTATCTTGAGCGGATCAGAAGTTAGAGCTAAGAAAAGAGAAAGTTTACAGATGTACGTAGACGATACCATAATACGTCCTGCCTTTGACGGGAATTAAAGTGCGTTGCGGTTAATGTAAACTCTATTTTATAAACTTTATGTCAGTTTGCCATTACAGACTTTATGGTTATTTTAAACCCCAATATTAGCAACAGTTAGCTAGATAGCTTAATCTCTTCTTGTACAACCTTGGGGACCTTCGTACACAAAATTGGCAATATTTATACATGAATACCCATGTATTCTGAAACCGACCGCAGTGCAAGGGTTTATAAATTAGTTTTTGAATGAACTGCTACACAGCTTTTCAGGTGGGAGTCGTTTTAAGATGGCAGCAAAGACCCCTTCCCCCGATTGTGGCTTAGCTTGAATTAGCCATTAGCTCGTCTATTTGATCAGAATTCACCTGAAGTTGTTTAAAAAGCTAAAATACATAGGGAAATTAAAATTTAAGCTTTCCTATTTACTTATTTAATTAAAGATATATATACGTTTTTTGGTGAGCGGGACGTTCAGTTGTTTTTTTTCTGTCATTCTTTATTCCCCTCCCCCACCTGTGCCTGTGTAGATATGATGGTAGCGAATCATCGGGGGATTTCTGTGCGTTAACCACTGATAGCTCCATAACAAACACACTTCATTAAACCCCAGACTCATTCATCAGCCGCCTGCTTACGTCCTCTATAAGAGCTTGGTTTAGACCCGAACCAATTATTTACGACCAACGTGTGTGGCTTCCCCCCTGCCTCAAATGGATTGTTTATTTGGAATTCTGAGCAGACGCATCTTTGATAAATGCACAAATTTGAAGGAAAGAATTACTTTCTGACACAAAGACGTCACGCTACAAACCTGAGTGTGACTTGGCAAACCTTATACGATATACTGGGGAGTGCACAAAAAAATAAATGCACCGTTTTAAAATGTCTGCTTTGTTTTACGTGAAGTTGACTAATAAATCGGTTTATAAGCTGTTGTTAGCCAGGATGCTGCGTTTCTCCGTTTTTAATATTTTCTATGGTTGTGTTTACTGTGGGTATGTCCAGAAGTGGTTCATATGTTTATTAGACAAATGTTTAAAGTCTAAAAGTAATTCCAGTCAGCTCACTGGAACAAACCCATGCAGAAACTTGCACTAAATGTAAAAATGAAGTGTCTTTAGAGAACAGAGGAACTTTTCCATGAATAATAAAGTAGGTGGTCGGATCATTGACGAAAGGACCGAGATCGACATTGATGCCTCACAAAGAGCTCAAAGATAAAATGGGACGTTCTACACATTGAATTTTACTCAAATCGTATACGGCTTCACTTCTTTACAGAACATTTTGTACACAACGTGGTTCAGAAAAATTATTTTTCCTTTGTAACAATGATTGTTTTTTGCTTCCCGTCTCAAAATTGTCAATAAAAAACATTTTCAGTTAAAAAAAAACAAAAAAAACCAGTATGTATACACATATATTTTGGAAGGTCGCGGATGGGCAAGGCCACACCTGCATCCTCCCTCGTTTGCCCCACTCTGGGCCCTTGAGCGCCCCACAAACCAGCTCTCTGTTCCACATAAAGGCAGCTCGGTGATCTGTGGTTGCATCAGGAAGGGCATCTGGTGTATAAACAATTGCCAAGTTTTTGTGCAAGTTACCGTATTTTTTGCCGTATAGGTCGCACCTTTTTGCATAAATTTGAAAGTCCTGCGACTTATACACCAAAGTGACTAATATGTTTTTCCCCATATTTTTAACTGAGATCTGACAATTTCATTCATTCTGACATGGAAAATATTGAACACAACCATTTTCAGCTGCTAGAGGGCCCTCGAGCAATATGGCAAGCCAAGTGTCTCATTAATAGGTAAAAGTGGCTATTAATGAGACAATTGGCCTGCCATAGAGCGCCAAGTGTCTCAATAGGTAAAAGTGGCTATTAATGAGGCAATTGGCCTGCCATAGAAAGCCAAGTGTCTCATTATTAGGTAAAAATGGCTATTAATGAGACAATTGGCCTGCCATAGCAAGCCAAGTGTCTC
>NC_056498.1:37469781-37475572 GCF_014905685.2 Nematolebias whitei
TAATGAGACAATTGGCCTGCCATAGCAAGCCAAGTGTCTCATTAATAAGTAAAAGTGGCTATTAATGAGACAATTGGCCTGCCATAGAAAGCCAAGTGTCTCATTAATAGGTAAAAGTGGCTATTAATGAGACAATTGGCCTGCCATAGAGCCACCTTCATCTTGCTCCGGAACTCCTGGAGCAAACGTCAAATCAGCTGCATTTTGATGCGTCGCCCAGGAGAAAAGCAGCTTGACCATTAAAGTGCATTTTTTAAGGAAAAGTTCAACTGAAACACACCTTTACTATAATGTCGAGCAAACAAATAATTGTTTTTAAATGTTAATCTTGTTAAATTCTTGTTTAAGTCCTCCCGTGTATGCTCCTGCGGCCGCCAATTGGCAGCCAATCGATTTTTGGCACAACACCGGCCCACGTTTCCGGGTGGTCAGCGGTGACACATAATAGATGCAACTTATATGGCAGTGCGATGTGTACAGCGGAAAGTACGGTAGTTCGCTGAGGCGACCTCTAAGCAGCTAAAAGAAAACATAAATAAAAAAATGTTCATTCAAATCATTTTGTGTTTTAACCACGTTTAGTTGTCTGTTTTGAGGCTCGTCTTTACACCATACATTTTTTTTTACTTCGAAACAGCCCAAATAATGAGTTTAACTTCAGCTAAACCAAATTTTATGTTAAATATCACATCAAATTTATAAAAACAATTTCTGAATATGAAACAAGTCAGATCAGAAATAAAAAAAACACAGGATTACTAAGAAATTAGACTGAGGAACAGCTTCTACCCTGAGGCTGTTAGACTCATGAATCTCTAACTAGAATAATCACTGTGAAAAATCACATCTTGCTGCTGATCTGTTTCATGTTGCTGCTGATCTGTTTCAATGTTGATGTGTTCATGCGTGCACATCTGCTCACAGACTCATGTTCATGTTTGTGCTGATGTTCAATGTTTTATGTTATGAGTGCTTAGTGTATATTTAGTTGATGTTTTTCTTAGTTCATATCTTAGATGTTATTACTGTTTTTCTTATACATTTTATTGTTGGATGTAACTGGGACCCCATGTACATAATTTCGCTCCACCACATGTACCACATGAGGTGCGAATGACAATAAAGAAACTCTGACTCTGATTATTCTTTCTATAGATCTAGTATAGAGCTGTATGAATGGGTAAATGAGGACAGATTGTGTTGCAAAGAGCTTTGAGTATCTGGATAAGGTAGAAAGGTGATATATAATTACAGTCCATTTATCATTGGTAACTCTAAATTGTCCCCAGGTGCGAGTAAGAGAGTGAATGGTTGTCTCATTTGCTTCTGTGATGGACTGGAGACATGTCCAGGGTGTCCGACCTCTCGCACAGTGACTGCTGGATATGGGCACCAGTGATCCCCGCAACCCCAAAAAGGAAGAAGTGGGTAAAGATGATGGATGGATGGATATTGGGGCTGGTTAGTGTGTCCAAGTTCCACTTTTGGCCTGAGGGCCGTGTGTTGCTCACGTCTGCATTCACGTGATCGAATCATTGAGACGGTTGTAAAATGTCCTTTGAATGTGCGTCTGAAGTGATTTGAATCTGTACCCGTTCAAACCGGACGTTATTTCTCAATCTCATCCCAACGTGACACACAGACCCAGATTGCCCTGATGCATGCTCAACAACAGTAATATTAATAATACCCGGATTCATTTAATTAAACTGGCCTGAACGGCGTCATTGATTGGGACGGTACATGAATTGTGGTCAGACAGCATTTAATGTGACAACCCTCCCCCATCGTAATCCCCCCTCCCTCTCAGAGTCACAGTAAATCACAGACTCCACTGAAGGCACCATAGATCACTGCTAACAACACCGCATCAACAAGTAGACAAGCACTGAATAAATACCACAGAAGGCAGAGTTTCTTTAATAAACTGGATTTTTTTCCGCGTTATGATGCATCACCACAGAAATGTCAGTCTCTAAATGTCAGCCCGTGCATGAAAGACTATTTTTTGTCCTATGTCTCGTTTTTTTTTTTAGTTTGCATATCTTTAAAATAAGATATTTCGGAGAACAGTTCTATCAAATTCTGGTCTTCTCTAAACCTTGCGCACTACTTTGTGAGTGTTGGGATTCCGTAATCCCGTTTATTGACAGACAGTATCACTCTGAGTACAGTGCTTTGTGTTCTCCCAGGCTTGCCACATCTCTGTCAAACATTTCTGTGTATCATAATGTTGAAAAAGATCTCGGGAGGTTGTCGAATATGGGGAAATGCAGTCAAAATCAATAGTTATAATGTGCCGTGCACGGCCTGTTCTGAATGTTCAAACCATGATCTGAAGGAGTGGATTGTAACGCTGAGTGATTGAATTACATTCCTGTTAGTTTTTTCTCAGAAACGCGGGAGCCTGAATATAAAAAAAAAAATACTTTTTCCTAACGCAAACTGCTCGCATGAGACAATGCCATCAAATGCTGCCACTCATCCATGATACCTTGGAGAGTGGAAAAGGAGATATTTAGCCGAGAGTTTTCTCTTTGTTTGCCTTCAGACGGTTTCCATCCCCTTCTCTTGAAAGGCAATAAAAACAAACTGTGTGCGTTAGTGGGCGGGGGAGTATCATCAATTTATCTTGTTTATGGAAGCGGCAGGAGACCGCTCAGCTATTGTCTCTGCCTCTGTGCCACGATTGGTACAACGCTCGGGACAAGGATTTAACCAGCTCCATCTGCCTCCTCTTTGCACTCCACTCAGTCTCACTCCCGAACTCCCCACCTGGCTCATTCCTTCAATCTAACGCAAACATGCATGCGCGCTGTATGTCTGTGCCTTTCTGCACTCGTTCCTTCGTATTCTTCTGTGGCCATCTCCTCCTGCGACCGCCCTGCTCCATTTGCTTCTTGACTCCATTGACTCCAGTATCTCAATCGTTGCCTCCTCTGACCCCCCACCCCCAATCACAACCCAGACTTGACATTCAGACACCATGTTCAGCTCCTGTTTGTCCCAGTCACCACAGCTCAGGGCATTTGATCCATGCACAGACTTTCAATGGGAATCGCAGCGAGGCCGGTCCACCTCTGGAAGACCTGCTTTAAAACCGGCAAGAGTCTAAATCCTTCCTCAGACACCTGAGAGCTGATGCAGCCCGTCTTCTGCGTCTGAGGACAAGATTTTGAAATCCGAAAGCTTAAGCCGTGGTTTTATTTGTACTTTGTGTGTCAGTGGTTCTTATCTGAGAATTAGCTACAGAGAAGGACACTGCAGGCTTAAATCAAGGCTCCACTTTCTCTGTCTGAGACTTACAGTGCACTGAAGGTTAAACGAACTCATGCCAAACCTGAAGGCATACGTTGCGCCACAGTTACGTATTTGAATTCAAGTAAAAAAACTTTGACAGACTGTAATTTTTTGTTTATTGTCACCAGAGCACACTGGCATGGACAGCAGGGGTTTGTGGAACGGCAAAAAAAATTAGGGACAACCATCCATTCGTTATCTTTACACGCTTCTCCCGCTCCTCGATGCAGGGGTCGCGGTGCCCATAAGTTATGGACAACGTTTTTAAAAATGTTTTACCTATTTTCTGTTTTTTGAACATAAGCACTTGTCTCCAAACTTAATCACAACACATATTTGCCTAAATTCTACCTAACTGTGTTGATGAGTAAACCATTTTTATAACCAAACCTCTTCAAATTCAGCTACCTCTACCCAGCCCAGTGTTTCTCCTACCATTATACAAGTGGGGCGCCCCGCCCCCTCAACAGAACCAAGCGCCCCGTCTACCGAACCACCACCACACACTACAACAACCACCACCGCCACCACCTGTTGGCACTGACATAACGCTACAGCTGCTTGCAATGCAGGTGCGTTAGCTAAAAAGCTAAAGGCAGCCTCTTCCTTCATGCTGAATCCTCATGCTGAACCCCCCCACCCCACTCAAAAACTGTTGATATAAACAGCTAACAGCTCAGATGCGTGTCTGACTCCTCCCTTTCTCTTTAAAATCCGTTTTAATCGTCGAAAATCACGTTTTTGGATCGTTAAAAGCAGCTAAGCTAACAGGCCGACCTCGGGGAAAAACCTCCGTCTTGTCGAAGCTCCAAAATTCACGGTCGAAACCTGTGCCTTCGTGTACAAGGTTTTTCTCTGCAAAAAGAAGCTGAGAACTTGTTTACTGATTTTTTTTTTACTACAAGCGTTGTGTGACAAAAGCTATGCTAAAGAGCTCAAACCACACCGAGCGTCCGCCATTTTAAGAACTGAAGAGAGACAGCCCATGTCACGTCAAGGGGCCTCCCTCCCATTTTTTTTAAAGAGACACGCTGCTCGTTCCCTCACTATCCATCCTTCAGTTCAAACAGTCTTATACACTGCCATCCAGTGGTCGAAAAAAGGTAAAACAAATTAACAAATATTTCTTCTTAAATTTGACAATAATTACTAATTATTGTTAAATTTCAAACAATATTATCGTTTATCGGAAAAATTATTGAGACAATTAATTGCCCAACAAAATTTGTTATCGTGACAGGCCTAACTATGCATAATGTTTAGAAACCTAAATCTAACTAAAACCAAGTTGGTGTCGGATGCAAAATGTTTTGACAAATTTATTTTAGCTGCTAACCATTTTGTCTAGAGTGATTTGATACTATGCACCCATACTTTATTGTTCTTTTGGGGAAGGTTTTGGGACTTGTAGCTGTCCAGAAAACTGCCTGCACACAAAAAAATAAGCACAGTTTACACCAGTCAACAAATTGTTAGAGTAATCTACAGCAATGGCCTGGACAAGCAAACAACTCGTATAACCTTTGACCTTGATTTGTAACCGTTGCCTTGGAGCTGGGGTGATGAAACACCGAGTGGCACGCAGACTAGGTGATAAGTGAATGAAGTTCTGCTAAATGATCTTGACTGAATCAGATGTTATGGGTGGGACATCCGTATGCATGTTCTGCCCTAATAAGACCATGTTTGAGGGGTGCGATATAAAAACTAACTTTGGAAGCACCTTGGTTTTGGCTCTGTGCTTATTTTGAACGGAAAGCTTGTCAGTCTTTTGCTACATCTTTAAGTTATCTCAGAGGTTTTGCTCTGCCTCTAACTATAGTTTCAGGTTGACTCTTCTCGAGGCTGTCATTTACTCAGCTTTCATTAAGACGGTTGTGAGCAGATCCTCTGACATCTTATTAAAATATCACTGCACTTGAATTCTTTCACGGTGAAGAAGACGTTCCTCCTGTGTCTTCCTGGAATCTTTGCTGCTCTTTAACGTGTCAGTCTGTTGCTGTGAACCAAAAACAACACTGAAATGCCACCGACTCGGGTTTTCTAAACACTGACATCACGTTACGCTGCTGACTGACATCATCAGATAACGTAGCAGGGATTATAGAGCTGAGCAGGAGCGGGAACACGCTGCAACACGTGAAGCTCCTCGCTTTCATCGGAGGTCAATTCATCCAAGAGCACTCCGGTTTTCTTATGAAATGTTTTGTTGAGTTCCTGGTGAGAAAGGCTTCTTCATCGCCGAGACGAGCAACGTAAATATTCTTTAAAATGAACATTTTATCAGCTGATGAACTGGATGCACTTTTCTCGATGTATTAAATTAAAAACGTTCTAAGACGTTACAACTAATCACCCTCAAGACACAAAAATATTGATAACCCAGTCAGTTTTACAGGGTTTGAGCTAAAACTTGAGGCGGCAGCGGCTGATTGTCATCTTTGACGCCAACAAGTTTGCAAAGTTCCAATTTTAAATTACAGATGGAGAA
>NC_056498.1:37475672-37476770 GCF_014905685.2 Nematolebias whitei
TCATGAGTCTAACAGCCTCAGGGTAGAAGCTGTTCCTCAGTCTAATTTCTTAGTAATCCTGTGTTTTTTTATTTCTGATCTGACTTGTTTCATATTCAGAAATTGTTTTTATAAATTTGATGTGATATTTAACATAAAATTTGGTTTAGCTGAAGGTAAACTCATTATTTGGGCTGTTTCAAAGTAAAACGTATGGTGAAAAGACGCGCCTCAAAACAGACAACTAAACGTGGTTAAAACACAAAATGATTTGAATGAATATTTTTTTATTTATGTTTTCTTTTAGCTGCTTAGAGGTCGCCTCAGCGAACTACCGTACTTTCCGCTGTACACATCGCACTGCCATATAAGTTGCATCTATTATGTGTCACCGCTGACTACCCAGAAACGTGGGCCGGTGTTGTGCCAAAAATCGATTGGCTGCCAATTGGCGGCCGCAGGAGCGTGCACGGGAGGACTTTAACAAGAATTTAACAAGATTAACATTTAAAAACAATTATTTGTTTGCTCGACATTATAGTAAAGGTGTGTTTCAGTTGAACTTTTCCTTAATAAATGCACTTTAATGGTCAAGCTGCTTTTCTCCTGGGCGGCGCATCAAAATGCAGCTGATTTGACGTTTGCTCCAGGAGTTCTGGAGCAATATGAAGGTGGCTCTATGGCAGGCCAATTGTCTCATTAATAGCACTTTTACCTATTAATGAGAAGCTTGGCTTTCTATGGCAGGCCAATTTTCTCATTAATAGCCACTTTTACCTATTAATGAGACACTTGGCTTGCTATGGCATGCCAATTGTCTCATTAATAGCCACTTTTACCTATTAATGAGAAGCTTGGCTTCCTATGGCAGGCCAATTGTCTCATTAATAGCCACTTTTACCTATTGAGAAGCTTGGCTTTCTATGGCAGGCCAATTGTCTCATTAATAGCCACTTTTACCTATTAATGAGACACTTGGCTTTCTATGGCAGGCCAATTGTCTCATTAATAGCCACTTTTACCTATTGATGAGACACTTGGCTTGCTATGGCAGGCCAATTGTCTCATTAATAGCCACTTTTACCTATTAATGAGACACTTGGCTTGCCATAGAAGCCA
>NC_056498.1:37476870-37477147 GCF_014905685.2 Nematolebias whitei
GTGTTCAATATTTTCCATGTCAAAATGAATGAAATTGTCAGATCTCAGCCAAAAATTGGGTTCAAAATATGGGGAAAAACATATTAGTCACTTTGGTGTATAAGTCGCAGGACTTTCAAATTTATGCAAAAAGGTGTGGCCTATACGGCAAAAAATACGGTAACTTGCACAAAAACTTGGCAATTGTTTATACACCAGATGCCCTTCCTGATGCAACCACAGACCACCGAGCTGCCTTTATGTGGAACAGAGAGCTGGTTTGTGGGGCGCTCAAGGG
>NC_056498.1:37477247-37486977 GCF_014905685.2 Nematolebias whitei
ACTGCTAATGCTAAAACTATGCCTGCTAATTCTACTACTGCTAATTTTGATATTATGACTGCTAATGCTACTACTGCTAATACTGATATTATGCTTGCTAATGCTACTACTGTTAATGCTGATATTATGCTTGCTAATGTTTCTACTGCTAATGCTGATATTATGCTTGCTAATGCTAGTACTGCTAATGCTAAAACTTTGTCTGCTAATACTACTATTGCTACTTTTGATAATATGCCTGCTAATGCTACTACTGCTAATGCTGCTACAGCTAATGCTGATATGATGCTTTTTAATGCTACTACTGCTAATGCTAAAACTATGCCTGCTAATTCTACTACTGCTAATTTTGATATTATGACTGCTAATGCTACTACAGTTAATGCTGATATTATGCTTGCTAATGCTAGTACTGCTAATGCAAAAACTTTGTCTGCTAATGCTACTACTGCTACTTTTGGTAGTATGCCTGCTAATGTTACTACTGCTAATGCTGATATAATGCCTTTTAATGCTACTACTGCTAATGCTAAAACTATGCCTGCTAATACTACTACAGTTAATGCTGATATGCTTGCTAATGCTAGTACTGCTAATGCTAAACTTGCTAATGCTACTACTACTAATGCTAAAACTATAGCTGCTAATGCTACTACTGCTAATGCTGATATTGTGCCTGCTAATGCTACTACAGTTAATGCTAAAACTATGCCTGCTAATGCTATTACTGTTAATGTTCAAACTATGTCTGCTAATGCTACTACTGCTAATGCTGATATTGTGCCTGCTAATGCTATTACTGCTAATGTTCAAACTATACCCACTAATGCTAATACTGCTAATGTAATGCTTGCTAATGCTTCTACTACTAATGCTAATGTTAAGGTGGTTAATGCTAAATCCAAACAAAATTAAAAGCAAAAACATTTGTTAATGCTACTTTTCAAGTAGCAGTTCCTTTGCTTTTAAACAAGCGTTAGAAAAATTTGCAGTTTAGCATCAAAAGTCGTAGAATTAGTAGCTGTAGTACTAGCAGTAGCAAAGTTAACATAAGCAGTAGTAGGAAAATGCAGTTTTTTTAGTTTATTAAAGACTTGTTGCTGCTGTCCATCTACTGCTCCAGTGTGATCCCCCTCCTTTTTCCACATCCCGCTCCTTTTTCTTCACTCTATTCACCAAACAAACCACGAGTGCCCACAGCAAGGTCTCTCTCCTCCTTTCCTTTGTTCGGGGTATACATATATTGGAAGGGGAAAAAAAGCACATTTTTACCCCTTCTGTTCACCTTTTTTACACCCTCTCCACTCTTTTTTTCTTTCTTCATCACTGGATAATTCTGCCGGGCTTGTAGTGATGCTCTTATCCTTTTAATATGCTTACTCTAATGCAATACTTAATTCCCTGCTTCCCTCATCACAAAGAAATATGATGGCAGATAAAATTGGTGTGCAGTAGAGTTCGAACATTATGAGGTTTTTTTTTAATCCTCTTCTTTTTTTCCCCAGACTGATGAGTATTTTTTTGTCATTTCCATTTCCATTAGACTATTTGTGCTGAAAATCATTTTACATTTGACATTTTCCAGAGCAAAATAGATAAAACTATCAAGTTGGTGCTCTCAAATTTTGATTTGTGCCTTACAGATGATGTGACGTTTACCTCTTCTATTTTTTTCTGAAGCAAGACTGATGGTAAAACGGAGCGAGGACATCGTATCGACACACGTGGAAACTAATTTAGGTGTGAATCATATCTTATTTTTCATCAGCAGCCTGAATTAATTTTTTAGGAAGTTAATTTGCTTGTTCCACCTAATTAGAAATCAGAAAGAAATGAGAGAACAGATACTGCCGTGTTTGAAACCATAGACTTTTCTTGGAAAACAAGCAATCACCAAACAGTTTTCTTTTCAACCATATCTAAATACAAACATGCAACTTGTAGCCCTAAAAAAAATAAAGAAGTATTCTATTTTTGTCCAAATGAGAACATAATTTTAAAAAGAAAAAACACATTTATTAGGACCACGAGCTCTTTGGGAGAAATACGTTCATCACTATGTTTTATTTGTTTACAGTCCATACTAACATTGTAACAATTATTATAAAATTAACTTTGTTTGCAATTATACATCAACTATAGCCTTAAATTTAAAGGATGGTTTGACATTTTGAAATGGGCAAAGAGAAAGACGCTGTTGAAGAAAACCCACAGTACAGCTCCACTAAGGCTCGTCTAGAGACTAGTCGAGATTTAATATTTTTTTAAAACAATTTATAAGTTTTATGATGATAATTCACATTTAATAAATGTAAACAACTAATTAAGGATTCACGGTTCTTTATTTGTCATACGCGCCACATGTGGTACACAGGGTCCCAGTGACATTAAGAATTGACAGTAGGGTTAAGATTAATAAAAACAGCTTTTGCATGAACTGCTCCACAGTAAAATATAACATGGTGCAAGAACGCACCTGAAAAGGTACAAAGGCTTGTCTGAAGGGTACTTTAGACTGCAATAAAATAAAATATGAAAAATAAAAAACTTATTCTACATCTGGAAACAAGCACGTACAAAAATGTCTCATTATTTAAGGAACCTGTATGCTGTGTGTACAACAAACCATTTCTGTACTTCCCGTTCTTTTAACTGTGACATTTTTGAAATGTGAGCCATTTTAAGAAGGGCTTGACAGGGTTCAATTAACCATCAGCTTGTCAGTCTTACCATTTCTCTAAATCAAGGCTGTGGAAAAGGCTAGCCTAAAAAAGGCACTTTAAAACAGCCATAAAATATATTTAATGATAAATACACAAGCGCAAAAAATTGGCTTGTTGTCATGCCAGGAGCCATAGATGTCGTGTATTCATACAGTTCTCGCTCAAAACTTCGTGGTTAAACTTGCGCAGACTCTTTTTCACGAGTTTTCAATGTAAGATTGTACATGCTGAAGGGCGGACTGGCCATCGGGACATTTCCCGGTGGCCTGGCCCGCTCAGTGATTGCGGAGGGGCCCCCCTCCTTTCTCTTTCTGAGGCTGTCTGTCACAGGAGAGCAGAAACAGCGCAACCGGTTGTGTGTCTCTGTTATGCTATGGCAGACAGCCTAAAAAGAAGAAAGGAGGGGGTGGGGTCTGTCTTTCCCCATCGCTACTGCTCAGGGAGCTTAAGTGAGGCAGATACCTGAGTGAGCGGCATGGTTTGTCTGTTTAAAATAACCAAGCACGACCCGAACCGAGCCTTTGGTGCAGCCCCTCGGCAATCACTGAGCAGGCCAGGCCACCAGGAAACCATACCATACCATACCAATTTATTTATATAGCACTTAAAACAGCAACAAGGCCAACCAAAGTGCTGTACAAAAGAACACAAACATGCACAGCAGACAGGAAAACATAAAATAGAAATACAGATACAAATAGCAGCAGAAGCTAACTAAAATGGCCAACAGAGTAGAGAACAGACCGGACCAAAACAAATCACACCGTGTTAAAGGCAAGCGAATAGAAGTGGGTCTTCAAGCGAGACTTAAAGACTGAGAGTGTGGGAGCCTGCCGGACACTCAGTGGCAACTCATTCCACAGTCGTGGACCTGCAACAGAGAAAGCCCTGTCACCTCTGAGCTTACGACGGGTTTCTGGGACTGAGAGAAGCATCTGGTCTGCTGACCTCAGAGAGCGCGGTGGGACATATGGCTGCAGAAGATCAGTGAGATAGGATGGGGCGGAACTGTTCAGTGATTTAAAAACATCCCGAAACTCCCAATGGCCAGTCCGCCCCGACAACTGGCTCAGTAACTGTAGCATCAGTCTGTCTGCTCTCTCTTGCTGTGCTCTTTTAGAGAGTTTAGAACATTGTTAAGAACCCTGCAAGCGTGTGGGAAGGGTTTATAAAGCCTTAAAATATATATAAATACTCAAATAAATAAAATGTCCCTACTTTGCAGATTTTCACATATCACGGGGGTGTCTGGAAAGTAACCTCCCGTGATAACTGAGAGACTACTGTATTTAAAAATAAACTCCCAAATAATGGAGTATTCCCAAGTAAAATTCTACTTTTTGATTGAGAAATTCTTATCAAAACAATCCTGCGCTCACAGATGTCCGAGTCCTCTCTGTCCAGCACACACTAATTAAATAGGTGATTATTAATTACACTTTATTGTGAAAATAACCTTGCCTGGTCACTCAGCCTGTGAATGTGCCATCATGCACCAGCTGGCTGCGCATGTGTGTGTATATGTGTGTGTGTGTGTGTGTGTGTGAGCAGCATGTGGTAAAGGGCAGGTGATTGCAGTTTCCTGCATGTCGTGATGAGACGAGTGTGTACGTGAGGCTTGATCTCGTGTGCGACCGGGCCCCGTCCCCCGATGTGTCCCTGAACTCATTCTGATGCTCCATTGATTTGTATGGAAATACTGCGTGTTCATGTCGCCCTCCCCCCTCTCGCTCATCAGCGCCCAGCTGCAGGACGCTTTCCTTTGATTGTGTGCGAGATTCGTGTGATTGTGCACGAGTTGCAGCGAGACGAGCTTCGGACCGGCTCCTGCACCCAGAAGAGCATCGCCGGGCGTTTGAGCGTGCGTGCAGACGCGACGTGTTGGAGTTTCAATACAACTGTGTGAACTCACATCTGTCCCGCGGCGACGCCGCCGATCAATCCTGGAGCTGTTAATTCACGCGCCACCTCTTTCGTTTTATCCACACCCCGGTGAACTTGTCCTCGCCGAATCTATTGGGTGAGATATGAAGCCCAGAGGCTTACATCCTTCCATCACCATCGTCCGCCCTTTTGTTTACCAGGCATTCCTCCTCATCTTCCTCCCTGACATTATGATTCAAACCAGCTCTTTCTGTTCTCCGTCCCTCTGACCGCCTTTCCTCGCTCTTTTTTTTACCCTTTTTAGTTTAATTATTCTGCTGTTCAAATGTTTTTCTGTGATTCTTTTATTTAAAAGATTTGCTTTGTCTACCTTCCTTTTCGTTTTTGAGTGTTCTGTCAAAGTCACGACCCTATTCCGTTCACGCGCTCGTCACTAAATGACAAACCAGAGACAGCTTCCGCCTCTTAAAGGCCAAAGCGAAATGTGTGCGGCTCCATCTCCCTCTCCCAGTCCTTTTACTACTCAAACAACGTGGGCATTTTTATGTTCGTCAACCCCTCACTCCGTCTGAAACAGGACGTAATGACGCCATTCACTGTGAAAAAAGGGACACATGCGAGGAAAAGGTCTTAATACGACCCTTTTTTCCCTATTTTCATTTTCCTTGTTAAAACATCGCTCGCTGCTGTCCTTTATGTCCTTTATGTCCTTCCTTTATGCTTCTTGGGTTCAGATACTTGGACCGCTTGCTGGAAACGGAGTCAACTCATCTCCATCCATCCACTATCTTTACCCGCTTCTTCCTTTTCAGGTCGCGGGGGTCACTGGTGTCCCTATCCAACAGTCGAGATGTACCCCTGCAAGACGTGGAGGACACCCTGAGCAGGTCTCCAGTCCATCACAGGGACACACAGAGACAAACGAGACAAACAACCATTCACATCCTCTCACCTCGGGACAATTTAGAGTCACCAATCAGCCTAACGTGCATGTTTTGGTCTGTCGGAGAAAACCAGAGTAGCCGGACAAAACGCACCCCTGCAAGGAGAGAACATGCAAACTCCACCTAGAATGGCCCCCCGGCTGGGATTCGATCCGGTGACCTTCTCGCTGAGAGGCGGCAGCTGTACCAACTGCGCCACCGTGCCGCCCAACTCATCATGATACACATTTTAATGAGCTGATGGCTGTTCACATATATGGCACATTTTACGCCCATGGACAAACTATTATACAACAATCTATAGCAATGGCCTGGACAAGCAAAGACATTGTATAACCTTTGACCTTGATTTGTGGCCATGACCTTAGAGCTGGGGTGATGACAAGATTATACCACACGCTTCCCTGGAGGTGGTACAAATCATCTTAATGACTTAATGACAAGCAATGACTTTGTATAATAAATGACCTTGATTTGTGACCTTGAACCTGGGGCGATGAACTGATTACGCAGCATGCCAGTGGTAGAACGTATCAAGCATCAATAAATGATGTTGAGCAGATCAGAAGTTATGGATGGAACAAGGACACCTTGTTTTAACTTTGACCTTGATTTGTGACCTTGCTGGATTAATAAAATATGTCTAGTGATGATGCATGCATGAAGCTTTATTAAATTATCTTGAGTGGATCAGAAGTTATGGACAGGACAAGTGTACTATGGAGACTATACTACAGTACGGCTGCCTTTCAACGGACGTATAAAAACTTAAGTTCTGTGAAGATATATGTTAATTATGTTCTTGTTGGACCTGTGATATCCACATTTAACTTTTTTTTCCCCTCACATTTCTTCATAAATTACTACAAACTACACGTTAATGGTGGTTTTTTTTTTTAAGTAAAACTCAATGTAGCAGGACATTATATGCTCCATGGTATTTAAACAAGTGTTGAATAAAGCATTGATCTGATCTACTGTTGGTAATCAAAAAAAATTGATATTTTGGTATTTGGTAGCACATACTTTCTTCGTCTACACATAGATGCAAGCAAAAGTTGGGATTTTTATTGTTAGACCTCTTTAAATTACGTTGTTTTTATAATCTAAGGATATTTCGGTTGCTCTACGTAAATTTGACATAGCACCAACTGATCTTGAGGACCACTGTCCTGCAGGTTTCAGCAGGTCTTCAACTCATACAGAAGCCAGTTCATCTCTCATTCATTCCCATCAGGTGTGTTGAAGCAGAGAAACATCTAAAACATGGAGGACAGTGGCCCTCGAGGACCAGGATTGAGGACCACTGGTCTAGACTTTATTTTATGCACCATACAGAGCTGAAGCTGGACAGTAAGTGAGCTGGTATGAAGACAATTTGTTCCAGAATGTTAAAGCTAAGAAGCTGACTGTGGACTTTGGGGAAATGTCTGAACGTCTCTTTGGACCTCAGCAGCTCCCTGTAGAGAGGGTCAACAGTACTCAAGAAGAGCCTACACCACCGAGGACCTCTACTAGACTCAACTCCACATACCTGGCTACATATGTGTGTGAGTATTCCTCCATTCTCAGCACATTACCCACTGAGATCATCTTGATGATCTGCCTCACATTCTGGAATGGACGACTCTGCAACCTGTGGTGAGAATGACTGACAGATTCATCAGGGTCCTGCTCCTCTGTTTGGAGACGGTTTTTCAGGAAAGATGCAAGGCAGCAGCTCGTATTGTTGTGAGGGACTACCCTCACCCTGCTCAGGATCTGTTCAAACTCTTGCCATCTGGTAAAACATATCAAATCAAGAACTACCCAAATTTACAAGGTTCGTTCCACAGGCAACAATCGGTACGCCGATGTCTCCGGTCACTGGTGGGATTTAAAGTGTGAAGGTTTGTAGTTTTTGAGATAAGTGCTTTCCAGACTGGAACTGAACAGAGAATGCAAGTAAACCTTAATGTTTTTCAGAGTGTTCAAAAGTTTTAGGATTAGGGGCTAATTAGAAAAAGTAGTGTGCTGACCATCCATCCATCCATTATCTTGACCCACTTCTTCCTCTTTAGGTCGCGGGAGTCACTGGTGCCCATATCCAATTTAGAGTTACCAATCAGCCTAACATGCATGTTTTACATCTGTGGGAGGAAACCAGTATACCAGGAGAAAACCCATGCATGCACAGAGAGAACATGCAAACTCCACCCAGAATGGCCCCTGGCTGGGATTCGGACTAGCAACCTGCTCGCTGAAAGGTGGCAGCGCTACCAACTGCCCCACCATGCCTCCCGCTGACCATCCAATGGGTGCACAAATTGAAAGTTAGAATATCAGAAACACATTTTCCTGGCATTTGGAACAAGGCTGGGAGGGTGTGAAGAGTCCAAAATCAGAGGTGTCCGAGAAATTTTGTGAGAAATTTTGGAAGGACTGGGAGAATTATCAGAAAATCAGATGGAGATTTAATTTAGCCGAGACAAGGAACTGTCGCACCAAGGCAGTAAACTTGAAGTAATTTTGTTAAATTGATTTAAATAAATAAAACATGGACTGGAGATTTGAAATAGTTCGTCTTGGCATTCTTTTTGCTCGGTCAGCCCAACACTGACTGTATTTACAAAAAAGCCAGACAGCATCTCCACCTTCTGAGAACGATGAGGACGACACAATACAAATTTGTAGCATTTTGGTCAAACTTTGTAAATGCTCCGGTGGCGCCTCTAGAATATTTACATGGGTGTGTGGGGGTTAAAGTTCTTTTTTTGGATAGATCACGTCACCTTTTCTGGAGGCGCCACTGGCGTTTACAAAGTTTGACCAAAATGGTCATGAATTTTTATTATCTCGTCCTTGAATAACGCGTTTACAGTCGTGTCCGGTATCAGCTGGTCCTGAACGGACGCTCAGAAATGGAATTACTGTGAAGTCGGGTATTTGATGGACGGTAATGCATTAGACCACTCCACCGTCATGGACAGCTGAGCGCTCACAGCAAACGCCACTTAATGCAAACACTGCAGCGTGCACTCGATAAGTACCTGACTTATTTTTCAAAGTAGCAGGCTCACATAGGCCTGTCACAAACAATAAATTAATCACATGATAAATGAAAATTATCAACCTCATTTTCATTTATCGGCTTTATCGTTTCTTCATGTCTCTTTCTACAGAAGACACTGGACGACAAAACGCTCAACTCCGGTGTTCTTCACTGACCCCTCCCTTTCTCTTTGAAATCTGTTTTAACCGTCTAAAATCGCGTTTTTGGATCGTTAAAAGCAGCTAAGCTACAAACTAAGCTAACAGGCCAACATCGGGGAAAAAACCTCGGTCTTGTCGAAGCTCCAAAATTCACGGTTGAAACCCGTGTCTTAGTGTAAAAAGTTGTTTTTCTCTGCAAAAAGGAGCTGAGAATGTGTTTACTGATATTTTATTAAAACTTTGTGTGAAAAATGCTCAAGAGCTCAAACCGCACCGAGCATCCGCCATTTTGAGAAACAGAAAAACAGGAAGGAGACAGCCCATGTCATGTCAAGGGGCCTCCCACCCATTGTTCTTCAAGAGACACGCTGCTCGCTCCCTCACTATCCATCCTTTGGTTCAAACAGTCTTATACTGCCATCCAGTGGTCAAAAAACGGAACTACACACACAAATTAAACATCTCTTCTTAAATTTGACAATAATAACTAATTATTGTCAAATTTCAAACAATATTATTGTTTATCACAATAATTTCATAGACAATTAATCGCCCAGCAAAATTTGTGATCATGACAGGCCTAGGCTCACAACACAAACATTTGTGACATTTATAGTGGTAGCCATCTGGGATTTTGATCTGGCAACCCAAGTTTTGAAAGGAACACCTAGATGTAACCACAAACCCAAACAGAAGTCGGTCTAGGACTTATTTTTCAAGTTATGCTCACAACATTCACAGACAGACTGACGGACGGAGGATATTTCCAATTGCCCCTTTTTGTTCCGTGGACAATAAAATTGTCTAATTCCTTGCTAACCTGGCCTGGACACTGTGCATTATCCATATTTACACATTTATTCTTTCACTACATGTTATTGGATGAAGAACGTGATAGACAACTTGTCTGGGCTAGAATCTGAAGTCCAACAAATATGGGAACTTCAGGATGAGCTTTGATCACTCAAAATCTGTCACCGCTAACTC
>NC_056498.1:37487077-37487387 GCF_014905685.2 Nematolebias whitei
CAAGGTGTTGAGGGGATCCGTTTTGGTGGCCTTAGGATTGCGTCTCTGCTTTTTGCAGATGATGTGGTCTTATTGGCTTCATCAGATCGTGATCTACAGCTTTCGCTGGAGCGGTTCGCAGCCGAATGCGATGCGGCCGAGATGATGATCAGTTCCTCCAAATCCGAGGCCATGGTCTTGAGCCAGAAAAGGGTAGAGTGCCCTCTCCGGGTCAGGGAGGAGGTCCTGCCCCAAGTGGAGGAGTTCAAGTATCTTGGGGTCTTGTTCACGAATGAGGGAAAAATGGAGCGTGAGATCGATAGGCGGATAG
>NC_056498.1:37487487-37488841 GCF_014905685.2 Nematolebias whitei
ATCTACGTTCCCACCCTCATCTATGGTCATGAGCTTTGGGTTGTGACCGAAAGAATGAGATCTCGGATACAAGCGGCCGAAATGAGTTTTCTCCGCAGGGTGTCTGGGCTCTCCCTTAGAGACAGGGTGAGAAGCTTGATCATCCGGGAGGGACTCAGAGTAGAGCCGCTGCTTCTCCACGTCGAGAGGAGCCAGTTGAGGTGGCTTGGGCATCTGTTTAGGATGCCTTCTGGACGCCTCCCTGGTGAGGTGTTCCGGACACGTCCCACCGGAAGGAGGCCCAGAGGAAGACCCAGGACACGCTGGAGGGACTATGTTTCTCGGCTGGCCTGGGAACGCCTCGGGATTCCCCCGGAAGAGCTGGCCCAAGTGGCTGGGGAGAGGGAAGTCTGGGCCTCCCTACTTAGGCTGCTACCCCTGCGACCCGACCCCAGATAAGCGGAAGAAAATGGATGGATGGATGGATGGCATTTAGAAGAAGCACAAAAATGTTGTAGTTAGCAGAAAGAATGTGAAAGGAGCACAAAACAGCTGAAATTA
Source organism: Nematolebias whitei (assembly GCF_014905685.2). Taxonomy (NCBI): domain Eukaryota; kingdom Metazoa; phylum Chordata; class Actinopteri; order Cyprinodontiformes; family Rivulidae; genus Nematolebias; species Nematolebias whitei. The sequence goes on from NC_056498.1 coordinate 37,488,028, forward strand.
GCTTATAGTAGCTGAAAAAAAATTAACATTGCACAAGAAGCTGAAAGAAGCTGAACCGGAACAAAATGTGAAAGGAGCAGTAAAAGGTTATAAACAGCTAAAGATTTGAAGGATGGAAAATGACTTTTAGCTGCTAATTCTAGGTTTCGACTAAGAATTTGCTGTTTAGTGTTTGCTCATTTTTGCTTTTACCTATTGTTTTTCTTATTTACCATTTAGTTTTGCTCATCATTTAGTTACTGTTCTCCTAATTTGAGCTTTTACTTATTTATTTATTTTTTTTAGCTTTAGGCTACCTTATTGCTAAGTTTAGCAGTTGATGTTTTGACTACTTTTAGCTTTTGTTATATATTTTTTAGCTTTCAGGCATAGTTCTGATAATTTTAGCTTTTATAAACTGTCTTAGCTTTTGTGCTGACCGTCTCAATTTAAACAAATGTGAATAAATTCAAGCAATATTATTAATTATTTTAGTTGTTGTTGTTTGGCCCTTGCAGAGTCTACTCAGAAAACATCTGGCCCCAGACTATAATCCTGGGGATTGCCCTTGAGGAAATCCTGGTAGTGACCTCAGTATAATCCTGGTGATGGCCCCTGAGTTAAATCTTGGTGGTGGTCCTAGATCCTCAGAAACTCATCCATCTGCAGAAGTCTCCACACCTTCAATGCTCCTCAGACTGACGCTCGCTCCTCCACACCTCCTCATATTTAACTCCGCTTCCATCGCTTCAGGCGTAGAGGAAATTAACTTTTTGTTTTTCTCACTCTGTGTGTGTGTGTGTGTGTGTGTGTCAGGAGAGTCAGAGGGATTAGG
>NC_056498.1:37488941-37498691 GCF_014905685.2 Nematolebias whitei
GGTTTGTTGTTAATCAGGTACATTCCTCACTCCTGACTGTTTTTATGTTATTTGGGGGGGGGGGGGGGGACTTTGATGGGCAGCAGGGAATGTCATGGTAGAGGTAGCTCAATGTACATATCAGTGTGTATGTTGCTTTCCCTTCGGGTTGCTGAAGGTTAATTCTATGTGATTCTGAGTCTCTTCCTCTTGAGGCTTGCAGGAAATCAAAAGATGGAGAAGCAGAGGGAGGGAGCGGGCAGGCAGAGTGGGGTTGGGGTATAGGTGGACAGTGGGTGGGTGATTGTAATGGAACAGGATGGATGGAAAGAGAATAACTGCTGAGAATTAAAATGTCATCGAGCACAGAGGAAAAGATCAACCGCACGCAAGCAAAGACACTGAGATTATGTCCCCCCTGCAGGTTGTATAAACTTGTGTATTTGAGTTTCTTGTAATCCCTGGTTTGTGGAAACAATACCGCCTTTCTGGAGGCATGTGCAAAAACTGGGGACTTGCGTGACATTTTCTCCCATAAAATTTCCCTGTGTCGCTTCGGTCAGCATGTGACAGATCATGTGAGCTCAGCCTGTGACCGGGACTTGGACTCCAGCCTTGGTCTGGCCAGGTCCCTTCACCTCTCAGTCTTTGTTCTTGTGCAGGAGTTTGCCAAAAGGAAGTTTGAAAGCAGTAGCAAAGGGCTAAATAAAAAACAATGAAATAAACCTTTGAAGAAATTTTGTAAGGTCTGAAATTTGAACATACGTTTAAGGATATTATTTAAGGATTTAATTTGTTACTAATGGTAACATGGTAACTGCATGCCTGTTTCTCTCTCCCTCTCTTGTTGACAGCGCTCTTATTTACCGGTAGCCAGATGGAAACACAGACTGAGACTAGATGCCTCAGACACACAGTCGCTGTAGAAAAACTAAGTCATGTTGAAAATATTCCTGAACTAGAAGTTGTATACAACATGTTATGAAAGCCCTTTATTTCAGGTTTGGAAGAAAAAGTTCAGAGCTCAAAGACCATAGAGGTCAATGGACGTTTGAATGAGTGCACTCTACACTATGAAAAGATTTGCACAAGAATTCCAGTGTGCCTGAATTGTTGGCCTGTGCACAAATGGCAAATTAAAAAAAAACTTTGTACTTTGTAGTAGCAACGAGATATACTGGGTGAAACAAAACAAAAAATTCACAAGTTTTGATGTGTGAACTGTATAGGAAATGTGGAAATGAGAAGAATTGGTTTTTCCAAAACTTTGGAAGGTTTAGACAGCTCAAAAGTTAAATTCGTAAAACTCTAAGCAGAACATTCTCAGGTAAAATCTCCAGTAATCAACATTTCTAAGCCTAGGTTGTGTAAACACAAATTAAGGTATAAAAAGCCAGTTAAGTCAGATGATTTTTCACTTTTCCTCATCTGTAACGGTTCAACCGATGTTGGCTTGAGCTACTGAGCTCCAAAGAGGGATGAATTTTTCTCACTTGTTTTGCCAAAATCTTTTTGCTGTGTATGTCAATTTTTTTTTAGGGTTTTTGCAATTTTCAGCCACGCAGTACAATGCACTACTACCAAAACACACTACTTTATTCCCAATTGTGCCACGTTTTGATGAGTTTGATGAGATTACATGTACTAATCAGTGTTTGTTTTAGATATAACTTTTATATCTGCTTTATAAAGGGTGTATTTTTAAACTATCTGCAACCATAAAAAACAAAATATCTCTATAGAGTTATATCAGGGTGCTGGGGTGCTATCAAGGCAACAACTCAGCAGTTCTAGTTTTTATCAGCACCAATGTCAAAGCCATGCACACATCGTACTTTTTCTGCTTCCAAAGCCCTCATCACCTCACCACAAAACGGAGGCGCCGATCATGCAGACCGTCTTTGTGCGTGTCCTCGTTTGTGGCCGGTCCCGTCTCTGGATCTGGAGTTACCACAACACACTCAACAGTAGGCCTTTGTCTTCAACAATGCAACAGAAAAAGTTGCACCCCTTTGCAGAAAAACAAGTCAGAGAAACTTTATGCTATATGGGAATTAATGATGTGTTCGGTGTGTGTTTGAGGGTGGAATGCAAGCGAGAATAAAAAAAGAAATACTGGGCCGGTGTGTCTTTGTGTGTTGTTTTAAATGGTGAGCTGAAATAATGCCTGTTCTGTTTCAGTACACAACTTAATACCTTTGCCACAGTGGCGAGGTAATGGCTTGTGATAGCTTCGTTAGTGTGTCATAGCCAGGTTATAAAAGTGTCATAGGAGATTTATGAAGACGGTTTTAGTTACAGGAAATTTCGATGGCGAGATCCAGACTTTTTTTTTTTTCAGAGGGTGGGAGAAGGGGACATGTAGGGAAAGAAACAGAGAGAGAGATTGAATCCTTCAGCACTGCCTCAAGGGAGAGGAGATCAGTTTTTATAATCTTCATCATCCAGATGACACACATGGAACTCTTCGAGCCGTCAGTGAGTCAGGGTTACACATTTCAGCGGGAAGGAATCAGTAAATCCCAACCCAAGACCCTTCTGCACACATGGACCCACTGACTCCGCAGCCCACCCGAGTGGCAAACTCCAATTTCGTAGCTGTTTTGGAAAAAATGGTTTAAAAGCTAAACAGTAGAAGCTAATTTTAAAGACAAAGCTGCACGTTGGTTTTGTGTTGATTTGCACAGATGGGAACGTTCATTTCTGCACATTAACTCACAAACAAAGCTAGCTCTAGTATGCAACACTGTGCCCTGAGCTAAAATAAAGCAACAACCAAAAAAAAAAGATTGTAAGTGCATTTGTTACCCATAGACGTCATGACGCACACATTTGAGGCCAGCTCTGTCATTAAAACTTGATACACAACAGTGTGTCCTGAACTTTGCCTGCATATTTATTTATTCTGTTGTAATCTGTCCATTTGACCTGTTTTGCACCCTTTAATCTTTTTTCCATAAGACCCCAAATAGTTTCAAAGTATGTGTGCAGTTTCAAAGTGTATCATTGTACATTGCTTTTCCAAACATTTATGATACAGTTTTGCTTTTGTTTAACTATGAAATACATGAACATTTTAACTAATGAATTATCAAGTGATATGAATGATTAAGCAAAATGTATGCTCCCTTTAACGTCGCTATTAGACAAAAAAGCTTTAAACTAAAAGTGTGATTTGAGTTTAGCACAATAGCAAGCTTGTCAGCATGGCATAGCATTTATGCTAGCATAAAAAGTGACAACTTCAATCTCTTTATTAATAAAAATGAATCTAAAAATACATAAAGTAATAAATTTTAAGCTACTCAGATGGTCAAGCAACAGTTGTTGTTAAACAAAAAAGCTTCAGACTGAATGTAGCACAGTAGCTGGCTTGTCAACATGTATAGCATTTATGCTAGCATAGACCAGTCGTTCCCAACCCTGGTCCTTGAGGAACACTATACTGCATGTTTCAGTTGTTTCCCTGCTCCAATACACCTGATTCAGTGATTTAATTACTTCCTCCAGTTCTGCAGAAGCCTGCTAACCACTCATTCAATCAAATCAGGTGTGTTGGAGCAGGTAAACAACTAAAACATGCAGGATGGTGTTCCTCAGGGATCAGGTTTGGGAACCACTGGCTTAGACGACAATTTACTTTGCCTTGTTAAGAGCAATAAACATATAAAAATGGTAACTACTACATTCTAAAGCAACATGAATGACATGAAGTGGACGTGGCCCCTTTTGTTATAATAACATTTAAATTTAGACTTGGCTTAGTAAAATCTTAAAATTATAATATGGATGTAAAATAAATAACTATTACATTCACTTTAAACCTAAGATTTTAATTTGTTTGGCAATTTTTAAGGAACTTTGCATTATACTATAAACCCATTATCAATTAAAAAAGAGCACGTAATGTAAATTTTTGTTGGGTACTGCCTAGAAAGGCAGCCACCTATTATTATCCACATGACAAGAGTTTCTTAACTTTATATCTTACTCTCCCGTCAACTTTAATGTGGCCCGAACCGCAATGTGTACACCCCCAAATGCTTACTTCAAAACGACCGGCTCGGCACCGTGGTGTGTGCTATTACTTTTATTGTCATTTTGAGTTACCATGGCAATGTAATTCACAAACAAAGACACTGTTTATCTCATTTAAAATGCCTTATGGAACTATAAAATGATCACCACACGATAGTCCCCGTCTAATTTTCTCGAGAAACTTTCTAGTTAATTATTACTGTGTCATCACAGCATTTAGCTTAATTACCGTACTTTCTGCCGTACACGTCAGCCACTTTTACCTACTAATGAGACACTTGGCTTGTCATATTACTCATGTGCCCTCTAGTGGCTGAAAATGGTAGTGTTCAATATTTTCCATGTCAGAATGAGTGAAATCGTCAGATCTCAGCCAAAAATTGGGTTATAAATATGAGAAGAAACAATCAAATAAGTTGCTTCACTGTGTAAGTCACAGGGCATGCTAATTTATGCAAAAAGGAGTGACTTATACCGCAAAAAGTACGGTATTTTGCCATCGTAACCCAGGGTTTTGTCTTTCAGGCTCTTACAATAAAGGAGAAAACAGGTTTCTTTACTCTGTACTCTTTAACGTTGAAAAACTATTTTTTAATAACTGTCAAAGCCTCAGAGTAGTCACCTTCTTGAATTCCGAGGTGTATTTTCCTTCTACACCAGTTTCTTATATTATCAATTGCACTGAGAGCTAGAAAGTGCGAGAGTATTTCCCAAAGCTAAATCCCAGTTCAGCCAGAAACATTTTACATTAGGCAATAAGAGCGCACTTCTCACGACTTCCGAGCAGAGTGAAATGCACCCTCAAAACTTGTCAGATGAACGTGAGGGAAATTATAACATCAGCAAATGCACAGAAAGTTATTTTTCCTAGCGAAGGCTAGCTGTCACTCAGCGTCTGTACGAACCAAGGCTACGAAACACTTAGAGAGGGACGGCACAACCGCCAGCAGCAGGAAACATGGAGCCAGAAATGTGTCTCAATTTAAAAGATAAAAGTTTTCATCTTTCCAATGCAGCAGTGAAGAACTGAGAAGTCAAAACTGGAATTTATGTCCTTGAATGGATGAAAAATGCAATTCAAGTGTCCTTTTTTTTTGTAACAGTTGGCAACTAGAGCTGAGATAATGGAGGAAGGGAGGGAGGTTTGGCCTAACCTGACCTTGGTAACAACAGAAACACAGATTTTCTCCACTGTACTGCGCCTCCTCCCTTTCTGCCTGGCTGGCTGCTGCTTCCGCGTCGCCGTCATTTGATCAGGGCTGACTGCTGAATTATTTCATTAATTAAGTTTTTCCACTTTCTCTGCCTTCTTCCTCCCATCCTGCTGTCGAACGAGGGTGGCAGAGCAACGCCCTTCCTCTCCTCCGTCCTCCGCTGCTTCTCATTTCCCCCCATCACTGCTGATCATTGTCTCAATTACTCACCCCCTCCTCTCTTTCTCCCTATCTCTTCCTCGCTTACTTCTCCTTCGTTCTCTTATCTAATCCCAGATATGGACTCCTCCCCACTCCATTCCTCTCTCTCTTTCCCTGCCCGTCCTTCCGAACCAAAGGTGGGAAAGACTCGAAGCGCGCTCCGACTCCTCCATCTCTGCCTCTCATCAGAATTTCACAGATGTTCGGTGATTATCCCCGCCTTGATTTGGTGATATCTTTACCCCCCCTTGAGTGCAGGAACATTTGAAACATTTGTACTCGGCGGCTCAGATTGGGAGGAGCGCTCTGGATCCGAAGGAGAAGCAGCTGGGATCTTTGTGCTCGCTTTAGTTCCTGTGAAAGTGAGATTTGCTGAAATAGTGGCACCTCTAATGGATTTGTTGCGACACAGTTCACCGTTTTACCTCAAAGTTACCTTTGTGATATTTGTGATTAGGAGGTATAAAATTAAAGCTTGCATTTGCAACAACAACAACAACAAAAAAAGCACACAAGCTTCGTTTTTGGTCCAGTTTGGCCTTCGTCTTTGCCTCTTCCTCGTCTTTGAACCCATTACAGCTCCACTTTCCGCAATGGAGAAATTCAAGTCTTTACCTGGCTGCTTTCTATCTCGTCATTCAAACTGATTTGTTTTTTCAGCTACTTTCAGCTCATTTCAGCTGGTTTTTTTCAACTGTTTTGTGCTCCTTTCAGCTATATTCAGCTAGTCCCAACATTTTTGTGCTTCTTGTAACTTACTTCTGCTAATTCCATCTTCGTATGCCCCTTTCAGCTTATTCCTGCTAAATTCAGCTATTTCAGCTAGACATTTAGCTGTTTTATGGTAATTTTAAATTAATTCCACATTTTTTGCAATCATTTAAACTTTTTTCAGCCTAATTCATCAAAAAAAAAGTTATCTTTACTTCCTTCTAATGTAAGCTTCTTTCTGCTTGTTTTAGCTACTATTCAGCTGTTTTTGACAAATTTCTACTTTTTTCAGATAAATTTTAATTTTTGGTGCTCATTTTTTCTTCCTTAAGTCTAATTGGGCACAAATTTGGCGTATTGGTAGGTGACAACAATCCCTAATAGACTCTGACTGAAAATCAAAAATCCAAGATGGCCGTCTTCGCAAAAAAAGGAAAAAAATACTATAAATCAGCAAATTTTAGTCATATTGAGCTGAAAGTTGATGTGATGATAGCTGACAATGTTTACCATCAATTGCTGCATGAAAATCAAAAATCCAACATGGCCATCAATGCTACTTTTAAATGGATTTAACTCAGCCATCTTTACATCCAAATCAAAAATCCAAGATGGCCGCCTTAGCTAAAAAAGGAAAAAAATGCGATAACTCAGGCATTTTTAGAGCTATTCAGCTGAAATTTGGTGTAAAGGTAGCTGAGAGCAAACCCAAACACACACTACTGTCACATCAGAAATGTAAGAAAAAAATTCTGCTACTTTCAGCTAATTTCAGCTGTTTTATCATTATTTTTGTGCTTCTTGTAACTTATTTCTGCTAATTCCATCTTCTTCTACTCTTTTCAGCTTATTTCTGCTAATATTTAGCTTCTTAATGCTAATTTCAGCTTTTTCAGCTAAATCCACATTTTTTGCAAGCATTTCAAAAATTTTCAGCCTAGTTCAGCTAAATCGTGCTCTATCCACTTCCTTTTATTAAATTTAAGCTTCTCTCTACATTTCTTTAGCTACTATTTAGCTGTTTTGGGAAATTTCAGCTTTTTTAAGACAATTTGCACTTCTGCTTTCTTTTGCTAACTTAGGCTTGTTCTTCCTTTTCAACTAACTTTCTGCACGTTTTAAGCTAATTCCAGCTGTTTTTTTCAGCAAGTTCTTCAGCAAGTAGCATTCACACTTGCATTTTCGCAGGAAACGCTATTTCTCTGGTTAACTTTATTCTCCCTCCATCTCCTTTCCTCTGTGGTCTCCCACCAACCTGTCCAAATCATATCACCAACAGCTTGTCACAGCCAATCAGTCTCCACGCCTCACTTCCCCGCACGACCTCCTCCACCTCCTCCTTTCTTCTCCCTCGTCTTCCTCACCTCCCCCGTCACCTTGTTGTCCTCCTTCATGTGTCAGCGGTTATTACTCCCAGAAATCCTAGACCTTGGCTCTTCCCTCTTTTCCAGGCCTGTTATTTCTCCCAGTGGCTTCCTGTCTTGACTAGTTCAGACCTTTGGAAGTGGCGCTCCTTAGAGCTATCGGTGATCTGCATCTCGTCTGCAGTAGAAACTTTGCAGAGCACTTTTTGTGACGTCAGGCAGAACCTCCCTCAGGGGAGACTAGTTAATGGCCAGTCCGAGTGGGGCCGGTTCCAAAGTAAAGACTGTTCGGCTTAAACAAGCAAACACTATATTAGCATCACATTTACGTGAACCACCATGGATGTTTGTTGTTGTTTTACGTAGAATTGCTTTAGCATTAAACACATTTCACATCTCCCCCACCATTTGCCTGTTCAGTGATTCAGCAGCTTGTTGAGAAGTCCAGACCAAAAACAAAAGCCTGGTACCTAACTAACAAACTATTTTGACAGCGGTTAGAGAAGCGAACCTGCGATTAGAAGGTCGCCGGTGAGTCATCGAGGAATTCCTCTTCCTCGTGATCAGGTTTTATCTTACGTAATGTGCTTCTCTGTATTTTAGCTATTTAGCTTGTTTTCTGTAAAATGTTGCTTTCATCTTATTAATCACCCATTATTATTTTAAAATTCAAAATAGTTATTTTTGCTTTATTTTACAAAACAAAATGCAGGAATACTTAAAATAAACCTCTCGTTAAGCATTAGAGCATGGGAAAAGTGGAAATATTTATTTGGTGGCACATTCGTTTGATTTTAATTAGGGATGCACGATATTATCGGCATGTATCGGATCGCACGATATTAGCGTTAAAGTTAAATATCGGACATCGGCCATTCCATCAAAATAACTCACCGATATAAAAGACGCTGTTTTTGTACGACAACCCAGTGACGAGGATGCCTGCAGCGCCAGCACAACGTGATGACATCACACATGCCTACCTGATCTGATCACGGCAGATGTCAGTAGTGTGGGAAGATTTTTCTTCATTGAGGATGTCAGATTCCAAAGATTTTTGGGCTACGTTGAGCCACACTACATCGTCCCCAGTCGGTATATTTTTCCAACATAGCCTTACCCGCCGTCATTTCCAACGTTATTGAGAAGCTAACAGCCGATAGCACTTGGGTGAGTCTTACCACAGACATTTGGACGTCGTGTTAGCCCCGTTAGCATGATTAGTCTTACGGCACAACGGGTAGACAAAAACTTTGAACTTAAAAATGCTGTTCTTCATGCACAAGAGTGCAGAGGATCCCACACTGCAGCTATAGGAACCTGGAACAAACCTCCACAAGTGAGACAGCAACGCAGGTGATTAATGCTAATAAATAACATTTAACACTTTTCATTTAATATAAGTTAAAGTGCTATGCCTATCATAAGGCTGTTACTGAATATATGTCACCAGCTCTTACAGCGGTTACACGTAGCAAAAAAGCCTAAATAAGAGGAATATGTTCTGACAAAGGGAAGTATATTAAAAATATTGGTATCGGTTATCGGCCAAATAAGTTTTAACATATCAGCATATTAATTCCAATATTGTGCATCTCTAATTTTAATTGTTGTCGTTGTGTGATCAGCAACAAATAAATCAAAGCAGACGGGCTGGAAATGAAAGGAAGCCGGACAATAAAGCGTCCACAAACAACACGTTCCGATGTGACATCTTCAAAAGATGAACCAGAAGCTGAAAGCATAAAAAATGATTACTGATTAATCTTCAGAGCGTGTTGCTACAGTTAAAAACATGACGTCTGAGCTGAAGCTACGTGAAAAATGTCTCGTTTTTAGTGACGGGTGCGATGAAAGAGCCGCGCACTCCGGTTCTTTCGCTTCATTTGAACCCAGTTAGAATGAGAGAAGCTGTCCTTGGAGTAACGAGAGTTTACAGTGAAAGTAAAATATAAAAAATACGATGGTTTGTAAAGATTTAGCATCACAACGAATAGTGAAGATGAGAAATGTGCAAACTTTTTCACAGAAACCTATCTGAGCTGTCTTCGTATGTCTGCGTTTTTATTTATTTTTATTTTTTCCGCCACATTAGTGTTTGCTTTGACCTCCACCTGCTTCTCTCCTCCTTCCTGCTTTCACACTTCTCCTCCTGTAAAGATGGAGACGCACACAGAGAGGTGTTAGAAGTGAAGCTGCCTCCTTTTCACACCTTTCTCCTTCCAAATCCATCCTCCGTTTGC
>NC_056498.1:37498791-37503009 GCF_014905685.2 Nematolebias whitei
TTTCTCCTTCTGACGGACTCATTTATATATGAAACATAAAAAATGAGGCGGTGGAGAGAGGAGGAAGAGTCCAGGATCTCTTTGGTTTTTTACATCAGACTCAGACTTTAAAAAAAAAAAAAAAGCTCCTGTCTTTTAAACTTTAGTATTTGAGCTTTCATTAAAACTAAAATGAAGCCAAGAGAGTTTTTATTTTTTATTTTCTTCAAGGACCGATACCAGCTGCACAAGCAATGCTGCGTCAGCTGCCGGAGGTGTGATTATCAATATAAGTGCCTCTCATCTCCTCACTTCTCACTTTCCTCCCTCTCTCTCTCGACTCTTCCGTCATCGTATTTCTCTCCTCCTCGCATCCCGATCCTCCATTTCCGAGTTTCTTTGTCTTCCTCTGCTCGACTTTAATCCATATACTTCACGTGACGGTCCAGAATAATATGGTGCTCTGCCATAATCTTACTGTAACCTCACAATATGGGGCAAGTGACAAGATCAGTGTTTTTGGATTCGAGCAAGACGCTGGACAACAGGAACGGTTTAAAAGTTTTATTATAAAACAGCTGCTGGTGGAGGTCAGAGTCCTGGAGCGAGCACGATCTGCAGAGATAGGAAGGATTAGTGGACTGACAGTTTCTGTGATGATGCAGGTAAACAGAAAGACAGCCTCTAACCTTCTTATGCAGGTAAGATGAGCGCCAGGGTGACGTCACCGTTACAGACAGGACTGCATCCGAGGCGCAGGTTTGAGAGAGACGTGATCCAGAGTAAGATCCAGAGGCGAGAATCAGGCTTGGAGTTGGGGGGGTCATAAACTGGGCATCAGAGGTCCGAGAACAAATCCAAGAGGGAGATCCGTGAGGCGTGGTCGTAGGTTCAGAAGGGAAGGTCGGTACCATGATCAGAAGGGCGATATGGTAACAGGCTAGGAGCAGGCAGGTCGGGAATCCAAAAGACAAGCATGAGGTCAAGACAAGATGATCAGAAAGAGCTGAGACATGAACGCTAGGCATCTACTGTACTTCCACAATGGGTTTGATAATCTGGCAAAGAGTACGCATGGCAAGAGCTCTTAAGTAGAGCGGGGCACATGTGCATGGCATGAGCGTGATTAAGCGGAGTTGCATAGTGGGCATGGCTGGAATGTAAGGCCTGGGAGTAGAGCATGACAAAGCAGCAAGGCTCAAAGTGTCTAAGGTTGTTTATGTCCATCAATAAAATAAAATAAAGTCTATAAAAATTATTATTGTGATCATCCATCTTACCACAAGGGTTAGGGTTGAAAACACACAAAAACTAAACTTAGGCATCTAAAACAAATTAAAAACCTAGAATTCCTTGAGGGATTATGTATTGAATGCTGCTTTTCTGTCATGGTTGGCATGTTTGGACCAAGAATGCAGAATTGACGCGAGAAGCTAAAAATATATATGTTTTCTATTATAAAACAAAGAGTTACCATGGCTGCAGACCTTTCAGAACAACTCGAGGAGCACAAGGAGGCGACCACAGGGAGTGTAAAATCCATAATGAGTATGAGATTGGGGGCTTGTTGTTATGTGCTGTTTGGTCCCTATACAAGCGGTGCAAGAGTTTGGTTCGCATTGCCGGTAGTAAGTCGGACACCTTCAGGGTGGGAGGATGGGAGTTGGTCTCTGCCAGGGCTGCCCGTTGTCACCGATTCTGTTCATAACCTTTATGGACAGAATTTCTCGGTGCAGCCAGGGGGTGGAGGGATTCCATCTCTGCTCTTTGCAGATGATGTGGAGTTCAAGTATCTCAGAGTTTTGTTCATGAGTGAGGGAAGAATGGAGCGTGAGATTGACAGACGGATTGGTGCAGCATCTGCAGTATTGCGGGCTCTGTGCCGGTCTGTTGTAGTGAAGAGGGAGCTGAGCTGTAAGGCAAAGCTCTATGTTTACCAGTCGGACTACGTTCCTACCCTCACCTATGGTCACGAGCTCCGGGTAGTGACCAAAATAATGAGATTGTGGATACAAGAGGTTGAAATGAGTTTCCTCTGCAGGGTAGCTGGACTTTCCATTATAGATAGGGTGAGAAGTTCAGTTATCAGGAGAGACTCGGAGTAGATCCTCCACATCGAGAGGAGCCAGTTGAAGTGGTTCAGACATCTGGTAAGGATGCTTCCTGGGCGCCTCCTTAGGGAGGTGCTTAAGGCATGTCCAAGTGGGAGGAGAACCTGGGGAAGACCCAGGACACGCTGGAGAGACTATGTCTCTCGGTTGGTCTAGGAACACCTTGGGGTCCTCCCAGAAGAGCTGGAAGAGGTGCTGCCCCACAACCTGACTTTGGAATAAATGGAAGATAATGGATGGATAAAAACAAATTTTTAAAAAAGTTCAAAAGTTGAGAAACAACAGTGTGTCCGTCATTTTGTCTGAATCCTGAAAATAACTTGTAAAGTCACAAAATATTCCTCGATGTTTCCTGCGATAACGCACCTCACCCCGTAAACCTTGACCTTTGAACTAAGATTTGACCATTGATTTAAATTGTGATGTCCAGTTTTGTGGCGGCATCATAGCTACCAGGACTATAATAGTTCTTGATGATAATAATACAACAAAAAACACAATTCATCAGTACTTTATGATTTTTAATTATTTGAACAGGTATTGTTTCTTCCTCTCTATGATTTAGACTTCTTCCATTTACCAAAGGCCTTTCAGAAAATTGCTCAGTATGTCTCTACATTAAAAAATCTTTGATTCTCTTAATTAAAACGTAAGCGGTGACAGTAATGGGGCATTACCGATCGCTGCTTTCACTCAGCCGTCACTTTTATTCTAATAAATCAAGCCGGGTGTTCCTGTAAAAATCACTTGATGATTTACTCTTCAGGGTTGCCATTTTATTTCATCCATGCTCTTGATTGGATTACGTTCTTTTTTTTTTTTATCCATCAGCCAGTCTTTGCTTCTCCAGACTAACCCCCACTCCTCCAGCTCTTCCTTCAACCCGAGCAGCAATTGCAGTTGATTGTGAGCGGGTGGGTCCACACGACATGGAGAAGGTGTTAATGAATTCCAGCAGGCTGCTAAATGAGGACTTATTAAAGTGCTGCTGCCTCCTAGTTTGACATTTCAGAGCTTCTGGTGGAGTTTTAAACCACTTCCTCTGCATATTTCACTCGCTGCCTCTCTGGAAGGGCTGACCATATAAAGTGTTCGCTTCAGCTATAAAAACGTTCAGAAGGCTTTAAGGGGCAGGCTGATTGTTTTTGATGTTTTGTAGAAGGTGGTGCCTGATCAGCTCATTCCACAAATGTTCCAGAGGTCTGGCCTCGAAAGGCCACTTTAGGACAGTTCAATGTTTGGTTCTGAGTCTTTTTTTTTTTGGTGTTTTTGTCCCCCAACAAGGAGCAGAAAGGTGCAGTTGGAAGTACCCTCCATCTGTACATGTGAGCATGATAACTTGAAAAATAAAGAAGGTATCAACTTACATTTTGGTATACGTCTGTATCTGGGAGTAAGAAAGCTTCCTTTCAAAAACTGGGTTGCCGCAGCAAAATTCAAGATGGCTGCCACCATAAATGTTTATCAGCCTTGTGAGCATATGACACCTTGAAAAATAAGTGAGGTACCGAGTTCCTTTTTGATGTGTCGCTGCAACTAAGCATCAAAAAGGTTCATTTAAAAAATGGGGTTACCAGGTCAAAACCCATCCATTATCTTTGCTTCTTCCTGTTCGGGTCACAGGGGTCACTGGTGACCATGTCCAGTCATCACTGTGCAAGATGCAGGGGACACCCATGACAGGTCTCCAGTCCATCACAGGGACACATAGAGACAAACAATCATTCACTGTCTCACTCACACCTAGGGACAATTTAGAGTTACCAATCAGTCTTAACATGCATGCTTTTGGTCAGTGGGAGGAAACTGGAGTACCTGGAGAAAACCCACACACGCACGGAGAGAACATGCAAACGCCACCCAGAAAGGCCCCCGGCCAGAATTTCAACCAGGGCGACCTGCTTGCTGAGAGGTGGCAGCTCTACCAACTGCACCACCGTGCTGCCGGTCAAAAAACCAAGATTGCTATACATATAATAAATGTAACATGGCCACCCCTTTCATTTGAGGAAAGTTTGTTTTCTAGTTTTTATATTGTTTACAAGTATAATTGCCTCAAATGTTAGGTGTGGCTGAAGATTAATCTCTGGTGCTGAAGGCCACCATTGGCCACCTCTGGCTCCACTGT
>NC_056498.1:37503109-37507347 GCF_014905685.2 Nematolebias whitei
GTCTCGGTTGACTCTGTGTCCCTGTGATGGACTGGAGCCCTGTCCAGGGTGTCCCCCGCATCTTGCACAGTGACTGCTGGATATGGGCACCAGTGACCCCCCATGACCTGAAAAGAAAGAAGTGGGTAAAGATAGTGGATGGATGGATATCATCTTGGGGACCAGCCAGGATGGGCCATATTTGTCCCTCGGGCCTTGAGTTTGACACATGTGGCCTAGACGAAGACTCCTTTTCCTCGTGTTCTGTGTTTTGTGATTGACTTGGTGCTATCTTCCAAAATGACCAGATCATGTGTTGCATTGGTTTGTGTGTCTCTTAGTTAAACTGGAACTTTTGTGTTTTTGTCTCTCCAGCCACGTCTGACGGGACGCGCCAAGGCCTGGACAGCATGCGAGGGGGAGTGTGCGTCACGAAAGGCATGAAGGTGGTCCTGAAAGTTGGACAGAGTGAGTCCTCGCACCTCAGACACCGCGTTCTCCTCCACCGTCAACCCATGATCGACTGGCTCTGACCAGAACCTCACATCTAATAGCGCTCCACCTTTAAGACGTCTTATCTTCTCCCTGAATTTGACGCTCGAGCACGTAGCTTCTCTTTGTGAGTTCTCGCCGAGGATATTAGGCCTCGTTAAGTGGCGAGAACAGCTCCGAAGAGTGGGATCAGTCAGCACTAATGAGCCCTGTTGACTCCCTTCCTACTCCTCCTTTTAACAGCAGCCGACTCACACTGAATGCACAAACAAGGACGCACACGTGTCCGTATGAACATGTCTCTGCAACCTGCCAGGGAAAGCATGATAACAAAATGGCTCCATTTGGAGTTGAGGCCTGCGGTCGGTGGTTTTTAATGACTCGTAGCTGCACACACCTTTAATTTGTTTGGAAAATATTCTCCGTTAATGACCTGCGCATGCTGGGTTTTCAAGAGGAAAGGGTAAAAAAGTGGGGGTCCAATTTAAGCATTTGCACTGACCGGTACATCGCTGCACATAATAGGCAGCTGTCCTTCACATGACCGCCCGTACGCACGCACACACTCAAGCGCACATGTGGTTATTTCCATTTGTTTGATGTGCCGTGTTATCAGGCCCAGCGTTCTGGAGGTTCTCTTCAGCAAGTGGCGCTGTTACGGCCTTATCATCCTGTAGCATCAGCACAGTCAGCTTGGCTCAATAGAAATACCACACACACACATACACACATGGAGAAGCCACCTTCCTCCCTTATATTTTATCACCCACTCTTCTTCCTCTAACAGAATCATGCCATCACGTCTCAGATTCCTGTTTTTTTTTCTTGTCTATCCCGGTCCGTCATCGTTGCTCCTTCCCTCCATCTTCTCCGCTGCATGGCTGAAAGGTCACGTCTGTGTTTGTCGTCTAAATAAGCCGCCTCACCCGTGAGCTCTGAGGCGATGCGGCGCTCGGCTCGACTTCCAGGAAGCGGCGCATCAACCGACCCGTTCACTCTTGTTTTATTTTCTGTCCCTCTTCGGATCCTCCACATATGTGCCGTCCTCCTGCTGACCTCATTGATCCAGCTTCGGTTCTGTTCGGTTTACTGTCAAAAAGGGCTCCACTTTTCTAAATGTCAGGACATGTCGTTTGGGCTCAAACACACTCACACACCTTTTGTGCGAAAGTTTTAAGCCACCCAATTCTTCTCCAAAGATCCAGGCGTTCTTGTAACTTCCTTATATGAAGATGAGTCAGAGGCCTAAAGTTACATCTACAGCAGATGAACAGGAACTAAAAGTCATGTTCTAGAAATGTATGACCTCAGCGGACCACTATCCTGTATCCATTGGCGTCAGAAGCATTTGTAATGTGGGAGGCGGGGGACACATGGGGGGGGGGGGGGGGGGGGTTCTGGGGGTCCTCTCCCAGAAAATTTTGAATAAAGTAGATGCCATTTCCTGCATTCTGGTGTATTTTAACAGATTGTTAAACATCTACGTTTACCTATTTGGTGCCCCCCCCCCACACACACACACACAACTGCCGGCACTAACATAGCACTAAACTAGCCAAGCGCATTACAGAAGCTACTAAGCACTAAGATGCTACAGACGTAGCATGCCGCTTCTCTTGCGTATCCCAACCATCCACCCCCACCCTGGTCAACTTCTCGCACTAACATGGCACTAAACTTGCATGAGGTGTCTCCCCCCGTCCCGTCAAGTGACCTCGGGGCAACACTGCATGTGGTGTGCTTAGTCGTTGTAGGTAACCAGTAAAACTAACAACTTGTAGCATAGTTTTATTGTTTCTAGCTTTTAGCTAGCCTTTTACTACTTTTACCTTTTGACTACCTTTTGGTTTTTATCCAGACGTTTGTTACCTTTAGCCACAATCGGCTACTTTAACTATTAACCAGCCTTTTGTCACTTTAATCTTCAAGCTTTCTTCTTGCTAAATTTAGCCTGTAGCTACTGTTTTGTTACTTTAGCCACCCTTTTGCTTTTTTCAGCTTTCATTTAGCCTTTAGTTACATTTAGCTTTTAGCTAGAAATTTGCTACCTTTTAGTTTGAGCACACCTTTTGCAACTTGTAGCTTCTAATAAGAGTTTTATTGTTTTTAGCTTTTAGCTAGAATTTTGCTATATTTAGCTTTAACTTCTTTTTTTCTTTGGTACCGGTACTTTTAGCTCCTAGTGTTTGGTTCCTGATAGCTTGTAGCTATTATTCTGCTTATTTTAACTTAGATATAGCATCTTTAGCTAACTTCAGCCATCGTTCAGCTCTCACACTGAATTTTTGCATAAAACTCTAATTTCTCAGGATTTCCTGTCCCTTGTTGCTGCTCTAACAGCTCCTGTTGGTAACTGAGGCTCCGCCATCTTTTAGCCAAACAAGAACGTTTTTACTGTTAAACCAAAAGGAGAAATATCAGAACCATCTAATTCAATGTTTGAAGAGCAGCACTCATGCAAAGGCATGGGGTGAGGTATGTAATGCCCACTTTAAAGCCATCTCCATCACTCGGGGCTCTCCGGACAGATGGCCAGATTTAGCGACTACAGATTACGATCAGTTATGGCCTCGTGAAAAGTCCCTCAGTCCAAAAAAAAAAAAAGGTTTCTCATTAGCTTCCCATTCAGACAATCTGAAAAAGGATCTCAACATGTCGATACGTGTGGAGAGGGATGCATTTATTAAACCCCTTCGGGCGTTGATGACTTCCCCTGGCCGGTTCCGTCTCTGTTAATGTCCGTTCTTAGAGACGTCGTTCATGTTCTCATTTGTTTTACTGTTTGTTTTCCCTCCAAAGACCCGTATGGACTGGCTCCAAAGAAGGACCCGTCGGCGGGACGCACCACCAGCAGAAGCCCAGGTGAGCAAGAACCCAAACGGAGATAACCCCCGTGGAGGGGACGAGCAAAGACCGGTGGAAGTGGAGGGGAGCGGGGAGGGAGAGGAGGCGACAGATGGAGAATGTGCAGCGGTGACATCTGCGGATCTCGCTGTTTAATTCCATATTTCTCCCCGCTCTCCATCCCTCTCCTCCTCCGAGCTAAGTGCTCGCACGGCTAATGGCTACCTTGGGAGGAGACGAGAGAAGAATGTGTGTGTGTGTGTGGGGGGGGCATTTCAGAGAGTTATTAAGGTCATTAGTTTGGATTCTGCATTTTCTGCTGAAAGACGGAGAAAGAACGTGAAAGGCGGCGAGACAGAAAAACAACAAGATGAAAATGAGGCGACGCTCGTCCAGCGAAGGGGAAAACACGATTCACACTCAGCTGCTTTCGTTCCCTCTTTTATTCTTCTTTCGTTCTTTCTCTCCGGCGTGGAATTTGTGGAGAACGTGTGAATTGATGTGTTCGCACCTTCTCCGCTCGCCCGTCCATAAATCGTATACTTGAGGACTTAAAGTGTGAAATAAGCAACAATAGTATGTATTTGTGCCTACGTGAGTGGTTTTGTTGCACACACAACAGATATCACACTTTTTAAAAAACGTTTTGCACAAGTTAACGCACACTTAACCGCACACGCTGAAAACAGTCGTTGACTCTCGGATCAACGATTCTGATCGTTTGGTGTTTCACACGTTTCGCCCACAGTTTGTCATCGTGTTTTACTTAATTTAAACCTTAATTTGGACGTACGCACATCTGAATAAATTAAAAGTCTGTTAAACTCAGAGGGATGACTTTTAGGAGTAGTCATTTTGGTAAAATGTACAAAATAGGGTTAAGATATGTTCTGTGTTGTGGATGACTCTCAGCTACCATCACG
>NC_056498.1:37507447-37508911 GCF_014905685.2 Nematolebias whitei
TGCTAACAGACGGACAAAGTTGGCCCAAGTAGTTCTAAACAGATCTCTTGCATCGGTTAGCGCTCTTGAATTTAAGTTGGGGATCAGTCTCAGCTACTACCACACCAAACTAGCTCATTTTCTATAAAACTGACTGAGGTTTTACCATTTATGTGCTCACTTAGATTGCTTGGCTGTGGCGGCCATCTTTAATTGGATGAACTCCAAATTTTAATCAGCCACAAGCATCAATCCATTGACTCTTTCCTGAGAGTTTCAATGAGACCTGTTCAGCGGTTCAGGAGATATTTTGCTAACAGACACACTTTCAGCAATAACACGCTGATTCAGAAATACATTTAACAGTGATTTCAAAACGATTACTTTCATGTAAAAATGAGAACTAGCTTCAAACTGCAGCAGACGGCACGAGGCAGCTGGCTGAGGAAGTTTTATTTCTAGCCTGTTGCTCGTTCGTCTCCAAGGTGAATTCATTATTCATATAAAACGGTTAATAGAAGCAAAGGGGTGGGGGGTGGGGGGGGGTAGAATAAAGCATCAGCGTCTAAACTTGGGTGATAAAAACAGGAAGACGGGGGGGGGGGGGGTGAATGAAGAGAGCCAGCGAAAGGTGGCGCTCCGAAGGGAGACGGAGAGTGAGGGATGTCGTGTTAATGGAGGGAGGAAGAAAGCAGGACGGAGGAGGGGGGTGGGGGGCATAATCGACGTCCGGCATTTGGGTTTCTTTCCCAGTTGGTCGTGCTCGACGGGGCGCCAAGCAGCGAGGGAGGGGACGGGGTGGGGGGGTGTAGGGTCATTGTGTACGTCAAGCATCTCAGTGCGTGTTTGTTGCTGGGCACTGAGCTCCAAGCAAGGTGGGTCATTACAGCTACAATAACCCCGAAGATGGAGAGGACCATGAACCGGGGGGGCGGGGGAGGGGGGCAGCAGCGAGACAGAAAGAGACATGTGCCCGAATAATGATGGACCAATCCAGCCACTCAATCCCCACCACCAACCAGTCTGGAACTCTGGTTTACACGCTCAGCCCTGTCCGGATGATCCCCCCCCGCCCCAAAGCGTCGTTCACCTGCTGGGCTCTGACACGACCCCCTGCAGGGACAACTTAAAGTTGGAGTCTTGAGTTTCAGACAGAATCGCATCCTTGGAAGACTCGCCGTCTTTCTCGAGTTTTAGGCTTTTCTTAAATTTAGAAATCGTCGCATGCATTTTTCATGCTGTATTAAAAGGCCTCGCCCAGAGTTTATGCTGTTGTAGATATTTTGCTAACAGACACACAGTGTTGACTGAAAACGTTAATGCCAGAAGTTTAAACTCGGATCTTGCTCGATCAGTTTGCGCTCAGGCTCTCCGTTGGGGGTCAGTCTCAGCTACCACCACCGCACCAAATCTTAGCTGAATGTCTGTAAATTTGCCTGACGTATAATCTTATAAGAGTTGCCTGCTGTTGATTAGTTGTGGTGG
>NC_056498.1:37509011-37510312 GCF_014905685.2 Nematolebias whitei
CCTAATCCCTCTGACTCTCCTGACACACACACACACACACACACACACACACACACACACACACACACACACACACACACACACACACACACACACAGGTTTGTTTTGCTATCTTTGTGGGGCCTTTGCATTGACTTCCATTCATTTTTCATTCATGTCTATAGCCTAACCATGACCTTTATCCATAACCTAACCATTACCAGTACATACCTAACCCTAAACCTAACACATCCTCAATTCACACCTTAGTCCTAAACCTAGCCCCTAACCCACCAACGGGACTTCTTCTTATGGGGCCCGGGCTTTGGGCCCCATAAGGAGCAGTTGGTCCTCACAATGCAGTATAAGTTGGAAAAATGGGCCTCACAAAGTAGCATAAACAAGGACACACACACACACACAGAGAGTGAGAAAAACAAAAAGTTAATTTCCTCTACGCCTGAAGCGATGGAAGTGGAGTTAAATATGAGGAGGTGTGGAGGAGCGAGCGTCAGTCTGAGGAGCATTGAAGGTGTGGAGACTTCTGCAGATGGATGAGTTTCTGAGGATCCAGGGCCACCACCAAGATTTAACTCAGGGGCCAACACCAGGATTTTCTCAGGGGCCACTATTAGTAGTTTAGTCTGGGGCCACCACTAAGATTTATTAAGAGGCCATCACCAGGATTATACTAAGAGGTCACTACCAGGATTTCCTCAAGGGCAATCCACAGGATTATATTCTGGGGCCAGATGTTTTCTGAGTAGACTCTGCAAGGGCCAAACAACAACAACTAAAATAATTAATAATATTGCTTGAATTTATTCACATTTGTTTACATTGAGACGTCAGCACAAAAGCTAAGACAGTTTCTAAAAGCTAAAATTATCAGAACTATGCCTGAAAGCTAAAAAATATATAACAAAAGCTAAAAGTAGTCAAAACATCAACAGCTAAACTTAGCAATAAGGTAGCCTAAAGCTAAAAAAAATAAATAAATAAGTAAAAGCTCAAATTAGGAGAACAGTAGCTAAATGATGAGCAAAACTAAATGGTAAATAAGAAAAACAATAGGCAAAAGCAAAAATGAGCAAACACTAAACAGCAAATTCTTAGCCGAAACCTAGAATTAGCAGCTAAAAGTCATTTTCCATCCTTCAAATCTTTAGCTGTTTGTAACCTTTTACTGCTCCTTTCACATTTTGTTCCGGTTCAGCTTCTTTCATCTTCTTGTGCAATGTTAATTTTTTTTCAGCTACTGTCAGCTAATTTCAGCTGTTTTGTGCTCCTTTCACATTCTTTCTGCTAACTACAACATTTTT
>NC_056498.1:37510412-37521371 GCF_014905685.2 Nematolebias whitei
GGGGGGGAGTGATTACAACAGGTAAAAAAAATAATTGCTGATATCCGTTCCACAGAACCTCACTTAAAAAGGTCTGAGCTTAAAGCCAGAAATCTAATTGTTCCCGTTGCCTTTTATTTAATTTACTCATGAATAAAAATGAAGTTCTCATGACAGGGGTGCTTTTCTTGGCCCGACACAAAAGCAGGATCCTTGGCTGACAATTAATTTTCTTCTTCTTCGTTCTCGTTTATCATACAAATCTAGCCACAAAGTTGTGATAAGCCTGTGACTCATCCTGCATGTTTGGCTTGTGAGAACACCAAAACGTGCAGACTCATTACAGCCGTTTTCAGTTGGGCGAATGCAAAGCAGACCCGTTCTGCTCGCTTCAATCCAGGACTCGGCAACGCGAGCGTCACGCTGGAGACAACGAAAAACGACAACTGCTAAAAGAAAACACAAAACCCCTAAAAGATAAGAGCGTCTGCTCCGTTACACCTGTGTGTTTGTTAAGGGTCTTGTTGTGGTCTGTTCTCTGCGGCGCTGAGACAGAACGGACTTCATTATGCAAATGTTGCTCTCTCTGCTGATGAGCGTGCCCGGAGGCTTCTGTCTCACACACACAGTCTCCGTCACACACCATCACACGTATAAATGCTCTCATTCATGCAGCCGTTTCTTTACCCTCGCACACTCAGATGCACATATGCTCGTGGAAACGTGCGTGTCTGTGTGGCACGGTCACGCATATCATGTCTGAGACTGAAGGCCCAGCGGGGGCCCATGTGTGCGTCCGTGTGCGTGTAGGATAAGGCTAAACGGGGCCGCTAAAGGTTACAAAGCATTTCCTCCTGTGTGCACCTACACGTGGAGAACAGAACACGCACTTGTTGTGTAGTTGTGATGAACGCAAACGCGCTAAACTCATTAAAACACGCGAGCAACGAGCTGCGGTGTAACGTTGCACACACACGCAAGCGCTCAGCACGCGGAGCGACAACAACTCAAATAAATGTGCGCATGCAAAAGGTCGAACTACACACACATGCACCCCCTCCACACACACACACAAAAGGAGACGTCCTACCCCGTGTGGATGTGACCCAGTGACCCTGCTGTCACACACAGTGCCCATCTGCCACAGGGGGAGGGACGGGGAGAGCTTGTTTGAGGCTGGGTTTTAAGAGGTACATGAGAGAATAGAAGGGGGTACAGGGGGGTGGGGGGCACAGCGGCAACTTGGGACAAAACAGCCCAAGAAAGAACGTGTCTTCACGGTGAATTTTGAGTTTACTTCTGCACAGATGTGGAGCTGGAGATCCTTTTAGTGGCTCTTTTTCCCTCTTTCCACCCCCCTTTATATACCCTTTTAACCCCCCAACACACACACATTAACAGGGGAAAAAAGGCATTCTGTTCAACCTGGGTGGAGTTATACTGGGCTAATCAAAGAAAAGCAAACAAGAATTCAAACACCAGACCACCTCAACTAAATGTCTTCTGGTGTGAATGTTTATGAATCATTCACTCGGTTGTCATCCATTTTTCTTCCGTACGTTTTTCAGAGCGATTCTCGTCCCGCAGTTTTCAAACTATTTCAACGAATGAAAAAAAATCCTATATCAAAACGTGCAGGTCGTTCAGGAGACGGGCGCCATGACTTTTGGTATTGGTGCAACTTTAGCTTTTTTAAATATTTAACCTTTTCTGCCATTTTTCTCCAAATTTTTCTGCTCCTTTCACATTGTGTTCTGCTTCAGCTTCTTTCGGCTTCCTTGTTCAAATTTAACATTTTTCAACCATTTTCAGCTAATTTCAGCTGTTTATTTTCACTTCAGTTTCTTTCTGTTAACTAAAACATTTTTGTGCTTCTTCTAACTTCTTTCTGCTAATTTCAGCGTCTTATGCTCCTTTCAGCTAATTTCTGCAAGCTTCAGCTTTGTGTACCACTTCAGCTACTATCCAGCTGTTTTTATGCTAATTTAAGTGTATTCAGCTACTTACGCTTTTTTTTTTTTTTTTTTTACTAATTTCAACATTTTTCAGCCTATTTCAGCAAATATGTGCCCTCTCCACTTCCTTCTGGTAATTTAAGCTTATTTCTGCTTTTTTTTGTTGTTGCTACTTTTAAGCTGTTTCTTGCTAATTTAAGCTTTTTTCAGATAATTTCTAGTTTTTGTGCTCATTCATAATTGGGCAGACATGTTCTTTCTGCTTTCTTCTGCTAATTTAATATTGTTCTACCTTTTTCTGTAGCTAATTTCAGATGTTTTCAAATAAATTCAAGTTTTTCATGGTAATTTCTGCTACTTTCAGTCTAATTAACTTATTTTTGCTAATTTCTGATTGTTATGCTTCTTTCAGCGTTTTTTCAGCTAGTTTCAGCTTTTTCTGCTATTTCAGCTTCTGTTTAGCATTTTTATGCAGCTTGTTCAGCTAAATACACATTTTTTAGCTCATTTCAGCTCTTTCCACTTCTTTCTCATTGGTTAAGTTTCTTTCTGCCTTTTTGGCTACTTTTCAGATGCTTTTTGCTCATTTTAGCTGTTTTTTTTTTGCCAGTTTCCTTATTTTGGGGCTCATTTCTGCTTATTTAAACCTAATTCAGTAAATATGTGTTCTTTCTACTATATTCTGCTAACTTGTTTTTCATTTACCCTTTATTTATCCAGGTAGTCTCATTGAGCCACGAGAACTCATTTTCAGGAGAGACCTGTTTAGGGAGTAGTTGGTAGGGGTTAGGGGCCTTGCTCAGTGGTCCAGGGTGGGGTGAATGTGGGTGGAGGGAGGTGTGGGTGTTTCATATTTTCCACCCACATTTTGACGTTGACTGTACTGGGAGGTGAACCTGCGACTTTCCGATCACAAGCCGCATCTTCTAACCTCTGCGCCACCACTCCCCCACTTTAATTTAGGCTTGCTCTTTCATTTCAGCTCATTTCAGCATGCTTTCAGCTCATTTCAGCTGTTATTCAGCAAGTTCTTCAGCAATAAGCATCCACACTGCATTTTCGCAGGAAATGCCATTTCTCTAGTTATTTTTATTCTGAACTTCTGGAGCTCTACCAACCTGGAAATAGTTTCTGTAGTCCTGTAACTCAGTTCTGTAACTTTTTTATTTTTATATTTTTATTTAATCTTTATTTATACAGGTAGTCTCAATGAGTCCATCCATCCATCCATTTTCTTTACCCGTTTATTCCATTTTGGGTCACGGGGGTCGCTGGTGCCCATGTCCAGCAATCACTGTGCGAGGGGCGGGGTACACCCTGAATGGGTCGCAAGTCCATCACAGGGCCACATAGAGACAAACGAGCCAAACAAACATTCACTCTCTCACTCACACCTAGGGACAATTTTAGAGTTACCAATCAGCCTAACATGCATGTTTTTGGACTGTGGGAGGAAACCGGAGTACCCGGAGAAAACCCACGCATGCACGGAGAGAACATGCAAACTCCACCCAGAAAGGCCCCTGGACCGGGGTTTGAACCAGGGACCTGCTCGCTGAGAGGCAGCAGCTCTACCAGTTGCGCCACCGTGCAGCCCGTCTCAATGAGTCACAATGACTCATTTTCAAGAGAGACCTGTTTGTGAGCAGTTGGTGGGGATTAAGGGAGTCGAACCGACGACCTGATCACAGGCCCACCTTCTGTAACCTCTGAGCCACCACTCCCATTGTGAAGCTCCACCTTATATTAAAGCATTTATTGTTCAACGTTTTTCCAAATGGAGCACTTCACACTCAGACTGCAGGTTTACTTGTGGTTCCTAGAGTTTGTAAAAGTAGAAGAAGAGGCGGGGCTTTCAGTCACCAGGCTCCTCTCTTGTCCATTGGACTGACATGACAAGACGAGGTTTAAAATGTTACTTTTAGATAAGGGATGGATTTCATGGGTTATCCCTTAGCTCCTGATTGCAGAAGACACATTTATCCAACAGGTCATTACATCATCAGTGTGTTATAATGCTTTTAATAATAAAAAAAAATATATATATATATAAACATCTTGAAAATTGACAACAATCAAATGGAACAAAAATGATTTGAAGTGTATTTTTATTTTTTTAGCCCGAAAAAGGTCTCATGGATATAAATGGAGGGGCAGGGGTTACATGTAATGCTGGAGCCAACCACTAGAGGGCACCACCCATTGTGGCTTCAACTTCCAGCTTCTGGTCCAAGTATTTTTTTTTTGCTTAGTGCTTCACGTTCTTCATCTTGTTTCCTGTTTTTAGTGTAAGTTCATGGCAAAGAGCCAGCGTTTTGGTTGATCCGTGCAGATGAAAACATTTTTCCGAAACAGCGCCGTGCTTACGAAGACATTTTTGGAAACGACAAACGATTGATTTGAGGGGGAACCAAGTTCTCGTGTAGACATTTGTTCTCGCCCACGTGCTCGTAAGATGCTTCTGTTCATTCACAAACCAAATAAACCTAAAGCTGAACATTTTTCATGTTTATTCTCAGGTTTTGGAGAAGTGTGCGCTCGTAAAAGATTAATAGAAAACCTGTTCCAGTCGTGATGAAATATGAATACGTGATAATTTCATAAAAACCTGTTGGAGCCGTCAAACAGAACCAACCGCAGAGAGGAGACGAGCCTGTTGTGAATATCGGCTTTTATTTAGGCCGTTGTATAATTTGAGGCGACATCGAGCACTTATTCCCCCCCCCCCCCGTCCTTTTCTTTTATTACCTATCGTATATTGGCATCGCCTGCCAATATGATGGCTGCTGCTCTCTGACCGCAGCTGCTTGAAAACAGCCTGTAAAATCTGCAGTGAAGCTTTTATTTTATGTGTGGGCCGTGTTTCATTATTTTACAGCTCGGTTATGAGTTATTTGTGGGTTATTTTTCTGTTTTGAATGCCACGAGGTATTCAGCATTTTTGTCTCACTGGCGTTCAAAATTTAAACATAAAAATTGAACTTTTTAAGGAGTGCATGTCACCCATGTCGCCTTGCAGGGTAATGTTGTAAATAAAACTTTTAAGCGATTTATTAAAGTGTGCGTGTTCGAGGTGATCCTCAGCTACTACCACACCACAATTCAGCTCAATTCCTATAAAAGTGACTGAGTTATCACCAAAATTGTTTGCACTCCCAAAACTGCCCAGTGGCTCATGAGATATTTTGCTAACAGATAAAAATCAGTCAATGCTGATTTGTTTTAAATAAAGATGTTGCACAGTTTGTTTGTGCTAACAGTATATGTTGAGCATGACTCTCAGCGACTACTACGATAAATTTTAGCTCAACATTTGTAAATTTGAATGAGTTATAGCCATTTTTGTGTTTACTAAGTTCAGTTAGCTGTGGCGGCCATCTTGAATTGAGTTCACTTCAAAAGTTAATTAGTTGTAGATGCATATTCAATGGTTGCTTTCCACAAATTCCATTAAGATCTTTCCAGTAGTTCATGAGATATTTTGCTAACAGACAGACAAAGGAGCGCTTGTACACAGACACATTTACATTATCCCCCATCTTTCATGGCAGGGGGTGATTGAAGGTTTAAGGAGGAGGGAGGCAGGTTGTGGAGCAGAGGAACAGAGGGTGTGAAGGATATCCAGAGGGGACAAACTGCAGTGGCGTCAGATGAAGGGTACAGCCAAGAAAACATCCTGCCAACACACCAGGACACCCCCCCCCCCCCACACCCACACACACACACATCCTCAGGCTTGGCCTTGAGTTAGTGGACAACCCTACCAACTGTATCTCCACCATCACACAGCCCCCCCAGTCTGCAATCAGCCTACAGCTTTACATCTGATGGCAGCCTCGTCCCCCCGCCAGCCCCACTGCCAGCCCCCCTTCATGTTTATTTCACCGGTTCAGAAAACACAGGTTGGCTGCAGCTCTCACCACAAATACATTCACAAGCTGTGCATTGTTTGAGCGTATCTACTCTGAGACATCGGCGCTAAATCAGCCCGAGCTCTGTATCCTGCCTGGAGGATGTAGTGAGGAGATTGTTTTCCTCGAGAAAGCATGTGCTTCCTGTGTGAGCGCCGGCGATTTATTCCTCTTCAAGGGTGAAATAGTGGTGAGGTAGACACTGTGCACCATTCACAGATGACTTCACTCTCGGACAAAGGAGGAGGAGCAGGGTTTTTGAACCTGTGTAAGACGTTTGATACCGTCAGTCATTTAGTGCTGCTTACAAAGCTTCAGAACGATAATCTATCAAACTGGGCACAATGGTTCAAGTCTTTGTTGGTCAAATCCTCCTTAGTGTGTTCAAATTGATGGTACGTTGTTGTCATCCAGTGTCTATGCTTTGGGAGTACTGCAGGGGCCATTTCTGGTGCCACTTTAAATCTGCTGGATGTCAGTGTTCTTTCTTGTGTTTTCATGTATGCAGATGATACTGTCTTTTATATTGTACATCTGAGTAAGCTGCGTCATATGATGGAGTAATTACCATATTGACTTATCAGAATCATATTTCTTGTACACTAACATAAAGTAGAGGTCTGAAAATTTGAAAATGATATTAAAATTTTTATTTGAATAACAACTGATGTTTTTGTTAGTTAAGGCTGTAAAATGTTCTTGATTGTGAAGACAATGTCTGTGTGCAATGTTGTGTTTATAGGGTCATAAAGGAAAAAACAAAAAAATGCACAATTCTGAACATACTGGACACTTTTCAGGCCCAGTATCCAGCTAGGAATGGAGGAAAGGAATGTTTTTTCTTACAATGTTTGACGCATATCAGTGGATCCTCTTCTGCCTCCTTTGCCTTTTGTACTGAGGACGTAGAATGTTAAATAAGTGATAAAAACAGACATTGTTGTTGTTCTGTCATGTTTGAGTTGCGATAGGTCAGCCAGGAAGAGAGACTGTCCACATTGTTTTGAAAAGAGAGACTGTCTATATGAAAAAGCATAGGTGATGTTTTAGGATTTTTTTTCTTCACCATTTCCAAAAAAAAATATCATTTTGGGGCTCCTAAAAATGTGTTTCTGTGTGCCAGCAAAGCTGAAACACTAAAGTTTGACATATTCTCAGGTCACATTCGGACAGGACTTTAGGTTGAAGAAACATAACGATAATCACCAATACCCTCATATATTATAGTGGAATTTTCAAATACATTAAATTTACTCACTGAGGAAGCTTGAAACCTATATTTCTTGCTGTTTCTGGGACGTGACTCTCACACATGATTTCACACATCTTTAATACTTGTTATTTCGTTTTATACGCTACTTTTATTTACTTTTCATTGTATATGCTTTTTATGACAGTTTATTGTTGTATGTACCTCATCTGTGTGTTGTTTTGTCTAAAAAAATCATGTCTCTCTTGTTCATTCATTCATTCATTCAACCTTTATTTATACAGATAAATCACAATGAGCCTTGAAGACTCATTTACAAGTGAGACCTGTTTAGACAGACACAAAATAATGAAAGTGACACATGTATAGGATTTGGAAGGGAAAAAAATTCCTAACAGACTCTCACTCCCTGGCTGAGGAGAGAGAGCCTGAAATTGAAAAAAATCACACCGCACATAGGCACATAGTGACGCTGACATTCTGCAGAAGAGGGGAGAGGACAAGAGTGGTGAGCATGTCCAAGGACACTCGAGGCACTTTAGGAGTTCTGAAAAGATTGGTATAATCAGTCAGTTCCCTCTGGTGAGATCCGTAAACACACTCAAGGAGTGCCAAGGTCGACCTAGGACAGCACCAGAGAGAATTCGAGTCCTGACATGATGACACAATGTCTACCAGTTGCACCACCATTCTGCCCACTGGGGAGCCGAATTCAGATAAACATTTGTTTTGGGGACAGGCAGAACTTTTCTGCATTGAGTCTTTGCTGGTCCTTGCAAATCCCAAACGACCAAATTAAGTGAACACGCTGCTGGTCCGTGCCTGAGAGTATTCCCTGAGATTTGATCCATCTTGCCAGCAAATCCTAGGGGCCGCAAGTGGCCTGCGATTCTCACAAATCACATCCAATTTGCTGTTCAGTTTGCAAAGCAATTGAGTCTGGGTGCTCGAGGCACGGAACAAACCATCACATAAGGCGGGCAGCCTGATCAGGGCCAAATTTGCTGCCGACGACTTCCTTGTTTGTTGATAAACCAGGAACCAGCCCATTCCAAAAATTCAGATTCCTCTTTACTCGATGAGACTAACCTGTATAAATAAAGGTTGAATTAATTTAAATGCGATGACATCATCTAACATTTCATGTTTGTTGGTCTCAAACTGGAACTTTTTTTATAATCAGGCTCTGGATTAGAAATAACTGCATCACCATTGTTACGATTAATCACAAAACTGAAGATGTTCAGATCTGATCACTAAATTGAACTCAAATGTTTGGCTTGTGTTGAGGTGATATTTCTGGTGGTCCCTCCACTGATGGAAACATTTGTTCGAATTTTTTCGAATTTCAAATTGCTGTATACGTCGCATATATTACGCATCATCACTGACGCATCGCGTTTGTTACAGGTCACCGCTAACAACCCGGAAATGTGGGCCAAACCTGGTAATGTGGGCCGGTGTTGTGCCAAAAATCGATTGGCTGCCAAATGGCGGCCGTGGGGGCATGCACAGGAGGACTTTAACAAGGACAGAACAAGATTAACACTTAAAAACAATTATTTGTTTGCTCAAAATTATAGCAAAGTTGTGTCTCAGTCTAAATTTTGCTTAATAAATGCACTTTGATGTCAAATCAGCTGCACTTTCAAAAGCCGATACGCGAAAACATAAACGCACAGAGAGCAACTTGCTGTGCATTTCTTTGAAATTTAACAAAAAAACAACCTAAAACCATTATTTGTTTGCTCGACATTATAGCAAAGGTGTGTCTCATTTGAACTTTTATTTAATAAATGCACTTCAATGGTCAAATTAGCTGCATTTCGCCGAGGCGGTGCAGTAAAATGAAGCTGATTTGACGGTTGTTCCAGGTGAGCTAGACAAAGGTGGCAGGCTGTGGCAAGCCAATTGTGTCATTAATGGCCACTCTTACCTATTACATGACACAACGGCATGCCATACTACTTGAGTGCCATCTAGCGGCTGAAAATGGTAGTGTTTAATATTTTCAGTCAGAATGAATATAAACGGTCATATCACAGCCAAAAATTGGTTTATAAATGTGGGAAAATCTATAAATACATCACTTCAGCGTATGAGTCGCAGGGCATGTAAATTACGCAAAAAAACTGTGACTTATAGGGCGAAAAATACGGTACGTTTTATGCTAACGCTTTAGATTTATTTTGTTCTAGTTTTGTGTTGTTGAGTCATGATCTCAAACTGTATATATTTTTTTTTCATATATTGTGTTTACCTGCCATGAGGACCGTGGATAGTAAAAAAACAAATCTGGTAAAAAAAAAAAAAAAAAAGATCTATTTTTGACATTAATGTTTCATGTCCACGTTTCATTTTATCAATAAACTGAAAGGATCCCAACCTTTGCTGCTCTTGTTTTTCTCTGTTTGCATCTTGTTTTTACTTTTAAATCCCAGAAGACATCAGTAAACCTCTTCTCAGCCCCACCTCCAAATTACGCTCACCCCCCCCCCAACCCTTTTTAAAACCCTCATCATGTTTATGCTAATGCTATCTGCATGTGTTCAAAACGGATGATGCTATCGTGTTTTTTCAGAGAGATTTTTAAATGCAGTCTGCAGATGCAAGAAATGTTATTTTAGGTTGGTTAATGTTTCAGAAAAATCTAGGCCTCCAAATGTGATTATGTAGGGAGTGCTCCGTTACCTGGGGTGTTTTTTTTTTATATTTAGAAAGTCAACTCAGATGGGAAAAGGTGTAGCAGAAAAGATAAACAGTAAATCATCCTGACTTATAGAGTGTTTTTTAACCTGGTTTAAGGTTTTCTAACTGATTTACGCAGCGGTTTCTTACGGCGTGCAGCACTTTTCTTTCCTACAGTCACGTGCAGATGGAGAAATGGTTAGTTTGGGGTTCAGAGTCCAGCTCAAGGACACTGTTGACCCCTAATGGAGGGGACTGGACTGAAGGTGACCCCGTCCCCTCCGAGCCACAGCTGATTAAAACGTCACCACTAGTTTAGATTAAACTTTGCTTAATGTGAAGAAACTGATCTGAAGCTGATAAATGAGTTAATGCTCTCGTTCTTCACTCTACTTGAGCCTTTGATTTACGGGACTACCAGGACCGTTTTCAGGTGGACGATAACAGCTGCTGCCTTGCAGTCCCCAAAAAGTTCAATCGTTCTGATGTGGAGATGCTTCATCTCAGTGATGCACTGCCTGGAGGACAGTGGACCAGGATTTACTCAGGGGCCACAACCAGGATTTAACTCAAAGGTCACCATCAAAATTTAACTCAGGGGCCACCACCAGGATTTACTCAGGGTCCACAACCAGGATTTACTCAGGGTCCACAACCAGGATTTACTCAGGGTCCACAACCAGGATTTACTCAGGGTCCACAACCAGGATTTACTCAGGGGCCACAACCAGGATTTAACTCAGGGGCCACCACCAAGATATAACTCAGGGGCCACCACCAAGATATAACTCAGGGGCCACCACCAAGATATAACTCAGGGGCCACCACCAAGATATAACTCAGGGGCCACCACCAGGATTTAACTCAGGGGCCACCACCAGGACTTACTCAGGGGCCACAACCAGGATTTAACTCAAAGGCCACCGTCAAAATTTAACTCAGGGGCCACCACCAGGATTTAACTCAGGGGCCATCATCAGAATTTAACTCAGGGGCTACCAGCAAGATTTATCTCAGGGGCCACCACTAGTATTTACTTAGGGGCCACCATCAGAATTTAACTCAGGGGCTACCAGCAAGATTTATCTCAGGGGTTACCACTAGTATTTACTTAGGGGCCACCATCAGAATTTAACTCAGGGCCAGCATCAGAACCAAGATTTAACTCAGGGGCCACCACCAGGACTTACTCAGGGGCCACAACCAGGATTTAACT
>NC_056498.1:37521381-37522204 GCF_014905685.2 Nematolebias whitei
GGGGCCACCACCAGGATGCTTCAGTGTTGCACTGTCTGCAGGACCGTGGACCAGTTGCTGTGGTGGAAGAATAAAATGAATGAATGGATTAAAAAGTGTTTCAGAAACAGATGTTCCGATTCATAAACATCAGTTTCCATCTGGAACTAAAGGCCGGTGTTTCTCTGCGACCGGTGATCAGAAAATAAAGTCACGTTGAACGTTTCAGCTCATTATCTGTAAATACAACTTGAAGTTTGTGCGCTATATTAGCATGAGCTCGTCTGTTCACTCGTTTGTTGCGTAGAGTTTTTCCGCCACTCGTCAGGTTTGATTTGTTCATCGACGGCTTCAGATCCTGCAGAAGTTGATTACTTTGTTCCTAATGTGCGCACACAGACGTGATGATGGCATCAACAAACAGCACGATCGCTCGAACTCCGCAGCTGACGTTAGAGCAGCCGTCGTACCGTTTGCTGAACAAACCGTCGCCTCTTCTGAGCACATGTTGCAGATGAGTCACTGGTTCGCTCTCAGGGAGGACGTTTCAGACGAGTTCGCCCTCCTCTTTTCCATTTGGCTGTTTAATTGTCTCCGCGCTGTCGACACACGATCGAGGTAATTAGCCATGACTGCACAACACAATCAGACGAGCTGCGGCCTCCAAACACGATCGCTGGAGAGCAGGAGGATGGAGGCCACGCACGACACCACCTGACCCCGAGCACGCCACGCGCTACTCTCCACCAACCATCACCTTCCAACACCTCCTCCCTAATCCCTCTGACTCTCCTGACACACACACACACACACACACACACACACACACACACACACACACACA